>NW_016690257.1:4086133-4090118 GCF_001604755.1 Lepidothrix coronata | reverse complement strand
GAGGAGAGTGGAGGGGAGGGGTGGGGAGGGGCAGGGAGGGGAAGAGGAAGTAAATTTCATGGGGAAAAATATGCCTGAGTTTTTCTAATTATCATTTCAAAGCTGTCTTCAATCTGCAGAAAACTCTGCACACTTTAACTCACTTTGTTACTATCTTTATGCAGTTAGAAAAGCCCTGCAATAAAACTGGATTGGAAAGAGAAAAAATATGAAAATAAATGTAAGTGCATAAAATGAAAATTATTTTCCCAAGACAGGTGATATTAAAGACTGAACCAAAAAGTAACCTAAGTTTTCTAGGGCTTAGTGCTACTTCCATTGCATGGCACTTCAATGTTTTCCTCTAGGTTTGCATTTTCTTCCTTTTTTTTTTTTTTTACGTTTTTCCTCTTTCACATTTTTCCTTCCTTCCTTTGTTCCTTCCTTTTTCTTTCTTTCTTCTTTCCTTCCTTTCTTCCTTCCTTCCTTTCTTTCTTTTTTTCTTTCTTCCTTCTTTCCTCTCTTCTCCCTTTCTCTCTTTCTTTCTTCTTTTTTTCCCCCCAGATACACTAGGAAAATTAGTGTTGCATCCTTACTCTTTTCCTTTATACTGCAACAGCAGTCAGAACTTACTGAAAAGTACTGCCGTGGGGTGGGTGCTGTACTGTGATGGCTTTGGTTGGAACATGGAGATATGAAACTGGAGTATCTTCAATATATGGGAGAATAAGAGAGGAAGTGGAAATGGAAACCCCCAGTAGTTTGTATCTGACATTACACTCACCCTTATCTATTTGAATATCAAATTTAAAATTACGTACTGATTAAGATTTTTTTCTCTCTTATATTACACCTTTCTCAATTTCTTCTTCTTACCCCTACATATAAATCTAAAGAATTCCTCTGCCTCCTCTGATATTATTTCACCTCTATGATGTTGCAGCTAATTACCACAACTGGCATATGGGAGAAGCTGGATTTTGTAGGAATGATATTTTTCTGGGAGAAAAGTCCAGACAAACCAGAGAAATGAACCAAACATTTCTTCCTACCACAGGGATGAACAGCTACCAGTGGAAACAAAACTTCATCAGACTTATATTAGAAACCGAAAAATTGTCTCTGTCTCAATCTTTTGAGCAAAAATTAAGGCCAATGAATGCCTGATGCATAATAACTACACGGGGTTTTCTGCATACTGCCAGTATTTTATGAAACCAAAAAGTTGCACTTACATCATCATGTAATTTGTTTTCCTAAGATGACTCAAAGAAGAAAAATGTCACGTAATTATATACTTGTTACTCTCAAGAATTTTCATTCCAGGCTCAAGATGAAGACTAATACAAGAATTTGGGAAATAGTCTATAATTTCTGTTCACTTTTGATGTAGTTTACCTTTATTGCTATGGGATTTTAATTGATAATTCAATAGAATATTTATATTCTGTCTTGAGGTTGCTGCACTAATTCTATTAATTCCTGGAGTGGATACACGACATTCTGTTGGAATCATTATTTTCTTTTTAATAGAATATAGCAACAGACAGCAAGTGATTCAGCATACGGTAGATTGTTCCATTTATTGAAAATCAAGATACTGTATTTGCTCTATTACAATAATGAAGTTGATGATTTCCAATCTGTTTAATAAACTGTTTCTGCATTTGAATATTTATATTAAATCAACCAGCTGGTGAGATCACATCATTGTTTTTACTCAGAAATATATACCAATTATTATCACTAAACATATTATATGATTTTTTTGCCTCAGACAGGATCACAGGCTGCCCATCCCATGCAAACTTGGAGTTCAGCCTTAGCTTTTTAATTTTAAAGTTCTAACTATAGATATTTACAAAACTGCATAGAAACCTCCCTTGGGGAAACTGAGGCATAAGGTAATCATAGAGCAGATGTCAGAATGGACTTCAATCCTCTCTAACCTCCAATACCATCATACATTTGCCCTTAATCACTTGAATGATTGCTCTCAATCAGGCAGCAATAGGAATAGTTTAGCAGGAGATGGTGTGATGTGATGTCATCAGGTCCATTCACCCTTGACACTGTTCTGTTAATCATTATAATGCTTTATATCCAATCCCCCCACAATGGCAGGGAGAGTGGAACTAGATAATGTTTAAGGTCTCTTCCAACCCAAACCATTTTGTGATTCTGTGATTTTGATTTATGTGGGTAGGCTGTCAGTAACTTGCAACCAGCTGTTTGTGATAACGTGTTAAAACTTCTGGTTCTTCACTTCTTCACCCTGTCGGGGCTCTAATCCTTCCACTGCTGACCTGAGTCTTGCCCTGGTGCTGACTCAGCTTGACACATCCTTGTGTGACACGGGTTTAAGCTCCCAAGGTGAAATCTGGGACTTGAGACTCCAGAGGGATGCAGTCCCTGAAGACAATGCCAAAATTTTGGGTATGTGGTGATTTTCACCGTGGAAGGATGGCCCAGGTGGGTATGCAAGAAGCAGATGTGGTTTTGTTTTACACGAATTTGTTAAACAAAAGAGCTGCCAGGAGAGCAATGGCGAATTTTCAGTAAGCCATTGGGGCACTGGGGGCAGCAGGAAAATCTTATTATATATAAATCCATAGAGGGGAATGGCCAAGCAGGTTTTTTGGCCCTGTTTCTGTGCCCTTTTCAAATGAGCCCACGGGCATGCAGAGGAGTGAAACTGGCAGAGCTCTAAAGAAACTTAATAGGGTTATAGAAATTACTCCAAAAACCTACAGGATGTATTAGAGAGTTATTTCTTCTCCACAGGTTTCTTTGAACCATCTCAATAGAAGTATATTTCATTGTATGTTTGATTTTACAAGGTGGTTTAAAAAATTATATGAGAAAGTTTGTAATTTTCTATGAAGCCCTATAGGATTTTTACATAAGGGAAATATCTCTGTGTATCTAATACATGCAGGATATTACACTGCACAAGAAATACTAATGAAAAATTTAACTCTTAGTCTTTCTTTAAGCACTAATGAGAGAAAGACTACTCAGAAATATGTGCAAAGTATCCAGTAAAGTGCTACCCTGTGACTTGGGGAAAGAAGCAAAACAAAACAAAAGAAGCAGCCTGTGAATATTTATGAGTTGATCTTATGACTTATCTCTGTATTGACATTTTCAAGTTAAAAAACATTTGACTAAAGGAAAATGGCTAGTGCTCAGCAGCAACAGCAGCATTCTGCAAATTTCCTAGCCTAGAGGCAGCATGCAGAAAGAAGTAAGAGCAAATGATGTATACTTTGATGTAAGGTGTAACCTGGGGGGACTGCCAGCCAAAATCGGGGAGGGGGATATGAAAAATTAAAATGAAACAGCAGAATAGGTAGCTGCCTGTAGGAAGAAGTTTAATCTCTCAGTACCATTAATGATAGAATGGAAGGATAATGGGGAGAGGCCACCAGCAGAACAAGTGGCTCTTTGTTCTGTTGGTTTAAAATTGTTTATTTTAGATGGTTTCAAGTAATTAAGGGAAATTGCAGTCTCTAACTATAAGAGAGATCGTTACAGAAAGTTTGGCAGGAAAAAAAAAAAAAAGATAAAGTTCATTGTCCCAATTAGATGAGAAGTGTTTTCCTGGTGGAAGCCACCCAAGAAAACCTGGAGGGAAAACAGGGAACAGGCGTAATCACAGCTACAGCCCAGCGAATCAGACTGAAGATCAATTGGGGGAAAAAAAAAAACCACATTGATTTATAGCTTCACAGACAAAGGCAAATGATGGGTTGTGTAAATCACATCATTATTGTTATGCAAAACTGGGAAACAACACTGTCAGGAAGTTGAGGCTGCTAATGGCAGCCCTAATCCTGTGAAGACTCAGCAATGTACTGAAGTATGAAAATAACTCAGCTGTCTTCAGAAAGGCCTCACAGGTTTAGAGGTAAAGCACCTGCTTAATAATGGCCAGTCTTCTGGAGCGAAGATTTGGGAAAGGTCATTAACCCTTCGAGCCTGCGCAGTGGATTTTTTAGGTGAG
>NW_016690257.1:4066322-4084513 GCF_001604755.1 Lepidothrix coronata | reverse complement strand
TTTTTTTTTTTTTTTTTTGTTCTCACTGACTAATGAGGATAATTGGTTCCTCTCCTTTTTCAGGGACATGCCTTTATGTGTTTATGGACATTCATCATGACTGCCTTTAGTCTTTTCCTCTCCAGACAGGACGTGCCTGGTTCTCTGAAACTTCAGTGGTAAGAAGCCTGAGGCAGAAAGATGAACGTGTTGCGAAAGGCAGAAATGTGGGCATTTTTTGCGGTAACAAGGAAGACTGGGCATTTTGCATCGCCACAGATTCAAGGACTGACTTTCACAAATATGAGGAGCATGAAGCTAAACCAGGAAATATAAGCAGTAAAACTGAAAATGAGCTACGAATGCAAAATATCGTTCACATGCGTGGGATACCACAGGAAGGGAACTGCCAGTGGATGGCACAAACAAGGGTTCTGCTATGACCCATATCCATAAATAGAAACACAGGGCTCTGTTGCTCGACCTCATAAGTAGTGAGCTGAAGAAAAAAAGTGAGTTCCCAAGAGTATGTTCCCAAACCCAATAAAGTTTACATAGCTAAGACCAGTTGCTTTGTGACCCTTCCACCTGCTAGAATTTACCCTTTCCTTTCCTCACCTCTGATTTAATTTTGAAGAGCAGACAACAGGTTCTTCACAAAGAGGCACTTAAAAGGTTAAAAGGGCAGAAGAGCACCAATAAAGCTTTCTTTGTATTTTATTCTGTCCTGTGGTTTAGCTGTCCCCCAGCCTATTCAGTCTGAAATGGCATCAACACTCCATAGAGACCAATTCATCCTCCTGTTCCTGAAGTGCAAACAATTCATAGAATAAAACAGCACCAGAAAGTAAGAGGAAAGTCTCTATGGGGCTGCCAAGAGTCTAGCTACATGCAGTGAAATCACCAGACTTCAAAACAGGAAGGAAGGGTGGTTAACTCAGGCCTTGATTGATGGTTGAGGCACTGGACATAGAACTCTCTCAGAGGTATTTAGAAGGTCTCTGTTTCACAGCACTGGGCTTGCCACAGTCTTTATTGTATTTGTTTTCACAATAACATTATTCCTGCTTCATGGATGGTAAATTTAGGTAAAGTGAGAGTAAAACCCAAATTTTCAGAAGGACTTGTTCTGATTTCACGAAGTTTTGGGTAATCAGTGGTACTTGGACTCCCAAACCATTGAGAAGCTGAGCTCTAGCTAGAAAAGCTCTAGAAAATATTTCTACTGTAACTTGAATTATTTCCACTTTCTGAGACTCTCCTGTTAGCATGCTACGACTCCCACATCATCACCAGCTGAAATAAAAATATGTTTACACCTCCAACATCCCCACATAAAACTCTTACAGCTTAACTGAAACTACCAGCAAAGCTAGGGATGGAACTTTCAGGGATGGAACTGTATCAGCTGATATGGGACTGCATATGTCTTGTGTTGTCTCTCCAATAATGATTCTTCTTCCTATCTTTGCGTTTCCCAAACTGTACCCATAAGCAGGACTTAAGGACATTAGAAGAGGATTTACAACCAGTGATCTTATGCAGAACAAAGCAATGGTTTGGGCAGGGGTGTATGGCTGTCTCTGACAAAGCTGAGCTCTAAAACTCTGCTGCTTACCCTGACAGGATCCCTTCCTTAGGTCCATATCTCTTCCCAAGTCTCATAATCTGTGATTTTACTGACATGAGACCAATTCAAATGTAGATCACAGGATGGTTAACTACCTGTGAATATATTTTCAGTTGCCATAAATAATATATCACAGAGATGACAACTAAAGCAAGGTATTCCCAGTGCCTTATCAGTATCCCAGGCTCTGTACTTTCCTTGCCATGAAACCAGCAATTGACCTCTATCCATACTTTCACTCCCACAAGTAAAACTGCTGTTTTGAAGAAAGAGAGTCTGGGGCAAGCTAAGAAAATGAATCCTCTACCTTATCAGAAGCTATAAATGGCTGCTGGGAAGTCTTGAGAGATTACCCACTGGCTGGATATCACAGCTTCATACTGAAGAAGCAGCACTTGACTGTTGACATTTGTTATTAATGCTGAAGAGCAAAATGCCTGTGGTATTTTTATTTGGTATTTGTGTATCCCTGATGCCTCATCTGCTGCATCCTGGGCCCTGTCATGCTCTCACTGACGTCAATAAGGGTCTTACCAATAGATAGGAGGCTCCCCATTGGCTATTTCTCCAAATGCTGTATGAGTCTACCCTTATTTCTCAAGGTTTATCTGATTATGATTGGGAAAATCATTTTCTTGGGTGGTCACTTGCAATGACCTGCCTTTATTGAGCCTGAATCATGAACAAAGTGTTTTTTCAGGTCTTGCCTTGCCTTATAAATGAAGGACATTCAGTAGTATTAATATCTTATATTCTAAGACTTTTATATATATAAATTCGAGTACATGGAAATTCTTTTGACAGTGTAGGCTGATGCAGTCTCTAGAGTCTTCCTTAGCTAGATCTTTTACCTAGACATCTTCCCACTCTTCCCCTGGGGAGAGAGGGAGGATGTGTCATTAAGACAAGGCCACACAGATTTTGTATTAAAAACACTTTCACTGCTGTGATGTTTGCAAGCTTGAACAAGAACATCAGCTAAAACATAAGACGTGGATGAGTCAATACTAAGAAAAAAAGTAATGGCTTGAAAATGAGAAAAAATTTTGAGACTCCAAAGATTTGTGAAATGTAATTTTCTTTCTATAAAAGTGAGTTAAATGATGGGAAAAGGTGACAGACAAATAGTTCTGCAGGCAGATATTTCCCTTCTGGTCCCCACACATGACTAGAAGGGGGAGCAGTTGCACATTTTTCCATAAGACTGCTTGACGTGAGGGCTTTCACTCTGTTCAAAAACGTCAGTGCCTGATAAGTAGTTACCTTCAGATGGGAGACCAGTTTTGTCTTCTTCCAGAGATTGTCCTCAAGCCTTTAAGGTAGGAACAAAAGGTAGAAGCTTGGACAAAGCAGAGACCAGTTTCTGGCCATGAAGGCCACCAAAAATTGGTAGGAATTTCCATGAAAACTACTCACATTTGTGTTCACTTTTGAAAGATTTGGTTAACTATTGGTAGTTAAATTTTCCCCTTTCAGAGGGGAAAAAGTGTTGTAGGATACAGAATACCATAACAGAGGAAGGAAAGAGACTCTCTGACTCTGTGACCCCTCTGACCCCCAAATTATGCAGTTTTGGTCCTTAGATAATTAGTTCAGATTCCTCCTGTGATCTTGCGTCTTTGCTTCTCTCCCTCATTGTTCATCATCTGAACAATGAGGATTATAGCTCCTCTGACACCTTGTGAATTTAGGCTGTAAGAAAATCATATGTCACTGGCAATAAAATGTGCCCTGCTGAGCATTTTATCTTGTACTTGTCATACGTGGATTTGTCTGGCATCTCCTTGCACTTCCTTGATTAAACATTATGGTATTCCATTGGTTCAGTGAATAAACCAGCCTTCATTCTATCCACGTGGTTTCCACAGGTTTTTCTCAATCTCTCTTGTAAACCAGTGAGTTAAGGTTTGGGGATATTTGGCATGAGCTCAGAACAGTGTCTTTCATTCAGGTCAGCTCAAAGCTCTCCCATACCTGCATAATTCTTAGTCTATGACTGTTTATTAATGAAAAACAAGGAGTGCTTCTAAAGAAGTGTTTGGAGTGTCTCACGGATTCACATACCCAGAAATGAGTAGTACTTATGAACTTTCATTTTTCCTTCTAGAAATATGGAAATAAACAGAGTTACAAGGATCCCAGCTCAATCTGACCTTAATTGCCAGCAAATGCTATACCTGAGCACCTTCAAATTGTAGAGAAGATTTATTTTGATACCAGCCCAACACCAGGTCTACCCTCACAGTCATTTTGGACGATCAGCATCTCTGTCATTCTTGCAGCTGCTGGAAAGCTCTTTGATCTCTACAGCAATACTGAGTTTGTCATTTTCTTACTTGCTCAGATGCTTTCCCATAATCTCTCTTTCAGATATGTCAATCTACAAGACAAGTAACACAAAGTTTTTTTTTCCCCTTCCAAATCTATTTTAGTCTCTCTCAAGCTTACTTATACTTGTACATTAATTTAACACATCTGGGGGATTTCTGATGCACGGATATAACATATTTTTCTTTTTTTTCCTGCTATCCAGCTTGCCCTTGTTTTTCCCCTTTGATGTGTAATAATGAGGTGGCACAGGGGAAATGTCTTTAATCAATTGCAGAAAGTTATAGCACTATCAGGATTGCATGTATCTTGAAACGCTTTATCACTGTCTCTTTCCAGCGTTCATAATTCTGATGTATCTGGTGTACCAGTGTCATGTCATTCTATTACATTAAACAATCTAACATAACAACCAAACAGTGAAATGATGAAATGCTGGCCTGCTTCAGAAAATATGAAAAGATAATATAGTTGTTTTCATCTGGGAAAGCTGCTATTAGTTCATTCTGTGGTTTCACATGATTAGAGGGAGAGCTAGATAAGCAGGTAGACAGACAGACCAAACACAAGCACACCATACTTGGGGAAATGCAGCTCAGTTTTCTAGCCTTATGTTGTCCATTTGGAATAGAAGCAGAGAGATCTCTTGTCCATTTTAATTACAAGTAAGGTGGCAGATCAGAAAATCTTACTTTATGTCTTTATTTCTGCTTTATATATTTATATGTTCATAAGTTTTATACTTGTTCCAAAAGTAGTCACTCCTTAAAAATCCTCAAACCTACCTTATGGTTTTATTCATGCTGCATCTCACCTTACTTTAGGTATGTTCCCAATGAAAATCATATTACTGCAGTCAAAAGTCCAACCATAACTCATCTAGCCACCTTGAGTTAGTTTTGATTTAGTTGCCTGTGCATGTCAGAGCTCAGCTGCACTACTGTCACAGTATTTATTTCCACCCTTTTCCATTCTCTGGTAAGGTTTATAGCCCACACCAAACTTTAAACTTAGCATGGCTACACGGCTGTTGTAGCTCACAGCCACTTTCAAGCCAGCCCAGAGCCTCACAGCTGCCAGCCAGGCCTTTGTCTGCAGAGCAAACACATGAAAATGGCTTTGGTGTAATTTAACATTCAACATAAACATTGCATACGGGCAGATTCTAAGTATGGATTTACATAGAGGTAATTTGTTATCCCTCCAATTGTTCACCTTCCTAATTCTTATACAAAGTAGCTCTGTCCACTTAACAATCTAATCTGATCACAATTTTTCACACACTCACATACCTGGCCCCTGTCCTGCCATGCTCCTAAACCTAAACCCAAAAGCAGTCCACAGCTGTTTTCTCATTATCCTGTATTTCCTCCCTGTGACTTGGTACCTAGTACCCTTTGCTGGCTTTGCTCTGGGAAATGAACCGTGAAAGTACTAAGAGGATAAATGGAAACATCCTGAGAAGGGGGAAAAGGTTTCTGCAGTATCTGAACGGGGCCTACAGGGAAACCAGAAAGGGACTGTTCGTCAGGATCTGTAGTAATAGGAAAAGGAATGATGGGTACAAATGGAAGGAGGGAAAATTTAGCTTAGATATTAGGAATTTTTCTCTGTGAGGGTGGTGAATCACTGGCACAAGTTGCTCAAGGAGGTTGTAGATGCCCCAGCCCTGGAGGTGTTCAAAGCCAAGTGGGATAAGGCCTGGAACAACCAGGTCTAGTGGCAGGTGTCTCTACCCATGTCAGGGGGGGTGAGACTAGATGACCTTCAAGGTCCATTGCAACTCCTTAGCATTCTATGATTCCATGATTCTATGGCTTTCCTTCTCCCCAGGATGTATCTAGGATCTTCAAGACCTTCCCTAAGCCCTTCCGATTGTGAGTAATTTACAACTAAAGAATCATCCCTTATAAAATTCGTAATCAAAGCCGGATTTGGGTCAACAGCACTAGCTGAAATCATAACTTGGGGCATTTATCTCTGGGTTGGTAGATGCAGGGAATCGCTTTTATTGAAGCTGTTTTGTTGTTGATGGCTTTCTTTACCATGAACTCCATGGTGGGATAAATAAGGTCAAGCAGACCAAGCGCCATGGACTCAAAGTGTGAGTGACTAATGAAGGAATAGAGCTATTGATTCACACTGGGCAGAAGTAATTTTCATGTTAAAATCTTGGCATCCCCATGCCTTGAAAAGCCAGTTGCACTGTGTCATCCAAGAGTGTCTGATATGCTGCTGAGAGCATGCCAGATGCCAGTCACTCAGAGGACTATATCTTTCCAAAAGAATATTAAATGATTTTATGGATTTAATAATACATATATAAAAATATATATACCATATAACAGATATGCTGCATTAGCAGCAGCAACTGATTTCTAGCAATCTTATCTCTCGGTCATCTTTCATGTATATGTACATACACTACCAATTACACTCCATAACACTTGAAATAAAACCAGTAAATGTATGTGTAATTCATCAATGAAACGACACAGACTTTTCTAGTGATGCTTGACCCTATATTTTTCTTTCCTCCTTCTGCTTCTATTGTGTTCATTCATCATGTTATAGATCCATTCAAATCATAAACTCTTGAGGGTAAGATTTGTGTCCTTAATTTCTTTCTGAAAAACCTTGGTTACTATTATATACATAATAAAGAATGGCACTTTTCCCCAAACCCATGTAACCCTCAATACAACCAAAGCCAAGGTCATTCACCTGACTGAAACTGAGTCATTCAAGCACAGTGGCCAAGCTAAGAAGACTAAAGTGATAAGTAGACTTGAGGACTCCAGCAAGGGGGCGAATAATACAGAACCAAAGCTCTGTAAGTGATGTAGTATTTTAATCATTTTTGTGCAGACATTAAACAACTCTGCAATATAATTCACCAGTAAATCTCAGATCGATAAAAATATCAACGAGCTTAAGCCCCACTAATTTCAATGACTAAGAAGACAAAATATCTTGTGAGTGGAGATCTACAACCAAAAGCTGCAAACTTAGTCCTCTAAATACGCTAAATGAGTAGGTATTTGGTGTAACAGTCTGGTACACTTTAGTGGAGAAGTCCCAGGTTTATTTTGATTTAATACCTTTTTGAATGAGAACAGAGCTAACATTGTTCATTTTGACCAGTGACAGACCAAATAGGGAAAAAAAGGTGTCTGTGTAAAGCTTTAGTACTTTTAGACACATGACTCCCTGGTACAATTGCAACAGCTCTCACCACCCAAGGACTGCTCACCCTGAAATCTTCCAGGGGAAAGCTGGTGACAAAGGGTGAAAGAGTGAGGCTCAATCCGAGAGGGACCTTTCCCATGGTTTTCTAACGCTTACATCTCTTTCTTGACCTCCTGACAAGAACTACATCTCCTCCTACTTTGAGAAATTCAACTCCACAGTCTGGTTTGCCATTTTTAAATCAGTTGTCACTTTTGAAACTGATAATCAGTTTCCACAAAAACTCTTCCCGTGTAACTGTGGTAAAAAAAGGAGACTGTAAAATAGGAGTATGGGACAACTCTTCAAAGCTTTGATATGAGACACTGTAGCAAGAGGTTTCTCCTTCTCCATGGCCCACTCACACCTTCCTTAATCAACAGGCAGCTGGAGCAGAGGGGAGAAAATTGGGCACAAGAATAAAGGCTGAGGTTTATTTCCTGACAAAACTCATGATTATTAGAAGCTATTATTTTTTATTTTTTTTTTGGCCAGTATTTATCAGGCTTAGACAGGAGTGGCAACCTGAAGTGAAATGGTTTCACATATCTTGTTAAATTGTTCTTGTCATATATATCTTGTCACACCATTCACTGAGTCTCCACATGGGTTAAATTAACAAACAAGCAAAGAGATGAATATTTAAAACAAAATAAATAAATAATTACTAGCTGAAAATAGACTGCACAAGGCAATTATATTTTCTTTATTGTATCAAAATTCATTGACAGCTATGGAGCTTCTTTAGCCCAACACCAATGAAAAAAATGCCATCCAGTGAAAAAAAAAGGATAGTAAAGACAGACGGCTATACCAACAGAAGACAGACAGTAAGATATTATGTATATTTTGATGTATGAGTTAGCAAAACCACAATGGTATATACACCCAAACGCTTTAGGGTGAATATAAATAAAATTGGCTTTGTCCACAACAAACCCAGAATGGATACCTGTTTGCTTTTCAGAATGGTCACAGTGGCAGTGAAAAGATCTCATTTCCCACATGTCTTTCTGGGATGACTTTGTATTCACTTTTTCTTGCCATTAGCTGGTGTCCAATATGATGAGCCAGTTACGAGCCCTTCATTCAGCTAAGAGAACACCTAGAAGACTTGGTAATGAACAATATAGGGGGGTGCTTTCCCCTCCTTCTCTGTCTCTCTCTCTCTCTGACTCATTTTCAGGACTTCTTGTCTGACCTTGTTGGTCAAATTTTATAACTCCACCGTGGAAGGTTAGAAGACATCAGGGCTTTTAATTCCAAGCGCAGCGTTTCCTCACCCCACCAAAGTTAGCTGGCAGTTCCAAGAAATAAATGACTTTTGCTGGGCTCTTAAATAATATGATTTGCATGCTTGAAATGAGATCACCAAAGTAATTGTAGAATATTGCTTGCCATTACAGTCATTAAAAACAGGCAGATGTAGGATCATTCTCATGGAAAACTTTCCTGCTGGGTTTTCATGGAGATAAGTGCACAAAATCCACTTCTGAAAAGATGTTGAATAGAATGAATTTGCCATTCACTGACTGTCTGATGATGATTTGCTTGTTAATTGGGAGTTTAGGCTTTAGAGAAACCTTAACAAATGTGATTGCTAAATTCTGGAGGTTGCCTCCCTCTTCGCAAGTCATGTTTACAGCTATAAATTCTTCTTTCATTGTATGGCATTTTAGTAGAGATTTGTCAGTGGGGAAATACAGCATTACTCATTTTTATAGGGGGACTTCCAAAGGTATTTTCAACTTCATTACATGGCAAGAATGTGTTAATTTAATTCATAAAGGTGTTTAACTCTACGCTTAATTTTAAGCACAAGCTTAAATCTTAATGTCTTAGTGATTTCAGCAAGTAATTAAATGGAAGCAGTGTTATCCCATACTGCAGTATCCTAAAAAACTATGTCACAAGTAGCTAATTATTTACATTTGTGGGGAGAGACAGAGATGTGCCTCAATAACTAAACTCAGCCACGGAATATCTAAACAAATGCCTGGTCAGTGTTACATCTGAGAACTAATTACCTGCCGGGCATAGAATAACAGAATGATTTGACTTGGAAGGGACCTTGAAGGCCAGCTAGCTCCAACCCCTGCCATGGGCAGGGACGCCTTTCAGTAGACCAGGTTGCTCCAATCAACAGTGCCAGGGATGAGGCATCCACAGCTTCTCCAGGCAACTTGTGCCAGGGGGTCACCACCTTCACAAGGAAAAAAATTCTTCCTAAAATCTCTTTAAGAGATAAAACACAGTCGGGGGTGGGGGGTGGATGAAAAGGGAAATGGTTGTTGTTTATGGGCAAAATTACCATCTGAGTGAATTGCATCGGAGGTTCAACCCTCTCTCTGAGGCAGCCTCCCTGCCTTTACCTCAGAGTATCCCTTCCAGGCACGGAGGGATGGAAAACAAGAAAATCAAGGTCTAGGGTTCACAAAATACCTGCTTAGAGCTGGGAAATGGTACTTACTGAAGATCACCTCTGAAAAGAGTCTTTCCAAAGCCGGAGGAGGAGAAGGAGCCATGGGCTGGCTCTGACATTGCTTTGCTCCCCCTTAAAAATGCTGCACCTCATGCTGTGGGCATCGAGGTTGTGTGGCTTGATCCTCACCCCACACACCAGCCTTTGTGTCTAGCCACAAGCTCATGAGTGTCTCCCAGATCCCTTCCATGGCCTCAAAAACCATTTTAGCTCTGGAAAAGGGATATAATACTTGGAAGATATGCCTATAAGGAACCACATGTGCCAGCACAGCAGAGATTGATGAAAGCAGGAAAAGATCAGTCAAAAGCAGAGGATTAGCAGAGGCAGAACTGCTGGTCTTCTTGGTAAATGCATCTATCCATCCCTCTCCCTTTGTAAAGGAGGAAACAGATTTCTGAGTTACAGCACCACGTGTCCCAAGGTACAGTCTCCACGGCAGAGTCCCTGCCCACCACTGAGTGCAGAACAAGCCCAATACACAGATTTTCTCCAGGGTTTCTGGGCACAATGAATAGTTGTGCCTAATGGCCACTTTCTTGCTCCCTCATGTTTTGGAGATGGAGAAACTGAGTTTTTGGGAGCTGAAACAGCTCACCCAAGGTCAGTAGAAAAGACAGAAGCAGAAACCAGGAGTCCTGCCTGCCCCTTCCCTCTGCTGTAACCACTAAATCCCCCAATCAATAATGAATCTGTTACAGCAGTCTCATATTATACCTAATGTCAGGAGGAGAAAAAAAAGAAGAAGAAGAAGGGAAGAGAAGAAGTTGTAATAAAAGCACATAGGATAGAGATACACATTTCTCTTTAGAGCAATAAATCTTTCCAAAGGGAAGTTGGTTAAAATTCTTTACGTTAAAAAAATGAGGTCCACAGGGACTCCAAATTTCAGTTCGATTTTTAGCTGAGGCATTTTTTTTCTTTATCAAACACTTGGTGCTGTAATGTGATAAGGGCCCCATGCAGACCATAAAACTAATTTATCATCTGTAAGGTGTACAAAGAAAATGGTAACTGCCTGCTTGTCTGCTTGACATATGAGGTCATTTTTGCCGCTAGCTTTCTAATACTGAGCAATTTTATCAGCTATTTATATACATTAATTGTAGGCACCCATATGTTCACCGTTGTATTTAATAATGCATTGCATTGAATATGCATTCCTTAAGTTTTAGCATGCCGTGTGCATCTTTTATTTAACTGTTTGGTTTGCCTATTAAAGCCCATTATTCAGCTCTGCTGTGTAACCCTTCCTCTCTCGAAGGGATTTATATTTCCTTAAAATCTTGCTCACCATGTTGAGAGTCAGTGGCGTGAACAAGGCCACCTCTCTTGTCCCAAAGGAATAGCAGCAAAACAAGCAAAATCAGGGCCATGGTCCACTTAATAATACTAAACAGAAAGGATTATTCAATGAGTCTCTTTCCTCGAGGGACAGCAACGCATTCATGCTCTGTGGTGTGCACACAGACATGCCTCTCTATCAATATAGGAAGGGAATTAAACGGGGCCTGATTCTGATGCCAGCTCAGCCTACACCAGAGCACCCTTTCACTGACGAAAACAAGAGCAGGAGAGCACATGAAACACCACAGGCAAACTCTGCAGTGCCTTCCTCTGAAAGATGGCTGCGGGACAAGAAAGCCTTTACCCTCTGACATGAACTCCTGCTCGGGTCTAGAGCCACATCATGTATTTATAGACACTAACTCCAGAGTGTCCTGCTCCCCAGTGCTTCACTGCTGGTAACTATCTCCACAAGCAAGTGGAATTCAAAGGAGAAAAATCTAAATATTTGTAGTCAGTAGCTCTGGGAGGGACCGTTCCCCCTCAAAGACCCTTTTCTCTAATGCAGCTGCTTGCTTTTCCCTTCCAAGTTCCTATACAGTTCTGGTATTCCTTTGTTTCTGATCTACAGCAGCAGCAATTACTACAGACCCTTTCCAACTCAGTGGAGCTGGATGGAGCATCTGAAAGGGAAGGTCTGTCCATTCGCTCACACCAAAACTTGGAAAATAGGAGCTACACACGTGTGAGAAAAAGGACATTATTCTGAGAAAACCATTTGTGAAATCAGATGCCTTCCTGTAAGAATCCCAAACCTGTGTCAGAGGTTCAAAAATTCCCAGCAGCTGGAGCTATACCTCTTGACTTACTGAAATGGTGCTCTGAGCATCACTCACTAAAGTGGTTAGAGTATACCCATGTTGCTTCCTTCTCAGGAGAGGATGGGAAGTCTTCAACCATGTATCCTATGCACAGTGCTGCCATCAGATAAAAGGAGCTGTTGCTAGCCTCAGAGAAGTACTACGATGCTTTCTGCAGATCTGAATTTCAATCTCCTGCTCGTATTTCCAAGGAGCAAAGAAAGACTATATATTGACAAACACTAGTTTTCAGGGAGACACAGATTTCCTATGGCACTTAAAAACATGTCAAGAAATACATTTAGTGGGGGGGAAAGTTTTGCCTTTATAATTTATACTTTGTTGCTTTCCTCCAAGTCCTCTTAAACCTGAAAATCCAAAGTTGCTCTTTAAAAACTTCACAAATTACATCTCAATAGAAAATGAATTTCCCAAAGGCTAAACTTCCAGGTTTTGTTTTTGAAAAGAAGATTCTCTAGCAATTTTGGCTGTCTTTGTAAGAGGTTTTTATTGTCTACCACCAGGCAATGAAAAGCCTAAGTGGAGTTCGTGGGCAACAGGTCTGAAAGAACAGCGATGCATTCTGACAGCTGAGTACGTCGGTGATCCTTCCCTGAGACCACAGTAAGAGCTGGTGAGTGCCTCAGAGCTCACCAGCCTTCAGCCTCGTATGTCAAATTCAAGCAAACTTCTGGCTCAGGTCTGTGTGTGATTAAATGATGAAGAGGAACATTCTCCTCCAGGCATTCTGTTTACTCTATTAAAGGGCTTTTCATCTAAATATTTTTTTCTCGTTTCATTTAGTGTCCGTGAAAGGTGCTGACAGATAGCCTCTGCCTCCCTGCAGAATGTCTGGAAAAGCTTCCCAGCTTGTACTGGTCCATCCACGTTTCTCAGCATGACATACAGGTATCCCCTCTATGGAGGAAAATATAATCTGGGCGCTATGCAAACACAACATTCCACCTTGGGCATTTACACTGAATAGTTATACAGCATATTTCATACCAAGATCTTGAAGCACATTAAGAACAAGCACCGAGATACACTTACAAAATAGAGGGATGGGAAGGGAAATATGATCAGTGCAACACATCTGGCTGGCATCATCTGGCTCAGGCATTGCTCCGAAGCAGGTACAGGATATTAACCCTTTCTGAATTTTAATCCTTCACCAAATTTACACTGGTCCTAGCAAGGATTTAATGTAAATTTCCTTTCTCTTTATTATCTTTTTCTAAAGGTAACCTTCACCCACATGCATGAAGCAAGTCATGTGAGTCAGGGGTGATTCTGCCACGCAGCTCACAGGACTTTACTGACCCAGAGCCTCCCCTTGCTCACCGGTGCAAATGGGCACACACCCCTCTTCACTCCTCTGCTCCCACATCCACAATTCACAGGGCTGGAACTAAGGAGAAAAGCAGTCCTAAGCCCCCTGCATGGGCATAAAGCCTGATCTGAAATCTTTGTCACAACCTCCCTGTGTCCCAGAAAGCAATCTACAAGATGGGCATAATAAATAACTGTTAAGAGGATTCTGCAGTGTTTTTAGGTAAGGAGTAATGAGAAGTCAGCACTGTGTATATTTAAGTATGATGAATCTTTAACAACGCCTAGGTTAAAAATTGTTAGGAGAAAGAAGAAAAAGAACTGTTTGTCTCTCCCAAGCTGCCACCACCAATAACAACAACTGGTCTGAACAGAAATGTTCAGGAGATGTTGCATTTCAACACAATCTCCCGAAAGAAAGAGTTACCCTCACAATTTAGTCTTGCAGTTCAATTACAGGAGACCTAACAATTTTCTGGTCCCCCAAAAACACATCCTCTAAATGCAAAAGCAATCATTTTTATTCATTTTATTTTTTTTATCCTCCTTCTCCTTACTCATGTCACATACCATTTGCTAGACGTTGTATACATATAACCAACAGCAACTACCTAATTGTATCGATGCTTTGACCTCTGTCCCTAAATGATCAATTAAAGGGCCTGAAGGGACAGGGGACAAGATTAGAGTGAAGGTCAAGGCCTAAAAATCCCCTTTCTCCATTCCAAAGTATAAGGGCAGTTTCTTTATTGTTAGCTCTAGTTGTTGCTCCAGCCCTTTTACCTCTCCCCACCCTCAGCAGTAAGGTCTTCTGCAGAAGTATTGATCATGCCTTAAATCCTGCTTCACCTACAGAACTGAACTGGTGAGCCAACTGTGATGAATTTTCAATGTCTTAAATCAAATTTATAGGATCTGTCTGGACCCTTCAGCTTGGTCCTGCCTCTGACTGCCGTGACACCATGGTCAGGGATATTGCTGGGGATTTAACAGTTTGGCCATACCAGACACCGTCTGTTGCGAAAGGTGAGGATTTGATTGGTGTCAATCATTCCCCAACCTGTCACACAGACTTCACAGCCAGCAAACACTTTAAGGACTGTCTTAATGAACTGGCTCTGCTCCTGTTGTCACCTGCCACTTCCAGCTCACTCGGCCACTCAGGTCCTCTTTTTTCATGGCTTTTCTTGACTTCTCCTTCCCCTGTTTCAGTTCTGATATAAGCCTTCCCCACTTCCCAATCCCCTCTGAGACATTTCTTAAGCATCCAACCCCATACTGATAAATGAGGAGGTAACCCCAACATCTTGGAGCAGCATGTGCCCTCCCCCATGCAATTCTTCTATGCACAGGCTGCTCTTCTTTGTGAAGTTCTCCAGGATTTTGGCAGAAGTGTCCCAGTATGGCGGCAATACTTTTTTTTGTTGTTTTTTTTTTGGGCTAAAGCTAGCATGGAGAAGGAAGGACATTCAAATAGCTTTCTAATGCCTTAGTTCAGCATTAACTATCATCTTGAATGATCAGTGACTGAAAAGGTGATTTCCCAAGATATAAAAGCTACCTAGTGAATGATCTTGACAAAAGCTAAGCTATCAAAAATGTCTCTGAAAACAGCCATACTCTGTAAACAGCTGCACACTAAGAGCAACCAAAATACTGCTGCAAGAATGGGCTGCATCCACCTCAAAGTGGCTATGAGATTAGTATAAATTAGGGCAACTCTCCAGACCTTCCTTCAATAACTGCGGCAAGCTACTGTGCATATAACAGGAATACATAAGGAAGCTACAGTAGCTACAGCTTATATATGTATATAAAGAATATATAAACAAGGATGGAAAATGAAATAGAAACTGGAAATCTATTTCTTTTTTGAGAAGAAATCCAAAGCAGAGCTGCTCTTCGGCAGAATCCAAATCCAAATTAAACACCAGCTTTTGTACAACCTGCTCTTCTAGAAGATCAGCACTGCTGATTTTTCCCAGCATATTGCTCAGCATTGCTGATTTTTCTCAGAACACATTTAATTTTGGTCTTGACCACGTTGGTGGCCATTGCTCAGGGAGGGTGAACTGCTATACATGTGGTCATCAGGGAGGCATGGGACTACCTTCCATTCTTCCCTGCATCCAGGCAATGCATGAAATGTATTTCACTCCTATCCCTGGTATGTCATCTGGCTGGTGGGTGAAAAGTACCATCACTGATCAACTCCTGGTGCATTTGTGTCTCAGTGTTTCAATTTCAGCATTGCAGGGAAAAATGAAATGTAACAATGTGCATAAACTCCCATTAATGGGATGTACTTCTTCAATTTACACTCAGGCCTTGGAAGTGTAAATATTTTTCTACTCCCTGTTTAGAGTTTTCTATGATTTGCTCAGCTGTGTAAATTGCTGGCTTCTCCATGCACAAAGTTGTGCACGCTATTTTTAATGTCAGCTTTTTATGACAATGTGCTATTTAGAACAGGGATTTGGGAGGCAGGACTCCTGGAGCCCAGACTCGTCCTCATTCACAGCAATTTTACAGTAGCATAACTCCATCCGTTCCAGGTAAACCAGCCTGTGTTTCCAAGGTAGGAAAAAACAAGTCCTGCTGAGTCCAGGTGTGGGATGGTGACAAGTTTTTTGCTTGCCTATGCCTCAGTTTCCTGAGTAGTAAAAAGAGGATTAGGAGGTCAAGTTCCCCTGGGTGTGACAAGTTGATTTCCATAAGCACGCTTCAGCACTCCTAGAGAAAATACTTTTCAAGACAAAAGAACTTTTAGAGACAGTAAGGTAATGAGTTGTTCTTGTGTCACACTGAATTTTTTTCTGGTGTACAGATTTTGACTGGAGTAAAAAAAAGTGAAAGAGAAGAAGAAAACAAAAGAGGAGCTGTGAAACACCTTTTATCTCCTTTCTCCATACTTGTATTTGAGTGTCAGAAGCCATTGGTTAACTTAGGTGGCTACAGACCAACTTGTGTGTTTCAGGAGAGCAGTCATCACCCACATGGAAGAGCAAGAATTGCTTTTGCACCTGGCCTTTGGATAGGGAAACACCAGACACTGTCTGCTGCCTGCAGGGCAAAAGTCTGCTTCTAGTGAAGCCAGCAGTCAAGCTCCCTTTTGCTCCAACAGCACCTAGAAACCACAGAAAGAAAATAAAAGTGAGTATTTCTGTATCACAAGAGAGTCAGTACAGAAGCTGACCGAGCTTTTTTGAGTCTAAAAAGCCATACAAACACACTATTTCCAGACCAAATGTGGTCACTGCATAGACCTTGTGGTACCCAGGACTGTGTCACATGTGGACATGCACCCACTGAGGAACAGTGCAGGGATGTGGAGTGGCTTAATCCTCTGATGGGCTGCAGGAGGAAAAAAAGTAGTTTTCCAAATTTTAGAAAAACATACAGATAGGAACACATACACGTGCACATATGTGTAGGCACACGCAGGCATGAAGACAAAGAGATTTGTTCTCTCCCCTTGCCCATGGAGCCATCCACAGCACTGAGTACCTCAGACCATGTGGCCAGCAGGGACAGCAAAGAACAGATGTGTTTGTTCTTCTTAATGCAGCCCCATTAGGTGAGAACAGAACCAAATCCCCCACCTCATCTGGCTTAAAACTGCCTTGCAGTATTTGGGAGAGGCTGCACTTCCACAGAGGAGCTGGTGGCAGGAGAGCATTGCCTTGCTCTGAAAAATGAGAGGTGCTTGCCCAGCGCACTGGGCTGGCCAGGAGACAGCAAGGAGACAGAGGACTGAAGTTGGAAAAGGTGGTAGATAAATAAGGCACTCCCAGTGGAATCCATTACCAGCTGATTAGGAGAGCTATTTGGGTTATCAATATCCAGATAAAGCACAGGCTGTGAGGGGGAACTCAACCATGAAGGTGGCCTCCTGCTGCCTCGCCTCCAGAGCTGGGCCCTCCAATGACTGTCTCTGGAAGCACCCCTTGCTCTGCTCCATCCTGTGCCAGGATGAAGGTCTCTCTGCAAGCAAAGTTCCTGGACCTTTGATGGAGAGGAGAAGGGACCTGTGGGGTGGGGGGAGCATGACACGCCGGCAGTGGAGCAGAATGGGGCAGGATGAGGATGCAGCTGTGTCCCGCTGCCAGCCAAGTGACTCTCAAGGAGCACAGAGTGAAAGACCACAGCCTACTGTGATCTCATAAAAGCCAAGAGCTGTGCCAATTAAAAGATTCAGTTCTGACTTTCACATAAAAAAAAATCTTGCTTCGTCTCTTTGTCTGATTAAAAACAACTGACCTGTCTCGAGCAGTTGATTTAAGGACACAGGAAACAAAATTGGAAGCAGGACTACTTTATTTCAGCTAGCTTTAAATAACAGTGCAACAGCCACACCTCCCAGCAAAACACTGCCTAACAGTGCCTGCTCATACTGCTCCTTTCCACAGGCTTTGAGAAATCAGAGATTAGCAGTGAAGCACCAAACTCGAGGAAAGGTCAGCATAGGTGGGGGAGTGGGGGTGTTGGATGGCTTTTGAGGTCATCTGTGGGCATTTGCTCAGATATGAGTCTGGTGGGCCAGGTGCCCCTTCCAGCAGGCACTGCTGCCCTACAGCAGCCATGGGAGGGAGGCCCTGATGCCTCTGACTACTGGGGAGAACTCACCTTTACTCAAGGGTTTGGAGCTGGTGAGTCCAAGAAGAAGAGGTTAGTCACCTCTGCAGTGGCTCACTCTGCACATGGCTTGTGATGGACAGCCCAGATCTGGTTGGTGGTGGCATCCCAGTTCTGAGCTTGAGCTTGCTTTAGGAGAGCACTCACCTCACCAGGAGTGATTGAGACCCCAGTCAGCTGGTTGATCCTCTAAGGCTAGGCCACCTCTCCTTCCATCCATGCATTTTGCTTTTGCTTGGCTATTTTGGGTCCCTTGTGCCTTCTGGATGTGGTTTCTATCAGCTTCCCTTCCCCACCCTTTGCACTGCCTTCTCCCCTCTCTGTGGTTGGCTGCTCACATCCCTGCCTGGCTCATGGCTCACTGCACCGTCCTGCTACGAGGCAGGGCCGGCTGTTTCCATCTGCCTAATTCTGCCTCTTTCCCCCCCCC
>NW_016690257.1:4045310-4066291 GCF_001604755.1 Lepidothrix coronata | reverse complement strand
GTTTTTGTTTTTGTTTTTGTTTTTGTTTTTGTTTTTGTTTTTGTTTTTTTTGTTTGTTTTGGTTTGGGGTTTTTGTTGCTGTTGTTTTTGGGGTTTTTTGGTTTTTTTTTTTTTTGCGATTTGTCTTTTTTTTTTCATGAAAATATTCTGAGGGAAGAGGGTTTATTTTAGTTAATGATAGAATTCCTCACAAGACTGATAGGAAAAGAAAACAGGTCTGGAACTGGTTTTACTAACATATAGCTCTGTCACAAAAACAGGGTTCACAGCATCAAGCTCCTGTATTTTTCAGACAAAAAGGAAACTTGATCCTACCTTCCAGAAGCCATAAGACCATGCTCTCTTCTTTTCTTTTTCTTTTCTTTCTTAATTAAATACAAAAAACCAGCGACAACAAAACCCCAAAATAAAACAAAAAACAAACAAAATACTTCTCAAATTCTTGCACAAATGTTTGTAGAGGGGCAAAAAAGATCTTTGTAGTAAAAATGTCATTGAAGTGTCTGCTTGAGATATTCTTTCAGTAACCAAAATCTTTCCTGGATGAAGAGAAGGGACAAAAATTGTGTAGAATAGTTTCAGGCTGAGGTTTTTTCATGGCTTCTTGAGTCAAAAGGGCTGTCAATAATGCATTTCTTTACTTTCTTTTCTGTGCTTTGGTGATCAAGGGATTGCAGTACCAAAGGTCTGTGCAAAAGGTGGTTTGCAGCAACATACTTGCTGCAAAACCACTATGAACTTTATTACTGTTTGTACTGCCAGCTTCGTATAGATTTGAATTGTTTGGGCAGAGAAAAACCATGTAAGCAGAAGGCAGCAATTTAAAGTGCTCCAGGTGCAGCAGATACTGCTGAAAAAAAACAAAGGTAGAGGACTGTACTTTTTCTCTTCCTGTCCACCTAATAATGATGTAAACCAGACTAGGTCCCATGGATGGAATCCCTAAGTGCCATTGCTGCCTCTTCCACCACCACTATCCTATCCTGTAGAGAACAACCACTCCCCTCCCCTTTGCACAGACATAAATCATGCAAAAAGGGTTTCTTCACCCTGGCACAGCCCTCTCAATGAGGATACAGAACCACACTGGTACAGAGCAGACACAGAGCCAGTACCTCCCTTGGGAACCTGCTCTGTTGCTCCTGTAAGCAATTTGGGATGAATCCCCCCAACTCAGTCAGTTCCTTCAAGTCAGTTTCTGAAAAAAGCCACAAGAACACTGAATTCATAACACCCTTAGGGGGAAGACCTGTGCTCTTCTCTGCAGCACTGCAGTAAAGTGTCGAATTTTGCACAGTGAAGTGAATGGGTCTGCTGAAATCAAGGAAGAAGAGTGCTGGTGCTAAAATAACATGCCTCTGTTTATGTATATGAGTGTGGGTGCATGTGTGTGCTTTATTTTTCTTTTGGTTGAGCTTGTGGGCTCAATGCTGTTAATGACTGTTTTGTGTTTTGTTGTTTGGTTTGGTTTTGGTTTTCTCTCTGGTGAACTTAACTGTAGTAAATTCCTGCAGGAAATTGAAATCTGCTGCTTGCCAAGGAAAAGACAAACACAAGTCAGACGTGTGGTATTGCTCATGCGTCTGGTTCCTGACCCACCCAGCAGAAGGAAACTCCTCTGGTGTGGGTTTGGCTGAGAACAGAGGAGTGCTGGCACTGTCGGGCTTTGCAAATCCTTGGGAAGTCAGCTCCAGCCACACAGTGAAACCCACTGAAATCAAATCTTAAAATTTCATTCTTCAGCTGAGATCCCTTAATCTTCCACTCTCCATGGGGCAATTACTGTTTGGGATTAAAACTAGAACCTGTAGGGTGGAAAAAGTGAGATGAATATGTTAAAATGGGGCTTTTAGAGACAGAAAGAAAGAGGGAGAGAATGAAGGACAGTGCTACAAGTCACCATGGCATGCTGGACAAATGTCTTCATTTCCTTTTCTTCATGTGAGAAGAAGACAGGAACCCAATCCTCCATCACTCCCTTCTTTAATAAAAAATATGCTTTATCCCTATGGAGGGATGTGTTTCTTCCTGTCAATAAGTGTCAGCAGCTAATCTGAACCTTTCAATAAAACAATGCCATTAAATAATTTAACCTGTGAAGGAACACTGATGGCTGTGAAATAATTTATGGATTTCAGATGTGTCAAACTTTAAAGCAGTGAAGGGAAGAAATGTGAGAAATGGATCAGTGTGAGATTCCCCAGCAAAAAGTAAAGGAGTTTGTGAGATTCCCCCACTAAAAAGAAAAACCAGTGAGAATGAAGAGCCATCTTGAACATAGATCAGTATGAACTAATACTATATATCACGTAAAAAAGCATCCTTCATAAAGTAACACATATAAAGATACAAGATATGCTTTCTACAGAAAGATCTAAGATGATTAAGAGAAGGAAATTAAGGAAATTAGTTAAGGCAAAGAGGTGGATTCTGTTACTTGAACCAATGCCTGCATAAAATTTCTAGTCCTGTTACTAGACATTAAATAAATATGTCAGAAGGAAAGCAGAGACTTCACCACAACAGTGAGTTTCAATAGCAAGTTAAAGGTGACTTTGCAAGAGAAAGTGACAGATGATTAAAAAACAGCTATCGCATATATTTTTATAAAAAAGAGCAAGGGGGAGGAATGTACTTAAATAGAACTGGGTATTGTATAGTCTTTTAACCTTATTAAGTAAACATGCTATTTAAACCCCCTTGGAAATATGGGAATAGAAAGAAAACAACAGACTGAATGTGTGTAAGCACATGGATCTGATACTCCAGGGCATTTCCTTTTTCTTCGCTCTCTTTTTTTTTTTTTTCCTTCCCTTTTGCTATTTATTTTATTTTATTTTCATTTTCATTTGGCAACTTCTGCATTCAAAGCCCAGAGCTTGGAATTTCATACCTATTTAACACCTGGTTAAGCAACACTTAACCATTGGCACCAGCTGACTGCATCCCCATTAAGCAGAATTACTCTCATCATAGGCATTGGAAATGGAAAAGACCTACCCGGTCATGTAGACCATTATACCACAACCAATGCAGGATTGTTCCATTTAGTAGGAAAAGAAGAAGGATGGGCTTGTCAGGGAATGATGACTCAGAAGAGTTTGGTTCTCTTCCCAGCTTGATGTTATACTTCCCAAGTGACCTCCAGAAAGTCACTTAACCTTGTTGCTCCTTGGTTCCCCACCTCAGCTGCAGCTTCCTTTTTTCACATCCCCCTATTTACTTTATAAGTTCTTCAAGGTAACATTTATTTGCACTTAGGTATGTTTGCAGTCGGTATTAGAAATGCTCCCTGATTTCAGACGGAAAGGAAAAGTGCGGTTGGAGCATCCATAATAGCCTGTGCTCCCTTTAAAGCTTTACCTCTGAGTAATAATATAGGGTTTATTCCTTTCCTGAACAAAGGGAGTAGCAAGAAAGCAAGGAGATAGAGATAGATCAAAGATGACCTTTAATTTGAATTATGCTCTATTTCTTTCTTAAAACTGATTTAACAATAGAAATTATAAGCTTGAAATCCTAACTGATTTCTCTACACAATAGTTCTTTTCTCTTAAGGTCTCCTTGCTTTTACACTGAAGCTGCCTTTTTGGGGCCACCATGAGGTACAATCTAGGATCAGAAAATGCATCTGTCACAGAGGAATATAAGCTGTCAGCTAAAGAAACCTCCGCAGAAGTCAGACAGTCAGAAGACTTACCAGAGCCCCAGAGTTTATGTTAAATAATTCACATGCTAACACTTTCTGCTGGTAGCAGACACGGGGAAATCCCAAGCTGAATTTAACAAACAAAACAAAACTTTCCTCTCATTCCTTCTCCCTTCAAAATGGCCCATAGGCAGAACCGCTCGCCTGTGACCGCCGGCAACGCCGGCTGCGCTGGGATTTGTCTGCAGCCCCACCAGCATCAGCTCCTGCTGGTGCCATGGAGGAGCTCACAACTGGTGTGATGCCTCTGCATCACTGTGTCCCAGGGCAGTGGAAAGTTCATGGAAATATTTGGACAAGCAGAATATTTGCTCCCCTGAAATCAGCTGTTGTTTTTCTCTTCTGCCCCAGCCTCGGCGGTGGGCGGCAGCGAGGTCATCGGTTGGGTTGTCGTCAGCTGGGATCCAGCAGTTTCCATATCTGAAGAGTGTCTCTAAATCACTGTTGTGGGCTGTGCTACCAGGTGATAGGACATCAGATAGGCTTCTGGATCCTTTTTTCTTGATGTGTGAGTGAGCTGAGGCTTCTGAGAAAGGCAGCAAAGGCACTACTGGCTCTGTCTTTTGCAAGGTGGAGATTTTTATATTTATTTTATACAGATGCCCACAGTCACTGTAGGAACCGATATTCTTTTTGGGTTGTTTTTTCCCACATGATGGGATTGTTCTGCATGCTGACTGACAGTTGAACGTCTAGACCAGTCTGTAGGTGGAAAGAAAGAGGTTATTTTAAGAATAAACTTCACTCCTTTGGTGATTTTTTTTTTCTTTTCTGTACAGCTAATGAACGAAGTCTTACTCATCAGTTATTGTTTGATAGAGGGGAAGAGGCTAATGGTAGAGATAGAGGCAACTTTTTAAAATGTTATTTAAATTTATAAGGATATTGTTGTTGAAACTGTAAGGATATAAACGATTAGTACTCTCCATCTTGGAAATGCTAAAATACAGATGAAAATTTGTGTGAATATATATGTGTATATAAATAATGGTAAATCTAATAGCTGCTCTTTAACTTCTGTGGCTTTATATCAAGCTCAGAAAGAGATCATAAACTAATATGGGATCTTCTAGAAAAGGATAAGATTAACCTACCAAATTCTTTGCCTGCCAACTTGATGTGTCAAGCTGAAGAAACTAGAAACAAAACAGTGCCCTTCACACTGCAGTGTCCTTTATTGACTTTTTTTTTTTTTTTTTTTTTTACTTTTCCTCTTCTTTTGACTAAGCTAGAGCCTCACAGCCTTTTTCCCCATCTGGCATAAAATGATATCAGACCCACTGCATGCAATGATATATGCTTCTGCCTTAAGTCAAGAGAAAGTACATCACTATTTTATTGGATGCAGGTCTCAAGAGCTCATGAACTCAACAAACACCCCTATAAATTACTGGAAAGCCACACCAAAGTGTAACAACAATAAACTAGAAATGGCCTAAGTGGCTTTGCTCAGCCAGACCTTCAAATACCACTCTGTAAGAGATTCCCATGCTGCTTCCTTACTCATTGCAGCTATTACTACCTTCTGTAAAACCAGATGTATGAGGTCACATGGAACAAACCGCTTCTGCCTTCCCTGTTCAAGAAACAGCCTGACAGGAGTTATTTAAAAAATAGTAGTGTCCAACGAAAAAACTCCCTATAATGCAACTTTTCCTTAATTGCAGCTTTGTCCGGGATGCTGAGGAAATACTCTAAATTATGTGCTTTGCAAACTGACAGGATTAGGTGATGTGGTGGTGGAGACGAGGTTCAGAGCCCATGAGGTAAGGTTTACCTTCCTAATGATTTCACTCTAAAGGTGAATGTGCAGGTCATTACTATTGTCCACTCCCTTCTGGATTTCTTTGGCAAAATTGTCAGTGTGCACATTAATTTAATGCTGATCCTGCTGTTCAAAGCTTTTCTAACGTAAGCACATGTCCAATAGACAGCAGAAATTCGAGTGAGTGCATTAACTCATGTCACACCTTCTACCAAGCAGCCACTATCTGGTGTTGATTTCCAGTCACTCTGGACAGAAGGTAGATTTAAACCAACTATCTCTGCTGGAAAACTATTCGTCAGGGAGTATGATAGTGGCCACATTGCCAAAACTGCACTTTGGGGGTTTCCAGCAAGCTCACTTCGTGCACTAAAGTGAATGTAGGAGCCTTCCCCCATCTCCTCTCTGGCACGGTTTTGAGCAGCAAGTTGTCACTGAATTATCTGGAAACCATTCCTTTTAAATGGCTTCTCACACCTGGCTTCCTCTGAAAGCTCTGATACCTTTTGCTTAGAAATATTGGGTTTCTAAAGCTAATTGTTGCTGATGCTTGTATCTGCAGATTCTCTAGGAAGGAATTTATAGCTTATTTGGTTTGGACTTCTACATCTTCCCATATTAGACTATTCTACAGCCTTTCCACTGAGAAGTTATTTTGATGTTTATCTTCTTTCTCTTAATTTCAGCCCATTATCCTAGTTATTTCCCCCTGGGGTAATTTTGTTCCTCCCTGGGTGTTTGTGCTGTTCAGGCATTTGCAATGGGCTCCCTCTCCCCCTCAGATGTTGCTCAGCCCTGCTGTGCATATTGACGGTTGTTCTTGTAAAAACTTTCCTTGTAAATCAACCCCTCCAGCTCTCTAATCATTTTTGTTGCACTTCTCTGAACTCCCTCCAGTTTGTCTTCATCTCGCTGGTAATAACTTTGCCTATGTGTCATTTGGCATTTTCTCCTTATCACATTCCAGCAGAGCATCAAACCTTTTGCCCTGTTGCTGCGTGCTGTTGTCAGGTAGACTGGACTTGAGTGATTGACGTAATCCCTTAATTTGCCGGAGGGGCAGTTTTAGATTTTTGTAAACCAGTAAATTGGTGATTTGAGCCAAATATGATGCTGAGGAGGGGGGTTATTCACTCATCTTGTCTAAACAAAACTGGAGCTGGTTTTGTGGATTTAAATCCAAGGGAGCTCCTGGGTATTTTTCCCTGCCATTTCTGATGTTGGAATAAAACATCAGTGCTAATTTGATGACTTTCCAAGCAGAATTCAAAATTCAGAGGAACAAATCCTCCTTGTTGCTGGGCCTGGGAAGCTTTGTTTTTGTCAGTGATGGCAGAAGGAAGGAAAGCCACAGTTTCATGCGAGAAGAAGCAAGCCCTGCACAATCCCAGCTCTCTGGTCCTGCTCCCAGCCATTCCCCTGAGGCACAGATCAAGAGGGAAGGAATAGTCTTTCCGGGTGGACATGCCTTTGTTCATTCTCTGTCTTAGTTTTACATTCTGCTGTGATTATACCCTGATTTTTTTCAAGGTTGCCTTGTTTTTTTCATAGAAAACAATTCCACTCCTGAGCAGATCCTGCCCATTGGGTAAGGGAGCTGGAGGGGTTTGCCTCCTACCACATGAACCTCCTGTTGTATTATCGAGCACGTTTTAATGGGCAGCGGAGTTGATTCAGTGTCACTGTCATTTCTGAGCAACGTGCCTGTCTGAAGATGTCCTGTAGCTTGAATATCCCTTCCGTGTTGAGAGCTTGCAGTCTCCTTACTAAGATTTTAAAAAGACTGAAGTTTCTGAGCAAAAGGTCCCTATGACAAAAGATTGCCTACCTTTCCCATGATTACATTCCCAAAGGTGAATGCCAATGTGTCAACAGAAGGAAATATTTCTCCTGCTTTCTTCAATAATTTATTGGCATTCACAGCTTTCCCCTTCATGATGACTGCTCCTGCAGCTCTAAGAATATCAGCTCCGCTGAGAGATTGAAATTTGCTTGTCACAGCTCTCCCAGGCAGTTACAAACAGCGTGGTGTGGGCAGGTTCCTGATTAAAAAAAATTAGAGAGAGGACTGGGAGCAAAGCATGGGAAAAGCATGCAGCCAACCCAGCCTTGAAAACTCTAAAGGCCAACCTAAAGTCAGGTGTGCCATTCTGCAGATAAAAAATTTTATCTAAAAAAATCCATTCTTGAATCCATTTGTAGATCCAGCTGCCTCCCAGCACTGACAAGTAGGAGGAATGGACTCATCATCTCCATGATGTCTGAGTGGGATGAATCATTTATTTCATGCCTGAACCCATTGATTTGCTGGCCTTTGAATGAAGACATGTGCCAGTAGGCCTGAGTTTGCTGGAGTCAGTGACTCCCAATATGTTGTGCTCAATGTTGTGATCCAGATACCAAATTAGTAATCATGAAGGAGAGAGCAAGCCATTTCTTGAAATTCATAGTTCATTACTGGAAGATGCTTGAATGCAGTCTGGGTAAAGGTCTTTTAAGTGCCTGCTTACAGCAAATAACAGTATTTTAAATTACATTTTCCTTTTTTTTTTTCAAAATCCCAACACAGACCTTGATCTTCGAAGCCTCATACTTATTTCAGCTCTCTACCTGGGATAACATGTCCTGCATTCCATGGTAGCAGCCCATCATTAACTAATGATCTCACAGCTGGACAGACAGATGCAAGGGCAGAAGAGCCCAGAGCAGCCTGTGCCCACCTGCACTGAGGTGCAATCCTGGTGCTGCAGCAGTTCGTAGCCAGCCCTCACTGGACACAAATGTTCCACTGGCACATCAGGAACTAAATCGATCAGCTCTAAGTTCACACCACAGCAGGTCAGCTCTATTTATCAGCTTGGCTTATGTACTTTTGTCTATATGTGTTTCCCCAAGAAAAAGATGGGTTTTTGGTTAAGAAAGCATTTGCAAAACTTTTTGTTATACTGAAAGATTGTGTTTTGAGGGTAATTTCAGGGGAGAAAGGAGTTTACTTGTTCTGTTATTTTACTTTTGCTCTTTTTTATCTTGTTTTATGAAGGCAAGGAGAAAATAGCTTCTTAAAGAGGTCAGCACTTAGTTTAAACAGATAAAATCTGGAATTGATTTAAACATATTTATATAACTATACACTAAGTTGTCAAAAAATTCAATTACAAGTAGTTTTGGAAGATCTTTTTTTGATGAAACGTAAATGAAAATAATATTTTTTTTAATATATTCTTTCATAAAAGGAAAGATTTCCCTGTTGTCATGAGCTGGCCATCCTTATTCCCCTTCTATCTCCTTCCCCTTCTGTCTCCTCCATGCTTCCTACTCTCCTCACCACCCACTTGAATTCCAGGCTCCACCTGTCAAAGTGCTGAATACTTAAAATTAGCATTACATGGAAAACAGATGTCCTTTTTCATTAAGCACATTGCAAGACTAAACCAGTTCTTTTTCTGCTTTGAATTGCAGCTAGCCCCTCTCCTGCCTTGAAAAAATATTTTTCTGGAGAAACATAATTTAAAAATAAAGCAAAACAAAAGTTTTGGTCAATAAAAGCATTTCCAACAATAAATAGAAAATGTTTAAGTTTGTTTTTAAAACATTTTACATGTTTTAAATTGCTGTTATACAATAACAGAGTGTCCTTGTGAAAAGCTACTTTGAAGTAATAAAAAATGCCTCCTGTTCTGAAAATTTGAGACTAGATTGCCTGCACTTTATTGAAAAGATGGATTTTATTTTTAACTGCTCTATCAACATGTCATTATATGGACTTCGAGTTTCCTGACAAAAAAACCCATCATTTTGGTCTGATCAGCTCTACAAACAACATTTAAGGCTAAAATATCTCCCTTAAAGAGTTTTCTGACTCAGGGTACGATGGGGAACGAGGAACCTGCAGTGCATAGCTCACCCTTAATGTTCTGATGAAAACTGAAGAGGGACAGATTGTCCTTGCCTGCTGTAGGCAGCTGCCCCAACAACTTTGCCATGGCCAGTTACTGGTGGTATTGGGCACTTTAGAATTCATGGATCCTTGATGTCACATTCCTCTTCTCTGTATGTCAGAGCAGCCAGTCACAGATGGGAGCCATGACAGCCCCTTCTGCAGAGCCACAAGGAGGGAGACCCCAAAACAAGACCCAGCCTGACCCTCTGGAAGCGCAGAACTGCTTTGGAGAAGTGTGCACACTCCAGAGGATTTGACCATACCTTGCTTTTTGACAGAAAAGAGATTTCCCAGGATATTTCTTGCCTGGGAAGCCACTTCCCAACCTAGTCATAGACTAGCAGCTCTTTCTCATCACTCCTTGGTCCCAGGATATAAACCCTTATGCTTTGAGGCTTTAGCTAGCCTCTAATTAACGAAGCTGAGGAAGAAACTTCCCTGTAGGCCAGTTATTCCATATCTGCCTTCTGCAGAGTTTCTTGTGCATGCCTCTGAAGCAGCTACCAGGGCCACTCCAGGGGAAACTCCAGGTAGTGGCTCAGACCCCTTATCTAGTCTAATAGGAAGCTCTGGATCCAACAGTCCTGTTAACAGAGTCTGGAAACCCCAACAATTTGCATTACAATGTCCAGTTCCCACCTGCTCCAGAGATAGAAAATCATCACCTACTTTCCCTTTTTTTTTTGGTTTGTTTGTCTGCCTTTTCTTCTTGATCTCTTTTTTGTTTTCCATAAGAAAAGCCAGGCAGATTAAATTGGACACGCACAAGTAAACCAGTTTGTAATGATATGTCGGACTTCCCGTAGCAAGAGTAGGTAATTTGGCTCCATTCTGTATTTAGATTTTTAATTTTCCTCTGTCACAGAAAGGATTTTTCAGTAGAGACTTTGGATGCACAATAGCTGCGGGCATTTAATCTGCAGAGGTGCTCCTGAGGATACACGCTGCAGCATCTACTGTCTTTGGTTTGAATCCAGAGAGAGAAGACAGAGGTGAATTTGGAAGGGATCCAAAGAAAGAAAGAAAAGAAAGTGGTGTTCCTAATTTCACACATTTCTGTAGCTGTAATGTGTGTCTTGCAGGCAGCAGGATGCCATGAATGTCCCCATGGCTTAGGAAGGTCCCTTGGCATTTAACCTCAGCTATTCCACTTACTCCATAAACACAGGACTTTAATTTCCAAAATGTCTGGTTATAAATGAATTCTTCAAAGAGGTACAGGGTAAGGAAATGTATCAACAAATATGTAACATCCACCTTATTCATCTGTTTTATTATTTTGATACAGAGAAACACCTTTAAGCATTTGAGCCCCCTATTTCTATGATAGCAAAATGAGAATGTACCTCTCTTCTCCTGAGTTGCTGAGGGCTACTCACCACCAGCAAAGCAAATGCTTTTATGAATTAATCATCATAGAACCCCAGAATGGTTTGAGTTGGAAGGGACCTAAAAGATCATAATTCCAACCCCCTGTCACAGGAAGGGACACCTTCCACTAGACCAGGTTGCTCCAAGACCTGTCCAGCCTGGCCTTCAACACTTCCAAGGGTGGGGCAGCCTCAGCTTCTCTGGGCAACCTGTGCCAGGGCTCCACCTCCCTCACAGGGAAGATTTTCTTCCTAATATCTCATCTAAACCTACTCACTTTCGGTTTGAAACCATTCCCCCTTGTCCTATCACCCTATGCCCTTGTCCAAAGTCCCCCTTCACCTCTCTTGGAGTCCTTTTAGGCACTGGAAGGGGCCCTAAGATCTCCAGGGACCCTTCCCTTCTTCAGGCTGAACAACCCCAACTGTCTCAGCCTTTCCTCTGAGGAGAAATTCTCAAGGCCTTGGATCACCTTTGTGGCCTTCTCTGGACTCTCTCCAACAGGTTCTGTGTTGAGGACCCCAGAGCTCAATGGGATCCAGGTGGGATCTTACGAGAGTGAAATAGAGGGGTAAAAAGACTCAACATGACAGAAATTGGAAGAGCTTCAATTCCAGTCTGTTTCAGGAATGATGCAAGGCAAGTTTACGGCACACAGGCTCCAGGACTCCCTTAGGCTTTAAACTGATCGTACAGAGTTTACCGAAGTCTTGGGTCGTGTAGGGAACAGCCTGACAGTGGGGATATTATTCTCAACCCATTTTGAGAATAGATGAGAGACTGAGGTCTGACCAGATATGATTGGACTCGATGATCCCCCATCCCTGGAAGTGCTCAGGGTTGGATAGGGCTTTGAACATCCTGGTCTGGTGGTAGGTGTCCCTGCCCATGGCTGGGGAGTTGGGACTAGGTGGTCAGTAAGGTCCCTTCCAACCCAAGCCAGAGGTGCAAGGAGGAAGCAGTTTAAGTAAATTGCCTTAGGCCATGGAGGCAAGCTGTGTCAGCAATGAACCAAAACCAGTCCCCAGCCCAGGGCTGTATCCACAAGGCTCCACCTCTGGAGGCAAAACCAAGCTCTGTGGTATCAATGTGAGCAGGGCTTCACTGCTCCAGGTAGTAAAATAACACCCTGGGAAAGGTGTCACAGTGATTTGTGCGGGGTCTTACAGAGAATAGCACCCTGATTCCAGAGCTCCTGCTTCAAAATATTTTCCTGTGCCCCTTTAAGTCTTGTAATAAGCCTGTCTTTACTTTTGGCTTTTGTTACTGCTCACTGTTCTCTTGAAACTTATTTCTCTTCAGCAGTGGTGGCCCCAAAATTACTGCTAATTTCCTGCAAGGAATTTGTTCTTTGAAACATACTGTATGGCACTTTTCATTTTTCTCTCTTTTCTACTTCTTTTTTTTTTCCCCCTTCTATCTGAGACTGGCACTGAGTCTGTTGAGAACATGTAAGTGTAGTTGCTTTTGAATGCTGCAAGGTAAATGCTGAAAATGACAGCTTAAATGGAATCATTAAAGCAGATGTAAGTATTATCTGAATGCTTCTGAATTCTCCTATGCACAGCAATAGTGTCTTTATTTTCTCTCATGATGCATGCACCTTTTTAAAGAGAGCTGACAACCTATTATTTCTTTCTTTCTCCCCATTTTTGAGCCTGAAGTTAGGGAATGCATTCATATCTTACAGCTGTAACCTGTTTGCTACGAAATGTCTGAAAATCTGACCAAAATAGAGGCATGGTGCAAGAATGACTATGATAGATATCTACTCTTTTTAGGCTACTAAGCAGAAGGAAATGCATAGCAAAATGTTGACTACTGGCTTCAATGAAATAAAGCAACGTGCTTCTTATGACTCAAAAAAGCACTCAGGTTGTGGTGGCTCCCATGGACTCCCCCAGTTTTAAAATCTGATTCCTGATTAAGGTGGGATTCATCTCACTTTGCTACCTGCTGTCAAATACGTCAACCAGTCACTGCTACTTTAGACCTTCCTTTAAGTGAGGTAGAGAGAATCCTTCCCATAAGATGGTTCACAGCCCCTTCCTCAGGATGGGATGAGTCTTCAATAGACCCTTCTGTCCTCTAAGGAAAGGAGAAAGAACTTTCAGAGGAAGCTCATGTCACCACCCTGGACCAGATGTCAATCCCTCAGACAGTGAAATCTAGGAGGCATCCATCACACATGCTGATTTTGTGGTTGCTGCAAGCCCAGGAGTTGGCCCCACTGCCAGTGGAGCTGATCTGCTGTGAGCATTGCAGGAACCATTGGCACTGCAGCTCTGCTGGGGAACAGCTGCCGGGGGTGTGCTGCAGCTCAGCTGCTCACCACTGGAGCAACACCAAGTCACGAGCTCAGAAAGCTCAGGCAAGGTAACAGATAGACCGTTTGGCTTCAGAGATGCTGTGGTCTCTTCTCCCCTCGAGCCTGAGCTCATGCCTGTACATTGGCTGGATTGGGAGCTCCTCTGATGGGCATTTAGCCCATCCCTTTGCTTACACTTGTGAGGCCCAACAGCAATCTGGAGACACAGGATAACTCCTTTTCCAAGTGGTCCAGATCACCCCAGGGAAACAGATAGTCTTCTGTTTGCATCTTGGTGAGGTAAATGCCATTTTATAGTGTTTAATCTAAACAGTGCAACAGAACACTAGTCTGGAAAGCCTCTTACAGTGTTGGTGCATCATCAGACCTCAGCCCTGAAATGGCTACATTAGTCCTGTCCCACATGCACTAATCTCAAATCAGGGTACACGTGGCTTGGACATGTAGAATAAAGCATGTGTGGTTTGTGCAGGTGTCTGGTTAAGGCCATCCAGTATGAAAGACTAGGACAACAAACAGAAGTAACAAATTAAACATCCAGATTCATGTAGTCGAAGGAAAGGTGAATAACAATATCAATACCAGTAACCCTCAGATCACTGAGTGATGGACTGTGGAAAGCCCCACTCAAAGCATTGAGGAGGGTCAGCCAGAACTTTGTAACTTGTAAGAAGAGGGAAACAAGGTTGCCATGGGTCTCATGGCACAAAGCAAATGTACTGTGGAATATTTGACTTGTGGGACTATGGGATTGTGTAATACTTGCCATGCAATGTTAGAAGATGCCCTAGAGCTCTCTGGGTCACTTGTGGGTTGGCCCTGACACTTCGCTTTGGGATAACAAATCTTTTTTTTCCATTTATTTCTGAGAAGCCCTGAGCAAGTTCTTTTTTGTCTTCAGACACAGATATTTTATAATTGCTGTTCTTTCTTGGGACTTACTAGACTCATGCTCATCTCCTTGGCTTTCCAGAAAGTCCTTGCATAGCTCTGTTACTGTAAAAATCAGGTAAGTAATGTGTCTAGGTGTTTTGCTAATGGGTGCCAGGAAAGAAACTATAACACTAAGTGAGCTAACTTTTTGGCATTCAGACAGCCTGAAACCTGAGATTACTGCAAGTTTCATTTATGTCGTGCTTGGAAAGGATTGTGTTTGCTTGCTTGACTGTTGTTTTCCAATAGAGAAAAAAAAAAAAAAAAAAGGAGCTGCTTCAAAATAAAGCTGAGATTCTGTCAGTTATGGAGTATGTGGAGATCCTTGCAGGCATATATTTGACACTTCTGATACACTGAGAGGCTACATCTACACTTACTGAAACCGACAGGTTCTAGGAGCAAACCTGCTTTGATTCTGGCCCTGGACATTTATACTGTCCTTGTAGAGTCAGATCTAAGTATATATAGACATCTGATTCATAACCTATCCCGCGCCTCACTGGAGGCATTGGTTTAGGACCTGGGTGGCCTTGATTTTATTATTAGTGCTTCCACTGGCCTGCTGCTCAGCAGTAGGTAAATGAGGTCATCGCTTTGTGACTCTGCTCCCTTTTGCAAAATGTAGATAAAAACTCTTTTAATCCTGCTGATGAAAGGTGGTATGATGAATAGCATTCTTACCAGCCTTACCTTCCTTATAGTAGGGGTCTTTGTGAATCCATTCTATTAACAGCTCTAAGGACCATAGAAATCCCTATATAAATTAAACACAAAACCTTGGCAGTGCCATGAAACTGCAATTAGGAAATGAAAAAGCTATAGTTTTCAGAGTAACAACAGACTTGCCCACATTGCATATTGTGCATAGATTTAAGTATGCATTTAATAGTCTGACTGGTAATAAAAATATTATATAGATACAATATGTTTGAATTATTATTACTACACTGGAAGAACCACACTGTTTCTGTACCCTGGCTCTTGTGTGCTTAAATTTGTAACTTCACTGCTACACTCTCAGACTTGTTTGCATTCAATTTCTTTGAGCTTTCTAAATTAGATATGTACGTGATTCTCTGTGTTAAAACTAAATCGATTCCTAATAGTCATGTGGTGTTAATATTAAGCCAATTAGGCTCAAATTAACATACACATTTATTTAAGCAAGGCCTGATCTTGTAAACGCGTATTTTGAACTCTGGCTTAGCAAAGTTCCCAAGTATACCAGAAATATTAACCCTGTAAGACATAGCTCAGCTGTCTAAGTTAATTACTGAAGCAAACTTGTGACACCACAGACAAGCTATATGAATAAATGCCATCTCAGGTTAAAATAGAATAAAATAATAAAAAAGGGAAAAGGTAAAGGTAAAGTTAAAACTTTTATGAATTCCTTTGGTAGCTTCAGATTCAGAAAACCAGATTTGCATATTTATGAATACCTTTGGGTTTCTTCTCAGAGATCTAGTAGAAGGAGGCACACCAAGAGCAATTCAGGTCATTGTGAAGTGAACATTTACCCAAGGATGGGACAAACATCTCTGCTTTTCACTGCTTAAATCTCCACTGACTCCAGTGGGAGCTGAGGCATGAGCCTCACCTGCAAACTACTATTTGTGGATACAGATGTGCATAGATTCATTTAGGTATCCAGACTGGGAGCTGAGCCACGTCTGTCACTAGAGAAGGATTCAGTGGCAATTCCCTTTGTGGAACCTACGATGTTTCCACTCAGACAAATCTTATCTATTCAGCTGGAAGCAGTACAGGTGACGAAATTCTGCCTCTTCCTGAAATCACACATGGCTTGTATTAAAACTGGCCTCCGTGGCTTTCATTTTAGTGTGACCACCATTTCTAGATGATTAGAATTTGTACATCCTTCTCCTGTGGCTTCTCCAAAATATTGTTTCCCTCCTTGGCTAGATGCTGCCAAAACTCTCAGCATCAGGATATATGCTATTTACTTTCTTCTTTAAAGTTTCAGACTTGGACATACAATCAAGTTGCAATGGCTTAACAAAATTCTACCCATCTGCCAATGTGGCTGTTTCCATGTTAACAGCTACCTATCTAGATGTATGCTCATAGCCATCTCCAGTCATGAGATTACATGAGATGGCTTAACACTGCGTAACATTGCCTTAAGAGGGGCTACTGGAGTCCAGTACATGTTCAGTTCCCTCAAATACAGTCATCTGTCTGATCCAAGATGAGTGCCATGAAAGGTTTGTATGGAGTGCCTCTGTTTTGTCAGTGCACAGGCAGCAGTACATAAACACACAAATCTGAGAGGTGAAGGAGGGTGAAGCAGAGGGGCAGGTTTGCTCAGGGGCTGCAGAGGCAGAGTTTGTCTCTGCAGTGACTATTGGCACAGCAAAACACAGCTGCAGAGAGGTGCAGGCAGGGCAGCAAGACCTCCGGCTGTGTTTTTTGTCTTCTCTAGCTGTGGAAGTCTTCAGGGAAGTTGTAAGGCTGTATATTGGCCCAAATGTTTGTGGTCAAGAATTTGTGCTCTCAAAAAGAAGCAGTGCATAGCCCTGTTTTATGATCACTAGAATGAATGGCGTAATTCATCCAAATTCATTCCCAAAGTAATTCTGCTGCAGCCTGTGGAGAACTACTCTGGATGCATTTAGCCCATAATCTTCCTCCATCAAGATATGACTATACCCTCCAGTGGGCAATAAAGTGCTTTGGGGCATCTAATTGAAAGTGTGACAGTTTTACACTGTTGGGAAGCAGCAGTTGTGGGTGGCATGTGCTCCACTGGCATCTGAGGGTAAATACAGCAGGATATGTGGCAGTCTACAACTGGGAGCTACATTATGCATGTGCTGGGAACAGCAAGCCAGTGCCACAATGCAATTATAGCTTTAAACCGTGCCCAGTGTGTCTGTTCGGCAGCAGTAGACAGACAGCTCCAAATCATTATTTTTTTTCTGCTTACTTAGCTTCTGGTGATTAGGTTCCTGTTTTGCAATTGTGGTGACTAAACCAATTAAGGTGCAATTTAAAGAAGGAACTCATAAATACTGTACAAAGGTAGTATTGACATATCTAAACTTTATGGAAAAAAAAAAAAAAGAGAGGGGGAAGGGAGGGAAGGAAGAGAGGAGGCTAGGTTTCCAAACTGAGCAATCCATTTTAGAAGACTCTGCTACGTGCAGTAACTTCTGCAGTATGAATAAATATGCATAATCAAAAAGGGAGCAGAGCTCGCTTCTCTCTATTGCTCATTTGATATACCTCTTCATGTCATATCCACTTTCACATAAACAACACAATAATAAAACATCTGCATTGCTAAATAACACTACTGTGTTCTAATTCCTCTAGAATGACATGAATAAGAACATCCTACTCCTGTTTATTAGAATTTATTGATGACATGAGTGTGTAAAGCAGCAGAAGGCATAATTAATCCTGGTACAGCCCCAAGTTACATGTCCAAACTTGACAAGTTTCACTCTTGACTTCCATTTCTTCCCCCTGACGCATGGTAACATCAGGGGCTTTGACAAGGTACAGATGTCCTGCTACAAGAGTGGCAGGAAGGCATTTTGCTCCCTGGTTCCAGCTTCTGCAGATGCGAGGGACGGGCTACAGCTCAGCGAGGAATGATGGGGGAAATTGGAGAACTTGGCAAAAAAAGAAAATAAGAAAATAAGAAAATAAGCTGCCCCTTGCTCAAGACAGCAAACGGCACACTAATGAAGCTTACAGATGATGTTCAGTCGGGAGGACTAGTGAGCCCCATCAGGGTAGAGCCGTAATATCGGCAGATTCAGAGAAATTAGAAATAAGAGAAGAAAATAACAAAATTAGATCAATCTTGAGGAAGACAATTTGAAACACAAAGGCAGCTGGAAGGAAAAGCTGAAAGCAAGCCGTAGCGCTGAAATAAGTCTAGAGGGAATAATGGATGTGAAAATAAACACTGTTTGGAATGTGATGTGGCTATGAAAACAGTGGCATATGTAGAAATCTAACCCCCAGCTCAGTTCACCTTATCTATCCCCAGGGAATGAGTGGAGTTACCACCCCTGGAAGTGTTTAAAAAATGAGTTGACATGGCATTTTGTGATATGGTTTAGTGGGCATGGAGTTGATTGACCAGAGGTTGGACTTGATGATCCTCAAGGTCTTTTCCATCCTTAATGATTCTATGATTCTATCCCTTTCCCGAGCCACAGAATATATGAATTTCTTACAGCTCTGGGCAACAGAGTTTGAGATTTGAGGTACATCTTTAGGAGTTTAAGCCTGTAATTTCAGGTCCCTTGGGACTTCTTTCATGACCTTTGAGGCACTGGTAGGTAACCAGACCTACCAGGGTACAGCCTTGAAGGGCCCATATTCTTTCTAATTTTACATACCACAGGTTCCACCGTGCCCATGGGGACAAAGCTGGGAGGCACACACACGGATGGGAGAATGAACAAAACACCACTGCATGAGTGTTCCACAGTGTGATGGCTACAATGCTCACGAGAGAAGAGAGGGACAAAATTCAGCGATTTTTTTCTTTCTCCTTTACCTGATGGGTTTGCACACACATCTCTGAGAAAAGAACCTTATGTACTACAGACAAAAGCTCTGGAAGGGAAACTTTACAATTCACCCCCTTTGCTTTTTGTACAAAAATACATCAAATTCTCAGCATTGTAATATTAGAAAGCACCCAAACCTCAGCCGACTCGGGCGTCTTCTTTTCATCCTTCCTCCATCCTATTCTCCAAGACATTTCTTCTTCTGACTTGGAAAGAAGAAAGGCTACTCCTACAGCCCAATAACTAGAGCACTTTCCTCATTGAGAAACCCTGGAAACTGCTTCCAAGAGGAATGAGTATGTTATCTCCTAATCTGTGAGCAGTCAAGGTGTCTCTTCATTGCTGCTGGAAATAACTGGCCTGCACTAGTGGTTGTCCAGACCCAGACCAACACCCTTGGCTCAGAAACACAGATAGAGTGCAGTTTCTAAGGATGATAGGTGTTTATGTCCTATCTATTGCTTTGGCTTTTCCCTGTCACAGCTTGTCCCTTTGTTTTGTACATGATGTTGAGGCACCAGAGAAAGAATGCTGTGGACTTCACTCAGCATCTTTTTCAGATGCTGCAAAGCTGAACCAAAGCTGAACTGTGGTACTGAACCATAATATGGTGAAAGTTGTAAAAGGTTATGTTACTGGTTCTTAGAGCTCCTGACTCAAAATTTTGCCATGACTAAGACAGCAATTGTTGCACAAAAATAATGTCAGGAAGAAGAATATATCTTTATCTTCTGTATGTATATATACAAGCTGGGAGGACAGCCACATCTGAAACTGTAGGTTTGCTCTTGGGCAAGGACTATAGAAATGATTTTGGAAAACTAGAGGGAATTCAGAGAAGAGCAGAGAGCTGGAGGAGTTGAATTATGAGTGAAAATCTTAAAGTATATATCTTCTAAAAATTGTGGTTTAAGAAGGGAAAAATCCCCCTTGTATATCCCCAGGAGATCTGTCCAAGCACCTAGTTTTTTATTTTCTTTTTTTTTTTTTATGTGTATACATTCTTTTCCCTCTCCTTCTGCAAAGCAGTGCAGCACCTTCAATCAAAACTGCATTTATTTCAAAAGCTTGCATGATGATTAATATCTCTCTGCCCACAAGCCACTTTATTCATATGGGATTCATATGGGAGATTTCATAAATTTAACAAGGGTGCTTCTCAGAATCTTCCTGTCTCTTATGAAACATTATTTTAATATTTTCGTTTCCAGGGAACTCATCTGCTAAAACTGCAGCACCTGTCTTTCCTGTCCTTGACAAAATGCTAGGAAGATTTTGAAGCACACAATTAGAAATGTGAGGATATACTTCTGATAGGTATATATTGATGATATATAATATATATATTTATATGTATATGTGTATATATATGCACTTCAGCAGTTGCCAAGGCAAGCAGCTCCAGTGCTGGCATGACTGGCAGTGGAGAGCTCTAGCTTGGGGTTTTCTGAACCTGGGGAGACCCCCCAGGTCCCCACAGCTCACACAACAGTGTCTGATGGGACCTGAGTGGGGCCCGGAGAAATGGTGAGTGGCCAAGTCCCTCTTCCCTACAGAAAAAGCCCTTTGGGAATGGGAGCAACCATGAGTGCAACCCCTGTGCCATGGACAGGGACAAAAGGATGACATGACCAAGGTCAGTTGCCAGTCACTAGAGGGCCTCAATCCCTACTGGAGCAGGTGCACGTGCCACAATGTGTCACAAAATGCCAAATGCACCTTGTCCAGCCATCAGTTTTGGCTTTGACACAGAAAAAATTAGTCTATATTTTTAGGCTAGAAAAGTCTAGAAACGAGTAAACTGTTTGAAAGTATGGTAACGTGTCTTTGCTTGAGAAGTCTCACACAGGAGCAGCACAACAGGATGGAACAGGAGTATTTAGACCTTCAGATCCAAAGCTTCAGTACAGCCTCTAGTACTGTCATCAGCAAACTCATTTCCTGGCAAATTCACCAGTGAAATACTTGATTTTTCTAAATTCCGTAGCTCCTATTGTTGCAGCGAAAAACCCTCTTGTGTTCTTTACATTGCATTATCTGCATTTTACTGGAGAGTCTGTAAAGTCTTTGGGGATACTCCTGGTTTAATCAGAAACAGAGACTCAAGATGCCTTCACACATCCTATGCATCTGGAATCTACCAGAAAGTGTTCTAGATCCCACACTGCCTTGGCTGTCCTAAAAGTTCAGGAGGATTTTGCCATTTTGAGGGTTGGAAAATGCTCACATTTACCTTCCTAGTCCCGCCTAAGTGCGGACACTTTCTGAAATTGAGGAGGAAGCAATGGAATTACATGTTTTTTTCACAATTGGTTTCTCAAGTTCTAATTCATTCTTCTTTACATTACATTTTCAGTTTTAATTTATTAATGTGTATT
>NW_016690257.1:4021879-4044514 GCF_001604755.1 Lepidothrix coronata | reverse complement strand
TGTCAGCATGAGACCTCCATACTCCAGAATCTGGAATACTTCACATTTGATCTTCCTTGCCTTTTTGCAGGATGGGGAGATAACGTTGCAGAAAATCAACCCACCAGCCAACAGGATTATGTACCAAGAGCAGGCAAACATCCAGTGGCACAGGTAGCAACCTGTTTGAACAGCACTTGTGGGCCCGTATAACTTTAGGTCCAGTTTTCCAACATGAAATTTAAGGTTTCTTGTCACCATGTGGCATTCCAAGGCGACAAGGAGAAACACTACCTCCTACCCATAACTCTACACCAGAGCTGCTACTGTTTCAGCTGTCTGGGGGTTTGTCTCTTTGCACAAAGAGCTGTTGGGAGATGTGTGTTAAGTTCCTGATCCTTGCATAGACTTCTCCAAGCAAAGTGAAGCCTGATCCAGGACTAGGACGAACAAATTTCCAGGCAGCTTCTGCAGAATCTAGATTCCTGTCTCTGTTCACCGATGCAAGTGTCCTCCTAACAGCTCAGTCGTCCAAGAACCTGTAAGAGTCTCTATTTTCCCCAGTGAAGTACCGTAGAACCCTGAAAGAAGACTCTTGAGGCTCTCCAACAGCCTCAGACTTTGCTCTCTCTAACCTGTGATACTTGCATTGAACCCACACAGCAGTTCAGCCTCATCAGCAAAGCCCAGCTTTGCAAAATAGGTGAACATCAATGATGGGATAATGTTGGTTAACCGATCAGCCTTTCAAAGTGTTTTGCTCAATTTAGAAGACCTAAATTTTCAATCCCCCTTCTTTGTATTTTTCTCTCATCATCAAGTTCTTTATTGTAAAACCGCTTCATTGTGAGTAAAGCTGAGGTTTGCCCAATTAAGATCTTTAATTCTTTTTCTGTATTTGTTCAGATAAAAATCTCTTGGTACCTGTCACTACAAAAGGAATTTTACCACTTCCTTGGTCCCATTCTTTGTCTGACTCATTTAAAATATGAGTTTTCATGGAAAGGGACTGGCTTTTATTTATGTTTGATATAATGCCTAGGAAACCTCATCTTCACTTGTGTCTCTGGTCTTTCTTGATGCTAGAGAATAATAAGCAATAGAAAGGCAAATGTCTTTTTAAGACAAAATTTCCTGCTCCTCCCCATTTTGAAATCTATAGATCTCACTTTACATAGCATTTTCATAAACAGAGAAAACTCTCTATAGCAATGAAATAAAATTAAGATACAGTAGTGCCCCTCAGAACACCCATCATACTTTCAAAATAGACCATTCACTTACTGTAAAGGTTATTTCAAGCTAAGAATCCATTTATTTGAATGTATTTCCATTTTAATCAATATCCTTTAGAAATGGTCTCTTTCTTAGTCATGTAAGGTGAATTGATATAATTTTAAGGACATGTATTTCTTTTCTAAATGTTCTTATATGGCAAGGACATATGTGAGATTGGATTTTCACCTCTGGTAGATATGAGTCAACAGCATTTTCTTTACCTTAGTGCAACAAGAAGATGAGTGCCAGAGGCAAGACTTTCAGAAGAGGAGACATTTCTACAGCACCTGAACACCACGGTGACAATCCCTCATTTGTAATCCCAAAAGATCTCTGAGCAGCTCTGCAAAATATTCCTTTCCTCCTGAAAGCCTGAGACCTCTTTCACCAAAAACAACTGAAAGACTTCCATTAAGTTCAACAGATTTTCAATCATGGTCTTATCCAAGATGAGTGCTTTCTTTTAATGTGTGAATAGAAGGTAATTACCTTTCATTACATCAAGTGCAGCAGAAGATGGGCAAGTAGTTTTTTCTGCTTGGGCTTGTACATTTTTGTAACATTTGCAAAATGCTGACTTATGCACACGGTTACACTCGAAACACAATTACTCATATATAAAACTGCATTTGTGTTTAAATGTCACTGGTAACAAGAACGATTCTGGTAACAAATTTGTTTATCAAATATACATCAGAAAAATGGCACATTAAATAACAAAATGTTCAATAAAGGATATGCTCAGCATTTTTACAGACAGTCTGGGCCTTGTCCAACATACCCTGATGTAAAAAGAAACACTGTCATTAATGTCTAAGGGTCCAGATTAAAACCATAATGGGAAATTCTCAGATTTTTGCTTTCTTTACACTTTTCAAGTGATGTTTTTTCACTCCAGGACCTGATTGTAGGTCTCCATGTGCAGATCTCATAGACTGAAATCAAGAGAAGGATTCCTGTGTATTTCAGGGGAGTCTGAAGAATCTTGCATTCAAAAAGTGATTTTTTTTTTTTTTTATCTGAGGGGCCTCTGAAATTCATTATCATGTTTAGATTTCAGGGGGATTATTAGTTTGATGACAAGGAATGCTCAAGGATGACGAGGACAGCAAATTTCAAATTTGTGAAAGAACTCTTATTAAAGAACTGCAAAGAAGACTGGGACTTAGCTTGAGGAAAAAGAAAAAAAGGGGGGAAGATATGCCACTGGTCTTAAAATCAGGGATGATGACATGGCAAAGGTAAGCAGAGAAAGATTTCATTTCTCTTTCTAAGGCTAGAATTGAGAAGCAGCAAGTGAGACTACCAGACAGCAGGGGCAAAGTAAATAATAGCAGGGGAGCCTAAACCAGCCCTGGGGATACTTATGTCTGTTCCCTGGCTGAAAAGGGAACCCAAGGTTTGAGTCCAGCTTCCTAACTAAGGAAGGGTAATAACATCTGGGATGCACTAAGGTATCTGAGACATCCATATGGAACCATCTACACCTGCAGAAGAGCAGTACCTCTCTGGAGTGGCACTGAAGGGTGGAGGAAGATCCTGGAGCGTTTCCAGTGGTGCTGCAGATGGGCCCAAAGCACTGCACTTTGAAATTAGTCACTTTGTTGCTATAGTTTGTCTGGGTCTGGTGGAAAATCGACATGTGAATTCCTGCTTTGCAATCTTTCCCATTTCTGGGTGGCAAATCACTGTCCTTCAGGTTTATTGAGGCATCCATGAAGCCACTCTTTAATACTGGTAACAAAAATAGGAAACAACAGGTGGGTGCAGAGATTTGGCAGCATGCAAAATCAGCACGACAGGGAGATGATTTTCACCTCTGTTTATAGCACTGGTGAGATTGATATCAGAACACATTTGAAAAGATACTGAAAAATTGTCAAGGATGCAGTGAAGAGCCAGAAAAAAATATTAGAGTTTAGAGAAATGCCTTGCAGTGAGAGATTTAAGCAGCTCATTCTGTCTAGCATATCAAAGATGTATTTTAGTATAACCTGAAAGTCAAAACTGAATGATTCAAAATGGTAAAGTCAAAAAGCAGTGGCTTTGTTAGGAGGCCTAACCCTCTGCCTTGATGCGACAAGGCATCTTAACACAATTACAATGATTTATTTGTAGGTTGGGACAAAGTTACATGGCCCTTTCCTAAATTTGAAGTGTTTATATATATTTATAAATGTGTGGTGCTTAAGGAATTATAAATATTTAATACTCTTTCATGGCGAGGCTTCGCGAACGAAGATTTGGGAAGGCTCTATCCACATTTGCTACAGGCGCGTTGGTGGCTTATGAGGCCAATACGAGACAGACATATCCGATTGCAAAAGGCACAGCAGAAAGACTCCTTAGATGGTGTATTCTGCAATTTACGGTTCTTTCTGCGCTGCCTTTTCTCCTCGAGAGTGATCCTGCGTGTGTTCTCGAAGGAGACAGCTGCGTTATAGATGGTGTGTCTCCAGGCCTCCCGATTGGAGGCCAGAGTAGACCAGTTATGTTGATCAATATGGCCAAGGCTGAGATGTTGTTTCAGGGAGTCCTTGTATCTTTTCTTCGGGGCTCCTCTCATGTGGCAGCCAGTGGCAAGTTCACCATAGAGCAGGATCTTAGTATTTAATACTAGGTTTAGAGGAATTGTTATTATTTTATTAAATGTTCTATTGAATGGGTTGTTGGAGTTGTCGTTGTTTAACCCCAGTCAACAAGTAAGCACCACAGAGCTGCTCACTTCCCTGTCCCTGCTGGAGGGATGTGGAGGAGAATTAGAAAAAGGTAAAACTTGTGGGTTGGGGTAAGAACAGTTTAATGCTTGATATAAAGCAAAATATTGTCATAATAATGATAATAATGGTGATGATGATGATGACAATAGTAACAATAATAATAAAGAAAAGGGGAAGAGAGAGAGGGAGACAGAAATAAAAACCAAGAGAAACAAATAACACACAACAAAATTGCTCACCACCTACTCGTTGATGCCCAGATTAGTCCCAAGAATTGATCAGCCCCTCCTGGCCAGCACCCACAGTTTTTATGCTGGACATGATGTTCTATGGTGTGGAATATCCCTTTGGCCAGTTCAGGTCAGCTCACTTTGCCATGCTGCTCCTTGGTTCCTTGTGCACCTCGCTGGCAGAGCATGGGACACTGAAAACTCCTTTAGAGTGGGCAGAGCTGAGCAACAACCAAAACATCACTGTATTATCAACATTATTCTTGTACTAAACCCAAACCACAGCACTGTACCAGCTACTAAGGAGAAAATTAACTCTATTCCAGACAATCTAGGATAGGAATAATTACAGAAATTCATAGGGAGAGGAACAGAAAAAAATCACATTTTTATTAAGGAACGTTATAAAATTATTTTTCTCAGGATCTTGTAGACAGAAGATACATAAATCTGTTTTCCAAGACCAAAAGAGCTGCCTGAGCTTTCTTTTCTCTCCTGTATCTCTCCTCATGAAATTCACAAGGGCAACAATCATAAAACTCTTTGAAAAGCTCTGTCAGTGTTATTTAAAGGGATTTAAGACATCTGAATGTTTTAACATAACAGTAAGGAAAACATGGATAATTGCTCTTCTCTATTACCCTCTGAACCTTGTTTCTGCACAGCACCCCTGCAGTAGTATGGTGTCTCTCTGGCTCCTCATCCTCACAAGCTCATTAGTCACTAATCAGCTGCATCTCCACGGGTGGGGACCAGCAGCAAAAGCGATGCCCTGGTATGAACAGCTCCCAAGAGACATGAATCCTGCTCTCCTCACTGCAAGGCAGAGGGATCCTCAAGCCACTTTACTGCCACGTATTCACATTGCAGCATTTTTCTTTCTTGTAGACAGATTGAAATGAAGCGGAAGCCCACTGACACTCTTCAGATGGCCTGACACAAACCGTCAGATGGACAAGCTTCATAGCCATGATAGCAATAGTCCTTCCCAATCCATGAGCTCATACGAGATGACAGAGCCCAGTTCCACGTGAAACACCATCTGCCCAGCTTAGTGAAATGAGCTCGTGTGTTCTTGCACATGGAAACATTAATATATTTGCTTATTTGGAAGTGTGTTGTATTTAAATGCAAGTTCCAAGTAGCAGACACATGATGTAATTGCTGTATAAATAGGAAGGTGGTTTGCACACAAATATAGCAGGACTATTAGAGGTGATCATTAGTTACTAATATAAGCAGTTATTTGAACATTAGCATATTGTTATTCGTAGCAGAACTCACGATGCATTTAACAAGTAAGTAATAGCTTCCCTCATAAGCTTAGGAGCATAAAAAATCTGTTCTGTACATTGCTGGATGGACAATGACATCAGTGATTATACAATCTGAAACTTTCTAACAATTATCCATATTTAGAAAGACTATTTGATTAAAAAAAAAAGAGACATGAGAGTATTTTGACCTATTTCAAATAGAATTTCCACTTGTATTAGAAACTGTTGAAATTAAAAAGGTAGAAAAGAAAATGGAAAGAACGGAAGGAAGTGTTAAAACTCTAAAGATATGGTAAATACGTCCTCCTAAAGAGCAAAAGAAATTAATTCCCTATTACATGTGCCTTAAAGGATTATATATTCATAAATTGACAACTTAGAAAGGACTATCCCATCATGTTTTCAAACCAATCAAGTATGACAGAAGCTCATATTTAACCCCCCCACCTTGTCCTAAAACAGATGTTGTGCTCCACCACTGAAATTATACAAGAGGAGACTCTAAACCTTTCTGATTCCAGTCTACTCCCATCTTTCCAACGTAATGATGTCTTCCTGCTCAGTACTTTCTCTTCTCTCATTTTGTCAACACTTAAAAAAAAAGGAGCAAAGAGATTAAGGTAGCTTGACAAAGCAGCAAGAAAAAGCTACTTTCTGATGTGATGCTCCTTGTAGGACAAGATCAAGGCCAGTTTTGCCCTGCAGTCACGGCTCTCATTGTGACTTGACAGTGTTAAACTCTCTCGTTGGGTGATTCCAGGGATACAGCTGTGACAGCACTAAATTAAACATGGATCACTAAAACCCTGTGAGATGCTGAAATAAGCCCAGGTCATCCTGGAGGCTCTCCAGGTGTGAGTAAGCTTCTTTAGAGATAAGCTGGAGATACATAGATAGGTATATATGATACGTGCGACCTTAGTCATAACCCAGTCATAACTGACTTCATCAATACTAGGAATCTTACTAAACGTTGTCAGCAAAGTTTATTTGAAACTTTTTCAAAAAACTCTCCTGTGTGATGAAATAAAAGAAATATTGTAATTTAATTTGTTTTCACTGTTTCCAATTAGTTTCCAAATGATTTCAAGTATGGCTGCTAAAAGGAAAACAAGCTCGTTTGAGTTAATGCTGACAAATAATGAAATTTAATCACGATTTAAGATTCTTAATGTTCATTGATTAGTCCATTCAAAACACTTGAACAACCTCTTTTAAATTACAGAGTTTAAACACTTTTCTTTAGTTTTCTAGGACTGCACTTAGGTCACTCACTTCTATTACTTTCTAATGGTTTTGATTTTTCTTTTCCCACTCTTTCATAAAAATCTTGTTCATCTATAAATTGTCTTGGTTACGTATAATTCACTGAAACCACACTGATTTGGGGAGCAAAATACACTGATGGCACCCTGGATAGAACATCAGTAGGTGTTCACACAGTGTCAAGCTTCCTGAAAGAGCTTGGCAGGGTGGATCTCCAAAGAGACCAGAAAATCTTGTTTGTGCAGGAAAGGGAACTCAGGTAAAACATCAGGTTGGAGGTCAATGGGTACTTCTGAGAAGCTCCATGTCTTCTGAAATAAATGTGTCTATTTGGTTCCATTTAAAAAATAAACAAACCACCACAAAACAAAAACCAACCAAAAACCACAGCATACATTCACAGGGAGAAACCCTTGTGAAGGGAAAATTCTTTTACTTTCTTGTTCTCTGGGGTCTTTGTGGGGGTTTTTGGTTTTGTTTGCTTGCTTTGTTTTGTTTTTTACTTAGCTCTTCATTATTTTTCCTTAAATATAAATACAATTCTCATTTTGAATTCCAGATTTCCAATAATTCTTCCACATCCCTTCTCTGTAGATTTCTCAAGACATATCAGAGGACCCCACATATGTGACGCAGGGAAAATTGTACCTGAATTGTCTTTGGAGGAACAAGTTGGGGCCCCACCATCTTTCCATACTTTAAACTCTCTGCTTTAAAAATCCTGAAGACAGGATTACTTGGCGTTCCACAGCTCTTTCCTACCGCATTGCTGAAATGAAATGTTTCAATATTCTTGAAATGAAACATTCTGACATTATCAAAATGCAAAGAGAAGATTGAAATGATTCATTTGGACTTACTCCCATAAAAATGTCACTGAAATCAGCACATTTTCACAACATGTTTTGATTTGGGCAAAGCTGAATATATTTTTTTTTCCCCTTGGAAAATGATTTCATTAAAAACAAATGACCAGCTCTAATTACAACTCACTGAGCCTTTGCTTCAAAAGTCAAAGCCATTAAAACAGCACTTAGTCTGTATGTACTGGGAGACAGATTCTCTCTTACAGGTTGCTATGAAAAACATCTTTCTTCCCCCACAGAAGGGCTGCTATTTGATGTCCCTGGGACTGCAAGCCAAATTTGTGACTTGCCTTTAAGTGGCATCCACAATTTGTAAGAAAAAAAAAAAAAAAGAATTTAAAAAACAAGTCAAAGGCAAAAGGTGAAGGGCACATCCCAACCCTTTGAAGAAAATTACCATTGACTTTCGAGTTTAGTTCTGGAAATGGAAAGCAGGAGCTAACAGAGCCATGTCTGCACGGCACTGGCGCCTGAGCGGAGATCCACGACAGGACCAACTGAGCCACCTCCCAAACAGGAGTCGATACGGCCACACCAGAGCAGCCCTCTGTCCAAACTCATTAGGCTGCTGAAAAGCTGGACTTTATGACTTTGTCCATGCTCTTAAACTAAATGTGCCCCAGTCCACAGCGTGACACCGAGGCCAGCTGGCACGCAACAGCTCACGCCAGCGTGGAACCCTCCATCCCTCTGCATCCTGACTGCCTCTTGGGAGCGACTCCTGCCCCACGCTAACACCCAAAAAGAGTACAGACGTGGTTTGTGGGAGTGCCTGCTTGCTTGAGATGAAAATGCACTGTCAACTTATTACTGTAATTTATCAGAAAAGTTGCAGTGCCCAGCGCTGTTTAATTTAGTGATATAAATATGGCCAATTAATCTGCCCGTGTGACTGATTGAAGTGCTCATATCTTTTAATGAGTGAATATCCCAGCATTTCCAGGGCTGAGGGACACATGGCTTTGTCACAGTGCCTGTGGCCTGAGAGAGACCTGCCCGGTGCTGACCTGAGCCCTCGCCTGGTTACAGGGCACCAACACAAGACCTTCTTCAGGGCAGGGTCAGCTCTGCCGTCCCACTGCAGCTTCAGGGGCAGATGCTGACACACATCTCTCACTCACCCTGGGCTGTGAAGGTTTTATATTGCTTTTAAATCAGCTTTTCACCATGTCACAGGTCAGTTATTTTGAGTTTGGGTTCCTTTAAGGGAAATTCCTTTCCCTGGCAAGCTTTGGTGGTGTCCTTGGTTGACCAGGACCACGAGCCACGGAGTCATAGAATCATTAAGGTTGGGAAAGTCCTCTAAGAGTATGGAGTCTAACCATTAACCCAGCACTGCCATGTTCACCACTAAACCATGTCCCTAAGCACCATATCTACACATTTTTTGAACACTTCTATGAATGATGATTTCACCACTTCCCTGGGCAGCCTGTCCCAATGCTTGACAACCCTTTCTGTTAAGAAATTTTTCTTAATATTCAATTTAAACCTCCTCTCGAACAGCTTGAGGCCATTTCCTCTTGTCCTATAACTTTTTACCTATGAGAAGAGATCAACCCCCACCTGACTACAGCCTCATTCCAGGAAATCGTAGAGAGCAATGAAGACAAACCCAAATCAGGAACAGGACTCTGAAGAAAAGCATGATGCACTTTGTCCTCCCTCCTACTCACTGCCTGTTCCTATCAGTGCAAAACTAACTAAAACCTCCCAAGTTTGGGGGCAAATTTTGCTTATTAGTCAGAGATGGGCAGGAGAACCATGGGATTGTCTGTGAGTCAGAGACAGGGAGGAGGTTAGGCTTTAACTCTCTTGGTCTCTGCTTGGCTTATGCCTTCTTCCTCCTTCCCTGCATCCTTTCCAGTGTGGCAGGTGCAGCACAAGGCAAGCAAACACCAGTCACCTCACAAGCTCCAGGGATGTACACTTGGAAATCAGTAATATTGTCTCACCAAACAAAGCTTTGAATAAGGCCCTAAATGTATCATTTCTGTGGAAGAATAACTAAATGAGTAGCTGGGATGGCAAATAAGGAGGGGGTGATGAACATCAAGATGTGCCTCTGGAGCAGTGGGGAGAGGAGCAGGGCTGGTTGGGTGAAAGGGAAAGAGCTGGCAGAGCAGTTGATAAAAGAAACATTTGCATGACATTAAGGAAAATTCTGCAAGAAATTAAAACCCGCAAAAGATTAAAGTTGAGTAAAGAGCTCCAGACATCCAGCAAGGCTTCAGTTGGGTGTCTGGAGTCTTTGACAGAAGAAGTGATTCATCGGCTCCCACACACACCTTTTTTTAAGTATGCATGCTCATTTCAACAAATGTGAGATTTCCAGGAAAAGCAAGAGCACAGCACACCCACTCAGCCCTGAACAGCCTGGCGTGGGAACGCTGACGCCGTGCCGGGGACGCCTGCCAAGCGTGGCAGAACCACCCTCTGTCCTTCTCCCAAGGGGTGGAAAACAGGGAGCTTTTCCCTCTCCTTCTCCTCCCCTCCACTGTTTCACTTGGGAGAGGTTTGGGTTCACTCTGCTGTGGGTTGGGTGATTCATCTCTTGCACACATATGGGGAGGGAAAAAAAAAGATAAATATCTATATGTATATTGATATATATATTTATATAGATATATGTATCTATATATAGGAGATAGATGTTTCCTTTTGGACAGCTAAGGTCTCGGAAGACAAAAGTTTGGAGGATAGATCGGCATGCCTGGAGATCCAAGAGGCCTTTGAAAAACTGTCCAGAGGGTGCTGAAAGACTGCCACATGCTGCAAAGTTGTCCTCCCCTATCCACAGTTGGTTTTACAAAGAGAGTGTTTCAGAGTTCACAACCACAGGGGAAGAAAAGGCCACACAAACACCTGATATGGAAGATGAGTGGGATCAGGTGTAGTAACACCTGCCTGACTCTTCAGCGGGCTCATACATCAGCTTCAGTAAGTGAGGACTGGGCATATCCATGATAACAGACAGCTCAAAAAGAAACAGCAGAACATGAGAAATATAACCTGTACTAAAATGTTTCTCTTTAATAATATTTAACCAACACTTACATGACCCCTGAACCCTCTGCTCCCTGTCACACAACTAAAGTGCCATGATCACTTAGAAAAAGCCAATTTCTCCATCTCTGTCCCTCATAATCCAAACACATAACCAGTAATTTAAATACAGTAAAACAAACAAACCTTCTTATACTTACACAGAAAAATAAATATAGTTAAATACTCAGCCACTTTTATACTACCCTATTCATGCTAATATAAATAATTTAATAAAAACCGCTGTCAAAAATAACTGAAGCTGCTCCAGACTTTTCATATTCTTGAATCTCATGCTGCAAAATTTAGGGAACTTTGACTCGGAATTTATGTTTGACTTGCCACCAAGTACCATCACCTCAGTGATGGTGAGAACATCCCGAGTCATCACTCTGGCTATGGACTGGACTAGATGACCTCACAGGTCTTTCCCATCCACGCTTTCTGAAATTCTATTGAAGGCCTCTGTCAAAACCCCACTTCTGCTTATTCTGCAAAGAGGGAGGGGGCATTTGGGTTTGCAGTCAGGGCACAAAACTGCGATATGTAAAACTAAATTTCTATTCTTCCTCCTACCCCAGCTGATACAGGTATGGATACAGATTGGCAAGAGAAAAAGTAACATTCCTCAAAATGCTCAAATAGACTTGGTGACTTAGACTCAGTCTCTGAAAAAAAAGAAATATTGAGAAAACTCAAAGACTGTTTTGGGGTTTTTTTTTTCCTATTTTTTCTATTTTTTTTCTATTGCCAACCTGGTTCACATCAAAAGACTGATAGATGGATTATTGTGTGGGACAAACACTTTCTTTCAATTAGAAAAAAAAAAAAAGATAAATCAGAAAAGATAATTGGTTTGAGTATCCATATCGTTACCCCAATACATTCACTGTGTCCAAATCATGTGGAGTGTGGGTGAGAGTTTGAAAGCTATGGACACAAGTCAGTCCACCTTAAGTGCCTCCTTCCTGGGTGGGGCACAAAGTCAATACTGTCTTTTTATAAAATCACCCCAAACACATACGTACAGTCAGTCCAATATAGGATAACATCATCAGTATAATATAATCAGTTATTTTCTCATAGAATCCCAGAATCATAGAATGGTTTGGGTTGGAAGATACCAGAGAACACCTAGTTCCAAGCCTCCTGCCATGGATAGGGAAAATTTCCACTAGAGAAGCTTCCACCAGAGAACCTTCCACATTTTTTGCCCAGTACTGCATTTGCTGCAACAAATAGGCTTTATGTTCCTGGGCCTGAATTTCTCGTTAATACCTTTATGAATCATTTTGGAGACGGGTCACTTAAGCTTTCTCTACAAGGATCATGGACCAGTGCACTTGAGATGTTCAGCTCCCAGAGTGAGCCATTCTGTGGACAAAGCTAACCTCTGTCAGACACCAAAGGTGGGCATCACTTGCTGCAGAACTTCAGGGCAATTCTGTGACTCCACGATTTGCATGTCAGGATTTTATAAGTTTGAGTTACGGGATTAGGTAGATCCTCGACTTCAGTATCTTGAGACACTCAAGTTTCTCAAAATGAGATAGGTGGATAAGTTTTACAAAAAAGAAATTTTGGGGAAAAACCCACAATGTTTTCTCCTTTCTTTCTGTGTTTCAAGGGCTCATGTAGAGTTCAGATACCTCCAGATCATAGCGGAGGATAGATGGAAGCTGGGATGTCCATCTTGCCTAGACAGGGAGTGTGTCATTTAGACATTTTGGGTACAACTCAACTAGATTTATACAACTGGACACTACTGACAGACACACTGTAGATATCTAAATTCAGACACAGTCACAGACATCCGAACTCTCACTCAGGCTGAATCCCATCCTCAGGGATCTCCAGGGGAAGATTGCAGTGGAGTAAAGGAGTGGTGGATTTTCCCTTCATTGCACTTAAATTTTCCACAAATATATTTCATATACTGTTTAGAATCAAAACCTCCATTACTTTCAAAAATTGGGCAGATGTTCCTTCATGCCTTATAGACATCTGATGTTTTATATCTGGAGAGTTCCCACAACACACCCCCATATTTACGGACATTGCCACAGTCAGTGCTATACAAGAGTTAAACACTGCTGAGTATTATTTTTAGTTGCCTTGAGAAATGTTCAGGAAAAAAAATGACCACAATATAGGACAATGCATTGCAAAAATCATCATGGCGAGGCTTCGTGAACGAAGATTTGGGAAGGCTTTATCCACATTTGCTACAGGCACGTTGGTGGCTTATGAGGCCAATACGTGGCAGACATATCCGATTGCAAAAGGCACAGTAGAAAGATTCCTTAGGAGGTGTATTCTGCAAAACACGGTTCTTTCTGCCTTGCCTTTTCTCCTCGAGAGTGATCCTGCGTGTGTTCTCGAAGGAGACAGCTGCGTTATAGATGGTGTGTCTCCAGGCCTCCCGATTGGAGGCCAGAGTAGACCAGTTATGGTGATCAATATGGCCAAGGCTGAGATGTTGTTTCAGGGAGTCCTTGTATCTTTTCTTCGGGGCTCCTCTCATGCGGCAGCCAGTGGCAAGTTCACCATAGAGCAGGATCTTAGGGAGGCATCGCGCAGGCTTGATTGCAAAAATAAACACTAAAAAAGAACTAAATGAAACTGAAAAACAACTCTGTGCATATGATTACCATTTCAAACAGGGACAGACTGACCCATTGGATACTCCTGAGAATGTTCCCTCCATGGAAAGGTATTCATATATATCAGCATTTGTAAAATTCAGAACAACATTGGGGTCATTTTGTTTAAAATATACTGTGAACTCAGCAGGATGCATCTGCTTTATATTAGTCTTGTGGAAATACTATAAAGGGCTTTGGGGGTTTTTTTGTGGTTTTTTTTTTTTTTTTTACTTGGTGGATAATTGGGATAAAACTGAACTTGTGTAAAAAAGAAAGCAACTGATGGCAGAAATATCTTAGTAGCCCAAGTTATAAAAAAGGGAAACAGAAGTCTGAAAACTAACTATGTACTTTTGAGAAAACATTTATTAAAGTATCTAACGATATTTCAGTATTTCCTTTATCATTATATTGCAGTATGGTGGGATTTTTCTATTCTGGCAACATGAAAATTTATATTTTGATACTTAATACAACCATAGCTCAGGTATCAGATCAACTGATCACTTTTTGGGATTGAGTCAAGTCTGTTCACCTTGTACTGTCATTAAAACACGTGCAAAGCCAGGAACTGGTTTAAACTGATCTGATTTGTGGCATCTTTGCTGCAATTTGTCATTCTCCTTGCACAGATGCAAATGACAAAGGAAGGGAGAATCAGGCCCTCTGTGCTGACAAAGGGCTCTTATCTTCCCAATGTTTTGCTAGCTGATCATACTGTTTCCTTGTCCTTTCATTTAAGGGTCATCAAGATAAAAGTGTTTGTTTGAATTCTTTTTTTTTTTTTTCTCTTCCTTGGTCCCAAGTCCTGTGATACATAATGTTCCTACTAAGGTCATACTGTGGTCCCCTAAATGTTTCTGTATGGCTTCATGGACTGCTCTGCTTTTGTGGTTTTGCTTAATTATTTAAAGAAATCGTGTTAGGTCTTCAAATAGAAAATAGAGTGAAGGTGACAGGGATCTTAAATGCCATTCTCTCATGACTGCCTGTTCACAATCTTTCCAACCAACATAACTTGGGGGTATATCCCCCTCCTATATGCCCTGTCCTAAGGCCACCAGCCCCAGCTCTGCTTTGAGACAGAGCAGAAAGGGTTCATCTGAGCAGGGTCTTACAGCCTCAGTTTCAGCATCTCATACAATCTGAGATCAGAAGCTGATACAGTAATCTGTTTACTTTCTTTCTCAACTTAAATAAAACAAGAGGGGGAAAATGTTCTAACGAGATAGCTCCTGCTTCTGTGAGAGATTCACGGGGAATAAAAATAAAAATCTATTTACCTTCCACCACTTGCAATGAATTATGAATACAGCGGTGTCACCAATTTGCATAGAGCACGTACACGCAGCTCATTCTTGCTTAATCCTTTTGCTTGAGCTTTTTATTATTTCTTATTATTATAAATTCAAGCACAGAAGGCAATTTCAGCACCTGAACTATTTAGAGAGAAGACTGATTATGTTATTATGGAGAAAACTGGTTTTTATCAATTGGTTTGGCAAATTCAGGCTCAGACACTCTCCAGTTCCCTGGTCTCCCATCTTGATTACTGTGACATCCCGCTCAACTTACTTTGATTCGTATCTCTACGGTATCAGCCATTCAAAGTACAACCTGCAAAGCACAAAAATGAGCCACCATTGGCTTACTGGCAACATTTTGATTTCTGTTTCTTTTATTCCTTGTATATCACATCTTTTCCATGGGTTCAGTTTCAGCTTCTTTAAAACTGCTCGTGTTTATACCCAGGACGACACTGGTGCTGAAGAAAAGCTGGATTCAACAGAATGAAAGGCAAAGTATGATTCTTATTCTGAGGGCAGAGATTATTTCAAGAGTTTCTCAAGCTAAAAAGGTTGGCAAAAAGGTCTTATGGCTGGTTTGTAGAGCAACGTGGAGATTGCATCTTTGCAGTCTTAGAGAGGTTGCTGCACAGAGAAGGTTGGGAGTGACCTCTCTGTTTGATCACCCGTGGTTCACTGGATTCATAACCTGAAACTTGACTGGATGCTGTTGCCTTTGACTGCAGTGCTGGCATACATATGTAACACAAGGATACAGAAGAGGGAAAGAAAAATTAACAAATATAATTTTTTTTTTAAAAAAGGCACTTAAGAGAAAATAAGACAAAAAAATGGGAGCAGAAGAAATGCAGATGGAGACAGGCCTGAGAGGAAGAGGGGATGTATCTGGGGAATGGCAAAAGGCAAGGACAGTAGGAGTTGTCACATGGCTGTAACCATGAACTTGAATGAGGCCAAGAGGAGGGACGAGGGTGTGACAATGGGGCATCTTGCAAAAGTCTGCAAGATGCCAATCTATAAGCAATGGAATTAGGTGCAAGAGCCATGAAAGGTACCCATTGATCTGCAATGAGAGTCATCCACATCATTAAAGTGGAAGCAGAGAAGGAGGAAGCAGATGAAGAGAGCAAGATAGGTCAAGAAAATTGAGACCAGAAAAATCACTTTTTGGTTTAGCTCAGGCCAGGAAGTCACTAATGGCCTTGGTCAGGCGGCTTTCAGCAGAGGGGAGGATTTGGGAGCCAGCAGAGAGGTGATCAAAGGGGAAAGCAGGAAGAGCAGAATTTAAGGCGAGTCAATGCTCTGGCATTTTGGAGAACAGGTAGGGAAAGGGTAGAAAGGCAGGGGGTTTAAGAGGCAAATGGAAGGTGTAGGGCATTAGGGCACCAAGTGATGCTGATGCAGAGCCATCCTGAGGCACTGCAACCTTGGAAGAGCCTCCTGTTCCTTTCTTGCTTTTCACAATCCCAAGCCTCCCTCTTATCAAAAAAAAAAAAATGTCAAACAAACAGAAAAAGGAGAAATTATGACTGACAAAGCGGTAAAATTAATGGCATCAAGCAGAGCAAAGCGCTGTCACGGCCCAGAGCTCTGTCCTGTAATAAGCGAGTGGCCCAGATGTCAAAGGGGTTGGGGCATTCCCTGCCGACACAGAGAGGCTCCTGAGGGCAAAAAACATTTTGTCCTCATTTACAGTGTGGTGGAATAGGAGAGGGGGAGAAGGGAACAAGGCAGAAGATAACTGAGAAGCAAATTGATTTACATTTAAATGTTATGTTTTTATTACTATTTTTTTTCCACTCAGTGTGAAATCTCATCCTTTAAACTAGACAAACCAGGGTAAACTACTTTTTATAGTGTGAAAAAAAAATGATTGACATTCTGAGGTAATACTTTTTAAATTCCTCCAATTAAACAAAGCGAATTTAATTTTAAGTTTAATTAAAAGGAAATTTAATTAGAAAGAAGATTAAATTTTAATTAAATTTCTCCAAAATCCTTATCCTTGCCTTTACTGCTAATATTTCTCTCGGAACCAAATCCCTTTTTAATATTCTTAAATTCTATTCTAGTAAACTTCCCCTTTATATTAAAATTATATCTGCCTGGATGTACTCGCTACTAGGAAAAAAAAAAAAAAAATCATTACCCCTTTTAAAATACTTGAAGAGTACACCTGAGACACAGAGTAACTCAAGAGCGACCAGTGGAACATTTGGATACGCTCTGAGTGCGACATCGCTAAATTAACCCGCCTGCTGCTGAAGGCTCCGCAGGCAGGGAAGCATCTGTGTGTCACAAGACATTCCTTTCCTGCACACAGCTCTCTCTGCTGCTCAGCACACCCACGGTGTCCGTACGGGCTGCACTGATCAGCATTTCACGTGCTCTGCTTGTGTGTCCTCTTTTCTTTTCTTCTGCAGAGAGTTTTTCTGGTGGGTCTTTGTTTTGCTTTGTTTTGTTTGGGTTTTTCAATCGTAGGATAGTTTGGGTTGGAAGGGACCTTAAAGATCATCTTCTTCCTCCCCCTATCACGGGCAGGGACACCTTCCACTAGACCAGGTTGCTCCAAGTCCCGCCCAGGCTGACCTTGAACACTTCCAGGGATGGGGCAGCCACAGCTTCTCAGGCCACTCTCTCACAGTGCCGCATCACTCTCACAGGGAATTTATTCCTAATATCTAATCTAAACATGCCATCTTTCAGTTTAGAGCTTTTCCACTGCCCTATCACTGCAGGCCCTGGTCCAAAGTCCCTCTCCAGTGCTCTTGGAGCCCTTTTAGGCACTTGAAGGGTCTCTAAGTTCTCCCTGGAGCCTTCTCTTTGCCAGGCTGAACAGCCCCAGCTTCCTCATCTGCTTTCTTTTCCATCTATTCTTGTCTTTTGGAGAGGTTTGCTTCAGTGACAGCACTCAAGATGGGCCAGTTCAAATCTGCCTTTTGCTTACTCTGTACTCCTTTGACATCAACTCCACCTCCAGAGTGAACAAAACTGTCTGATAACCAAAAATCTATTGCTATAACATACCATAAGGGTTGTATAAAGGCTTTGCAGAGCTCTGCTTGGTGGGTACTGCAGCAGGAGACAGATGGAGCACTGATGCACCCACCCTGCCACCAGACCATCCTCCTGAATCTCCAAGGGTACATCTCCCGTGCACAAAGCAATGCCATGCAGTAACAGGGACCAGACACCCACCCAGGAGACACAAGATTGGAGGCAGCCATAGCACGGCAGTGCTTGTCCTAAACCACACATCCACACCTCCAATTTTGCTCTTTTTCCAGCAGAGGAAATCACATCTCATAGCAATGACCAGGTGACCTGACTGTGCTGGGAAGTGGACAAGCAGGATGGAACTTAGTAGGGCTTTCCAGAGCACCTCTGGCAGTCATCTCCTGACCCCTGAGTGAGGTATGGTGTCACAGCCCCCATCCACTGCCATGACCTCACAGCCCAACGTGGACTGGTGGGTCTGGCATGGGGTCACAGGGTGGAAAAGATGCTGTGAAACTACGTCAGCCCACAGTTTGTGCTGGAGCCTGGCAGAAGGGGCAGGAGAAGGAGTGGGAGGACAGCCAGCATTGGCCCCTGAGCTGTGCTCATAGTCTCTGTCCCCAAGACCTTCCATGCTCATAATGAGCCAGTACGTGACCCATCGTCCCAGATTCAGAACAACCCATGCTTATTTTAACACGTTGTCATGGTGACCACTAGTCTTGCCAGGGAAGACTGACTTGCAAAGCAATCGTTATTTATGTAGTTACTCTTACACGTAAAATCTCATCTGCTGGACTCATATGTTGTTATACCTGGCAGCCATCTACCTGCTCCAGCACCTCTTCTTTGACAGGAATCAGGACCAGACACTTCAGAAACTCCATAACAGAACACAGGTGATGCTTTGTCTGCACACTTGTCAACTAGAAAAGTCACATGCCCAGTTTGAAAAAATACCACAGGTGTTTATGCTCATAAAACTCAGAGTTTCTTGGTTTTTTTTTTTCTTTTTTTTTTTTTTTACCAGACCACTCCTGCATGGGTTGCCAAGTGGTGCTGCAGAGCACTCACTGAACTTTTGAAGGACCAGAAAGCATTTTGCAAGATTTATAGAGCTCTATTTGCTTTGAAAGGGGATCCAAATAAGATGCATCTTCCCTGCTGGAATTAAAGCAGAGATCCCAGGAAATGCCATGTGTGCAAGGCCAGTCTCAACTGTCTCACTCACAGCAGACCCACCACAGTCCTGTACACCCACACTGCGCATCTTGAGAAATCCCCTAACCTGAATACTTTGGTCACTTCTTTTCTACTTGTTGACATTTGTGAGGTCATTCAGGTTGTTCCTGAACAGCAGCCTAGGGGGTTTTGGGGGAATTCTTTTTATTAACTAATCTTTCTATGTTCCCTTACCCTAAAGTCATCTATTTTGTCTATGGGGGCACCCTGCTCACCTCCTGATCTCCACGCTCTCCATATCTCTCTCCCACCCACTGCAAAAGTTAGCAGGAGTTGACCTTTCTCCTCACCAGCTGTCAGACCTGGCAGAGGTTCCTGAACAATGGAATTTTTGCCTTGTGGGGCTTTTTTTCTTGTCTTCCCCATCTATCTTAAAAATAAACACAGACCAAGTGACAAAAATTCATACACTACCAGTCTGTTCCGCAGACAGTTACACAGTTACGGTGATTGGAAAAGACACAGAGCAAAGACTGATTAAAATATGATGGGCCAATGGCATTATGCATCTTATTTCTTTCACAGATGTAGTCCTAAAAGTATTCTAGGACAGGCTTGAGAACATGGTGATAATCTTTTATTTATAGTGATTAAATTGTTAACATGATGGAAATTTATATTCTTGTTTTTGCGTGCCACTGCTCATTTCCAAAATCTATCTTATGAGTGGAAGGTATTTTTATTACTAGCTTCACTTACACTAGGATCAACACAGATGAGGTCTAATAGGCAATGCTAAGATAGAAATAGAAATGGAAACAGAAAAAGGAAATAACTTTATCCTTTTTTTAAGTGAGACACTGAGGCATAGGGAAATCAGCTGTGGGTACTGACCCACCTGGAAGTGCACTCTCCAGTCAATTTAAAGAGTTCCACAAAGATCACCTGGAAAATCTGTGGTGAAACAGAGAATTCAACGCTCATTTCCAGAGTCCTAGATTGCTACTTCAAGGAAAAAATAATCCCATTATTTTAGATGCAAAACCAAATTAAGAGATAACACAAGACAGAACATTTGTATTACTAATGGAAATGCTTGGACAAATCTGGTATCGTCCCAGTGATGAAACATTATACGATCTAGATATCTTGGATAAAATCATTACATGATGATAGTATAACTGATGGATAATTTGAATTCATCTTTTGTGTGAGGGCTCAGTCTATTCAGATGGATCCCTGTGAGCAAGGAGTTGCTCCAGCAGGGCAAATACAAACTACCCAACACTGCCAGTGTTAAATGCTATTTCAGTGTGCAGAAGACGTGCTGTACACACCTGGAGATCTCCTCCACCAAGGAGTCTGACACTGTCACATTCATGCAAAAACACAGCAGAGGAAGAGAGCAGGTTCTTGAGTTCATCACTTTATTAGAAGATGTTCCTTGAGATAATCATGGTCTGAGCCATGTTCTTAGCCAGGGGGTGTTGTGACACTGAGCTGCAAACTCTTCAGCACAGTCGGTGCTGTGTTGTGGTAAGTTATGTCTCATGAAGCTTTGCTATTTGAGAAGGGGAGGCTTTGAAACAAATCACAACACCACATATGAAACTAAAAAAAAAAAGCCCAAGAGCACACCACTGTCTCCATTTAGTGGATTTGGACTTTTCCAGGTGATATACCCAACCTGGAGATCTGAATTTGTCTGCAAAAGAGAGGGGATGCAGGCAGTGCTTGACTGCATGAAGCCTGTGGTCAATCTTATTGAGTATGCCACCTGGCAGGAACCAAGGAGGCACCAGAGGAAGGTTCAAGACATTTCTCTCATGAGGGAACTTTCCTACTTTCCCACAGCTGGTTAAGGTCTTCTCAATCCTGGAAGTATAAGGATTTATTTCCTGTTTCTTGCTCCTGTTGAAAGAAAACTGTTCTTTACTGTTTAGTGTGTTCTGCAGACTATCTGGAGAGTAAGGAGCTTTCATCACACAGACACAAAAATAGAGAGAGTTTTATGGGGTGTGTTTCATTCCCGTTGGGTGCCCACCAGCCATGACTAGTGCCCTTTGGGCCACACAATCAACCTCCTCACTCACGAAGATAAATGTCGTATCAGCCCTGCAGTAAGCCATCATCTATTCTTGAGAAACAAAGAGAGTATATAGCATGACCTTCCTTGAAATATTGGATCTATTTACACGGGTTTGCGTGGACCACATTACTTATGAGTCACCAAGGGGAAACTGAGCTCCTTGTAGATAAAGCGATCAGTGCAAACCACTGTAAATAAATCTGAAATTTCTATGAAGGTCGCACTGTGTCTGATTTATACTTCAGCACCCTATGAAATAATGTTGACCAGGTAAGTGGTTTTCAATTATTTTTTTTTATTCACATAAGAAAAGAAAAAAACCTCCTTTTTTGTAGTATAAGGGACTGCTCAATTTTAAAGTGCATCTAGTTAGAGAGATGGCACATGCCCAGGAAGTAAGTTATTGTCTGGCATAAGGCTAAATGTTCTTAGGCCTGATTGTGCCATCCTAACTAACCAGGATGACTTGAATGGGCATACAGGGCAGAGTCAAACCCAGCAGCAGCCACAGATGATCCTTAGACACTGAAGCTTCATTTTTCTGATTAATCTATACCTTTGTTTCCATTATTAACCCCAGTATAGGTCAAGCCCAAGTGAAGCCTTTGTATCACTAACATAGGAGTTACCATAAGCACAGGCTTTTGGCCTTGGAAGATAAGTAATGCTCCAGTGGCCAAATTATAGGAGTGGAAGTCAGGAACTTTGTTTCTATCATTAATCTGCTTTGTGACCAGTTTCACAAAGCAGAGCTTTCTCTCAGCTTTCATCTGACCTGTCTGCTAAAGCAGGTGAACCCCTGGTGTCAGAGAAGTCTACCTGATGCAATTAGGAGCAATAACCATGAGGACTCCATTTTAGGTTGAGAAGAGTCTTCTGGCTGAATGTGCAATCAGTTGCTTCAGTTTGCAAAATCAGACAAGAAATCTATGAGCAGATTGTCCAAGAATATTGATAGTTTTCTACTTGCTGCTCATGATGTTACTGGAAGGTTAAAATGGTATCTAGTAAATCTGAACTTGATCATCATATATTCTGCTGAGCCTCAAACTCATGTTTTAGTGTTCTAAACAGGGTGAAATAAAAACATTTTTGGAGTACCTAAGCTTAACACAGGAAGAACAATCTTTTGAGAATTACAGCAAGGTTGAACTTGCCCGAACTGTTACTCATTCTCACAAAAGTTTTACTTTACACAGTAGGAAGTTAAGATTCGGAAAGTCTGAGAGTCTTCAGGGACACTAAGCAGCCTCAGTGATCACAGCAGATACAATTCAGACCTGGTAAAGACAATAATGCTCTCTGGCAAAAGAGAAAAGTCGAAGTTACTTCATGAGTCCTCCACAATGTCAGGAAAACATGTCTTTTTTAAAATTTCCTGGAAAATACACCCAGCACTCAAACTTCAGCTCAATTTTTAAACTTTGTAATAAAATGGCTGGAGTTACAAGCTGGTCTGAAACACAGCCTTCCAGGAAGTCTAGGTACAATAAGGTTTTTCTAAACCAGACTGAGGTTTTAAAACCAAATTGGTTAATTTAAACCTGAGTGGTACCAGCCTTTTGTCAGCCTCAGCAGTTCTGCCACACCTCAGGACCTTTTATCAAATCTATGCCTCAGCAAATTTAAATGCTAGTTTAACTGCAGTTGTTAGTTAAATGACAGTTAATTACATCCTTGTAGCTCAGATTAATCACTTTAGCATATGAGTAGCTTACATATTGGACAGGATGTATATGAAGTGTCTCTGCAAA
>NW_016690257.1:3756352-4018634 GCF_001604755.1 Lepidothrix coronata | reverse complement strand
ATTCTATTCTAGTAAACTTCCCCTTTATATTAAAATTATATCTGCCTGGATGTACTCGCTACTAGGAAAAAAAAAAAAAAATCATTACCCCTTTTAAAATACTTGAAGAGTACACCTGAGACACAGAGTAACTCAAGAGCGACCAGTGGAACATTTGGATACGCTCTGAGTGCGACATCGCTAAATTAACCCGCCTGCTGCTGAAGGCTCCGCAGGCAGGGAAGCATCTGTGTGTCACAAGACATTCCTTTCCTGCACACAGCTCTCTCTGCTGCTCAGCACACCCACGGTGTCCGTACGGGCTGCACTGATCAGCATTTCACGTGCTCTGCTTGTGTGTCCTCTTTTCTTTTCTTCTGCAGAGAGTTTTTCTGGTGGGTCTTTGTTTTGCTTTGTTTTGTTTGGGTTTTTCAATCGTAGGATAGTTTGGGTTGGAAGGGACCTTAAAGATCATCTTCTTCCTCCCCCTATCACGGGCAGGGACACCTTCCACTAGACCAGGTTGCTCCAAGTCCCGCCCAGGCTGACCTTGAACACTTCCAGGGATGGGGCAGCCACAGCTTCTCAGGCCACCCTCTCACAGTGCCACATCACTCTCACAGGGAATTTATTCCTAATATCTAATCTAAACATGCCATCTTTCAGTTTAGAGCTTTTCCACTGCCCTATCACTGCAGGCCCTGGTCCAAAGTCCCTCTCCAGTGCTCTTGGAGCCCTTTTAGGCACTTGAAGGGTCTCTAAGTTCTCCCTGGAGCCTTCTCTTTGCCAGGCTGAACAGCCCCAGCTTCCTCATCTGCTTTCTTTTCCATCTATTCTTGTCTTTTGGAGAGGTTTGCTTCAGTGACAGCACTCAAGATGGGCCAGTTCAAATCTGCCTTTTGCTTACTCTGTACTCCTTTGACATCAACTCCACCTCCAGAGTGAACAAAACTGTCTGATAACCAAAAATCTATTGCTATAACATACCATAAGGGTTGTATAAAGGCTTTGCAGAGCTCTGCTTGGTGGGTACTGCAGCAGGAGACAGATGGAGCACTGATGCACCCACCCTGCCACCAGACCATCCTCCTGAATCTCCAAGGGTACATCTCCCGTGCACAAAGCAATGCCATGCAGTAACAGGGACCGGACACCCACCCAGGAGACACAAGATTGGAGGCAGCCATAGCACGGCAGTGCTTGTCCTAAACCACACATCCACACCTCCAATTTTGCTCTTTTTCCAGCAGAGGAAATCACATCTCATAGCAATGACCAGGTGACCTGACTGTGCTGGGAAGTGGACAAGCAGGATGGAACTTAGTAGGGCTTTCCAGAGCACCTCTGGCAGTCATCTCCTGACCCCTGAGTGAGGTATGGTGTCACAGCCCCCATCCACTGCCATGACCTCACAGCCCAACGTGGACTGGTGGGTCTGGCATGGGGTCACAGGGTGGAAAAGATGCTGTGAAACTACGTCAGCCCACAGTTTGTGCTGGAGCCTGGCAGAAGGGGCAGGAGAAGGAGTGGGAGGACAGCCAGCATTGGCCCCTGAGCTGTGCTCATAGTCTCTGTCCCCAAGACCTTCCATGCTCATAATGAGCCAGTACGTGACCCATCGTCCCAGATTCAGAACAACCCATGCTTATTTTAACACGTTGTCATGGTGACCACTAGTCTTGCCAGGGAAGACTGACTTGCAAAGCAATCGTTATTTATGTAGTTACTCTTACACGTAAAATCTCATCTGCTGGACTCATATGTTGTTATACCTGGCAGCCATCTACCTGCTCCAGCACCTCTTCTTTGACAGGAATCAGGACCAGACACTTCAGAAACTCCATAACAGAACACAGGTGATGCTTTGTCTGCACACTTGTCAACTAGAAAAGTCACATGCCCAGTTTGAAAAAATACCACAGGTGTTTATGCTCATAAAACTCAGAGTTTCTTGGTTTTTTTTTTTCTTTTTTTTTTTTTTTACCAGACCACTCCTGCATGGGTTGCCAAGTGGTGCTGCAGAGCACTCACTGAACTTTTGAAGGACCAGAAAGCATTTTGCAAGATTTATAGAGCTCTATTTGCTTTGAAAGGGGATCCAAATAAGATGCATCTTCCCTGCTGGAATTAAAGCAGAGATCCCAGGAAATGCCATGTGTGCAAGGCCAGTCTCAACTGTCTCACTCACAGCAGACCCACCACAGTCCTGTACACCCACACTGCGCATCTTGAGAAATCCCCTAACCTGAATACTTTGGTCACTTCTTTTCTACTTGTTGACATTTGTGAGGTCATTCAGGTTGTTCCTGAACAGCAGCCTAGGGGGTTTTGGGGGAATTCTTTTTATTAACTAATCTTTCTATGTTCCCTTACCCTAAAGTCATCTATTTTGTCTATGGGGGCACCCTGCTCACCTCCTGATCTCCACGCTCTCCATATCTCTCTCCCACCCACTGCAAAAGTTAGCAGGAGTTGACCTTTCTCCTCACCAGCTGTCAGACCTGGCAGAGGTTCCTGAACAATGGAATTTTTGCCTTGTGGGGCTTTTTTTCTTGTCTTCCCCATCTATCTTAAAAATAAACACAGACCAAGTGACAAAAATTCATACACTACCAGTCTGTTCCGCAGACAGTTACACAGTTACGGTGATTGGAAAAGACACAGAGCAAAGACTGATTAAAATATGATGGGCCAATGGCATTATGCATCTTATTTCTTTCACAGATGTAGTCCTAAAAGTATTCTAGGACAGGCTTGAGAACATGGTGATAATCTTTTATTTATAGTGATTAAATTGTTAACATGATGGAAATTTATATTCTTGTTTTTGCGTGCCACTGCTCATTTCCAAAATCTATCTTATGAGTGGAAGGTATTTTTATTACTAGCTTCACTTACACTAGGATCAACACAGATGAGGTCTAATAGGCAATGCTAAGATAGAAATAGAAATGGAAACAGAAAAAGGAAATAACTTTATCCTTTTTTTAAGTGAGACACTGAGGCATAGGGAAATCAGCTGTGGGTACTGACCCACCTGGAAGTGCACTCTCCAGTCAATTTAAAGAGTTCCACAAAGATCACCTGGAAAATCTGTGGTGAAACAGAGAATTCAACGCTCATTTCCAGAGTCCTAGATTGCTACTTCAAGGAAAAAATAATCCCATTATTTTAGATGCAAAACCAAATTAAGAGATAACACAAGACAGAACATTTGTATTACTAATGGAAATGCTTGGACAAATCTGGTATCGTCCCAGTGATGAAACATTATACGATCTAGATATCTTGGATAAAATCATTACATGATGATAGTATAACTGATGGATAATTTGAATTCATCTTTTGTGTGAGGGCTCAGTCTATTCAGATGGATCCCTGTGAGCAAGGAGTTGCTCCAGCAGGGCAAATACAAACTACCCAACACTGCCAGTGTTAAATGCTATTTCAGTGTGCAGAAGACGTGCTGTACACACCTGGAGATCTCCTCCACCAAGGAGTCTGACACTGTCACATTCATGCAAAAACACAGCAGAGGAAGAGAGCAGGTTCTTGAGTTCATCACTTTATTAGAAGATGTTCCTTGAGATAATCATGGTCTGAGCCATGTTCTTAGCCAGGGGGTGTTGTGACACTGAGCTGCAAACTCTTCAGCACAGTCGGTGCTGTGTTGTGGTAAGTTATGTCTCATGAAGCTTTGCTATTTGAGAAGGGGAGGCTTTGAAACAAATCACAACACCACATATGAAACTAAAAAAAAAAAGCCCAAGAGCACACCACTGTCTCCATTTAGTGGATTTGGACTTTTCCAGGTGATATACCCAACCTGGAGATCTGAATTTGTCTGCAAAAGAGAGGGGATGCAGGCAGTGCTTGACTGCATGAAGCCTGTGGTCAATCTTATTGAGTATGCCACCTGGCAGGAACCAAGGAGGCACCAGAGGAAGGTTCAAGACATTTCTCTCATGAGGGAACTTTCCTACTTTCCCACAGCTGGTTAAGGTCTTCTCAATCCTGGAAGTATAAGGATTTATTTCCTGTTTCTTGCTCCTGTTGAAAGAAAACTGTTCTTTACTGTTTAGTGTGTTCTGCAGACTATCTGGAGAGTAAGGAGCTTTCATCACACAGACACAAAAATAGAGAGAGTTTTATGGGGTGTGTTTCATTCCCGTTGGGTGCCCACCAGCCATGACTAGTGCCCTTTGGGCCACACAATCAACCTCCTCACTCACGAAGATAAATGTCGTATCAGCCCTGCAGTAAGCCATCATCTATTCTTGAGAAACAAAGAGAGTATATAGCATGACCTTCCTTGAAATATTGGATCTATTTACACGGGTTTGCGTGGACCACATTACTTATGAGTCACCAAGGGGAAACTGAGCTCCTTGTAGATAAAGCGATCAGTGCAAACCACTGTAAATAAATCTGAAATTTCTATGAAGGTCGCACTGTGTCTGATTTATACTTCAGCACCCTATGAAATAATGTTGACCAGGTAAGTGGTTTTCAATTATTTTTTTTTATTCACATAAGAAAAGAAAAAAACCTCCTTTTTTGTAGTATAAGGGACTGCTCAATTTTAAAGTGCATCTAGTTAGAGAGATGGCACATGCCCAGGAAGTAAGTTATTGTCTGGCATAAGGCTAAATGTTCTTAGGCCTGATTGTGCCATCCTAACTAACCAGGATGACTTGAATGGGCATACAGGGCAGAGTCAAACCCAGCAGCAGCCACAGATGATCCTTAGACACTGAAGCTTCATTTTTCTGATTAATCTATACCTTTGTTTCCATTATTAACCCCAGTATAGGTCAAGCCCAAGTGAAGCCTTTGTATCACTAACATAGGAGTTACCATAAGCACAGGCTTTTGGCCTTGGAAGATAAGTAATGCTCCAGTGGCCAAATTATAGGAGTGGAAGTCAGGAACTTTGTTTCTATCATTAATCTGCTTTGTGACCAGTTTCACAAAGCAGAGCTTTCTCTCAGCTTTCATCTGACCTGTCTGCTAAAGCAGGTGAACCCCTGGTGTCAGAGAAGTCTACCTGATGCAATTAGGAGCAATAACCATGAGGACTCCATTTTAGGTTGAGAAGAGTCTTCTGGCTGAATGTGCAATCAGTTGCTTCAGTTTGCAAAATCAGACAAGAAATCTATGAGCAGATTGTCCAAGAATATTGATAGTTTTCTACTTGCTGCTCATGATGTTACTGGAAGGTTAAAATGGTATCTAGTAAATCTGAACTTGATCATCATATATTCTGCTGAGCCTCAAACTCATGTTTTAGTGTTCTAAACAGGGTGAAATAAAAACATTTTTGGAGTACCTAAGCTTAACACAGGAAGAACAATCTTTTGAGAATTACAGCAAGGTTGAACTTGCCCGAACTGTTACTCATTCTCACAAAAGTTTTACTTTACACAGTAGGAAGTTAAGATTCGGAAAGTCTGAGAGTCTTCAGGGACACTAAGCAGCCTCAGTGATCACAGCAGATACAATTCAGACCTGGTAAAGACAATAATGCTCTCTGGCAAAAGAGAAAAGTCGAAGTTACTTCATGAGTCCTCCACAATGTCAGGAAAACATGTCTTTTTTAAAATTTCCTGGAAAATACACCCAGCACTCAAACTTCAGCTCAATTTTTAAACTTTGTAATAAAATGGCTGGAGTTACAAGCTGGTCTGAAACACAGCCTTCCAGGAAGTCTAGGTACAATAAGGTTTTTCTAAACCAGACTGAGGTTTTAAAACCAAATTGGTTAATTTAAACCTGAGTGGTACCAGCCTTTTGTCAGCCTCAGCAGTTCTGCCACACCTCAGGACCTTTTATCAAATCTATGCCTCAGCAAATTTAAATGCTAGTTTAACTGCAGTTGTTAGTTAAATGACAGTTAATTACATCCTTGTAGCTCAGAGAGTAGCTTACATATTGGACAGGATGTATATGAAGTGTCTCTGCAAAAGTTGAGTCAGAGCAGCAGTTTTCCCTTCACTGTGGAAACACCTTTCTGCCCCACAGAGGGCAAATCTAAGCACCCATCAGCACTCCAGGACCATCCTCAGCCACAGGAGGTGGCTCAGCTCAGCTGATCGTTGCCTTCTCCAGGGAAGGATCAAGAACTGCCTCATGACTTACAGGAATGGCAAAAAACACTGAAACCTTAAAAAGGTAGTGGATGCCCCATTCCTTTAAACATTCAAGATTAGGTTGAACAGGGCTCTGAGCAACCAGATCTCGTTGAAGATGTCTCTGCTCACTGCAGAAGGGTTGGACTAGGTGACCTGTAAAGGTGCCTTCGAACTCAAACTATTCTATGATTCTACAGGATTGGAGCCTTAAAAGTCGTTAAAGTAGAATGATCACATTAAACAGGTGGGGGTTTTTGTTGCTGTTATTAACACTATCATGATTGTGACAGTTCTTCACAAAAGTACCAGACAGGAAGAAGACCCAAATTGTCCTAGTCCCTGTGTAAACTCCAATCCAGATCCTAGAAAACTGCCACTTAAACTTTACAATTGAATTACATCAATGCTATTCAATTTGAATATAATGTCTTTAGAGTAATTGCACTGCAAAAACCATCTATGCAAAATATTAATTCATATTTTTTATTTACTTCATTTGGCAGTTTGTCTTGCTGCCTCCTCTTCACTCAGATTTATCAGTAGTCTGGCAACCATCAAAGACCATTTGAGAAGTGGCACAGTCTTGGCAAGGACTGGATCCTAGCAGAAGACTCTCTGAAACTCACAGTAAAGCCCTCCCATTCTGTTGCTCCACAGACCCTGCTCCACCATCTGCCTTGTGAATTAGATTTTTTTGTTGCTGCATTTCACAAGTTTAAAAATACGGTTATTATGATCCATAAACCAGCTTTCACGGAGATTATTAATTAAGTCCCAAATATTGTACTGACGTGCTTTGTGAAATATGCCTCCAACGTCACAGCAGTGCTGCTGTTACAACCCATCTGCAGAATGCCACATCGGAGCACTTAAAAGTTTCGTGTTGCCTGCAGGAGGGGGGGAGAGGGGAGTTTTGTTTTGCCATCCCTTGTAGCAGTCCAAGAAGTAAAACCTGGAGCCTTAGAGTCAGGTGGATGAGATAAATTGAAACGGATCTTATTGCTCCCAAACACTCTCCTGGAAACAATGGCATCTTGACATTTTATCAGTCACTCATGCGGTCATTCTCAGCGGTATCAGCCAGAGCTTGAAGGATAGAGCCGTAAAGAAAGGATTGTCAGCCATAAACATTCCTCAAAACCATGAAAGCCACAAATGAAAGCTTAAGTAATGGAGGACGGAATACCCTTGATATTTCAACAATTACCTGCAACAACAGGCTTTGTTCAGAGCCCCGGCCATTTTTTTCAAAAGCCTTTAGTTGTCATGGCCAGAATAGGATAGGGGAAGGGAAAAAAAAAAAAAAAAAACAAAAAAAGGGAAAAAAAAAAAAAAAAAGAAAGGGGGAAAAAAAGACAGAAGAAGAGAAAAAGAGAAGGATTAAAAGTTCCTATGTGAAAAGATAAACTTGAGTGGTTGCATATATGAAGAAGTTTATGGAAATTTTTCATTTTTTTAAAAAATCAAGATTTATTGCCAGATATTAGGCTGGTAGAGAGATACTTCTTTTTTTTTTTTTTTTCTTTTTTTCTCCAAGAGATCATTAGAAGAACATTAATGCTGCTGAGCTGTTACCTCTCTGGCCATTTCTGATGTCAAATTATGGAATAAAAAAATGACACTTGAAAGGACATAGCAATGGAAGGTGCTTCAGTGACGGACAGAAGCGAGCAAGTGGGAAAGCAGAAGTGAATTCAGCTTCTTACACTTTGGGAAAACTATCATATTTTTGTGCAGGAGAAGAAAAAGAAAATCTAGTTTTAAGTAGTCTTTGTGCCAGTATTTTAGCAATTTAGAGCTCATAGAAACTAAGTAAAATGTAGTGCTTGGTATCCAAGTCAACCCAAACTCTGGAGGCAGCAAACATGAAAGGTTAAATGCTCTAGAAATTGCATTTGTAGAGTTTCTCAACTTAGGAGATTAATAGTTACTCAAAGCAATGGATAAATATTAGCAAAGGACCATTAGCAGAGAAAAACACATCAGTGAATCAGAGCTCCCCAGCTTATCAGATCAATTTTAAACAGGTTTATCTTGGACTTTTCCAGCACCTTAATGAGGAACAAATTGGTTTTTTACCCCTTTTTGTTTCCTGAGATTTTGTTGACTTTTTGTTGTTAGGTATATCCAACCATTAATATAAATGGGTTAGTGGCATAAGACAATTAATTCCCTCTTCCCTTCAAGTTTCTGAATACAGGCATTTTATGAAAGTTCCCTTTTATTGCTCTGCTGATGGTCACCTAAACTTTAAGAACAAAAGAGTTACTGTTTAATGATTCTCACAAAGGAGGAAGAGACCAAGTAATAAATGGAAACAACACCAGAAACAGGCTATTTTTTGGGGTTTTTTTGGTTGCCTTTTTTTTTTTTTAGTTTATATATATATACATATATATTGGTAGACAATAATGTGAACAGATGAGTTAGAGCTTGTATACTGGCGTGAGTAATTCTGTGGCCAGAGAGAAAAGAATCACACCCTGAACCACGCCCTGTGTTTGCAAGCAAATATTGAACCAAGCAGTTGAATAGGAAAGCTTTATTTTACCTTTCAGACCTCCAGGGGATTAGAGGGAAAAAAATAACAAAACAAAACACACACATCAAAAAAAAAGAAAAATGGAGAGGAGAATGATATTTAAAATACAGTCCTTGCTAAAGCAACAAAACACATTCATTATACTTTATTAATGGCAGAGTGGTGAGCAAAGCAAAGGCACTCTTTTTTAAAAGAACTCACTTGCCTATGTAGAAATCTGAGTTCATTAGAAATGCTCCAGGAGATGCCTGTGGTCTCTCACTGTCATTCCAAAAAACTACAGGTCCCCATAAATCCTAGATGATTTCTGACAGGGTGATGTGGATCTTTTAAACACCCAAGATTGTCTCAGATGATTCAAAGCACCCAAGGGAAAGAAATTGGAATTAACTCCAAGAGCTAAACCTTCCAAGACATGCAGACACCCGCCTCTGGGCCAGGCATCTCGTTAACTATTGACTTCTGTGGGCTTCAAATGACTTTTGGCACCTAAATGACTCTGTGGAGCTGACTACAGGATCCTTTTCCCTGGGGTACCTCTGTCTGGAGTTCATAACATTGCTCTGCAGTCTGGGGGCTGGGTTTTGCTCCTGACCAGTTGAGTAAATCTTGATGGTCCCTTATCCACCTTTGCTTTCATTTGGCATTGTAGGAGTTTGGTTTATTTAAATCTCTGCCTGCAAGGCCAAATTTCTCTACGCCACTGTAAACAGAGCCCAGGCTTCTCTGGACACTATCAAAGGGCTGAGGTAACGGATTAGTTTTCACGGCCTTTGGATACAGTTTGTCATTTTGGAAGGGTGCTGGAAGCTGTCTATGCCCTGAGGTGTCTGTGAGATGGAAAGTAGTTACCCTGAGGAGCTGTAAAGTCTCATGGAGAAACTTGTCCTCACCTCCATCAGCACTTGTATGTCTCCTGGAGGAGGGATATCATGCAATCCCCTTCTACCCCCAGACCCCACAGACCAGTAACATCTGCTCATTCTCCTCCCTTAATTCCCTGGCCATATAAACCTGTTAGGTTCCTGCAAAAGTCTTAGTTTAGATGAAGCATAACTTTTCACCAAAAAATCCTAACAGGTTTTGACATCAGCAGTTGGTTTTATACATTATTTGGATGCAGGAGGTCTAACAGGATAATGTAGGAATCTCTGTTTATACCAATTGTAGCTGACAAGCAGATGCAGCTGCTCTTACACATTTTTTCTTACACTTGGCATTGTCTGAATTCTGCAAATAATGATGCTGGTAAGTTTGGAAGTTTTCTAAACTGTATTCTTTTGGATTCATATATTCATCCCATTTTCATGACAAAACAAGTGCTTTTTCTGTGAATACTTCAAGCTTTTACAGAGGGAAGAACAGAGTTACCATGAGGTTAAATGTTGCGGTGTAGGTCTGAGCAAGTTGAAATACAGAGCAACACTTCCACTTCCTCCAATGAAATATGCATTTCATCTTCTATGAAGACTTGTTTCTTGCTAGTCTCTGTCAGCAGGAGCCATCAACATAACAGTGTTTTGCTGACCTGTGAAAGAGCTTCTGGTAACCACTACTCAAGAGCTCCATTAAGACAAACCATTTAAGCTGATTCCATAACAATGTGAAACTTTTGTAGAATGAGGTTAGGAGGTTGATGCATTTTATATAACCAAATGCAACCATTTTGGGCCTGAACTTGTGAGCTGCTGAATAGTCTCAGCTTCCATTAACGTCACAGACATGCTCAGCATTTTATGAGATCAATATCGATGAAATCTAAAATATTAAGATAATGTTTTAGTTACAGTAATAGCAACAGAGGTGCGTAGGAATTTGAAGACATTTCCAAAATAAAAGAAACAAAACCCATGGTATGTTTACTCGTTACTGATGACAGTTTCTAGTTAAATCTTTGCCTTGCTTTGTCGTGCCTTGCCTTGCCTTACCTTCCTCCCTCTTTAATCTGAAATCTCTTAGTAAATCTCTTAGTAAAGCTAATCCGATTCATGATGTAATACATTTTTTCACACTGTTCCTCAGCAATTGTCAAGTATATTAAATTGTTAATAATTAGGTGGGTAGCTCCAGTTTTTAATAAGTACAACATAACACACTCAGCCCATTAAACTGAAAGGTAAGGGACAGTAACCCACGTAGATTAATCAAATCAGAAATCTAGCCTGGAAAGAATCCAGTCCAGCTCCCTGTTTGGGTTTTTTTCAGGAAAGTTTATAGTTTAGTCACACATATAAGTGTATGAACACTGTTGAAAACCTTGTTGAGTCCAGTTGACTCTAACAGGAGGCAAGTTCCACAGCCATATTCCTCTAACAGGTATAATTTTTATCTCCTTTTCCACATTAAATATACTAATTTATAGTTCACCCTATAAAATAGATCTTGGTGATACTAGTAATGTCAATGACATCTAAACCCTTAAAGTTTCTTAGGATTTTTCTGAAGGATGTTTGAGATCCTCCATTCCCACTGACTGCAGAAGGCCTGAACAGAGCTCACCAGCAAGATCACAGCTAGGATGCCTCCAAAATTAAATTCCATCAGTCTAAGTAGAAACAGCACTGCTAAGAAGCAGGTTAAATTATAGTTTGTGGGAAGTTATAGACCATTTCCCAAAAATATCCTTTCATCTTGAAACTTCTAGTACTTGAACACACAAATCCCTCCTCTTTCTCAGGCTATTTATCATTTTTAGAGGCTATAAATTATACACACCGAGCACCAATTTTATACACCAACAACCATAACAATGCAGTTTCAAAATAGAACACTCTGAAGGGTATGTTCCCCTTTCAAAAAGGATCAGAAAGGATAATAATGCAATGCCTAGGTCTGCAGTAACATTTTCCATTCAAAGATCTCAAAACGGTTATAAAGGAGCCATTAACCTCATTAAACACCTGTGAGACAGGAATCCAGCCATTATCTTCATTGCTTTCCATGAAGAGGAAGAGTGGGGAGGGTATCTTACGTTCGTGTACCTTAAGGGGAAGTTTTACAAGTGTTTTCCAGTCCTGCTATGACTGGTTCAACTCCATCAGTTTTAAGCAAATTCGGGAGCAATATATTGATTGTTCTGAGCCAAGACAGATTACATGATATATAACATGCTGACGGCAATGCTGGATAGATCAGGCTCCTAACACCAACTGACTGACTGTTGTTAGTATTGACATCAAGTTAATTCATCGGGAGGAGAAGTTGTACCACAGAAATCAAAAGTGCACATCACCAGCTTCTCCCTGGTGGAGTTTGGGGTCTTCCACTGCCTGAAAGGGAGCACAACTGTCTCTTTGGAGAGCTTGCCACAGACTCAAAGTGGGAAGGTACCCTGGATTCCCTGCCAAGAGGGACATCCTGAGCGGAGAGGAGTAAGTCACAAAGCCAGGGCTGGCAGAGTAAAACCTCAGGGAGACATGCTGCATCTGTTCTCTTCCTGGAATAGCTCTCGGTGATCCCCACTTAGCTGACCCCTGGATCACAGATCAGAGCTATCTGCCTCTAGTCACTGAGGAGTGACTATGACCTGAGAGAAGTGTCAGGCCAGATTCAGGATTTCACACTTGTTGTCTGGCTGGAAAAGCCTACAGCTGAGCCTGGCAGCCTGAGCTTTTGTTATATTCAGCTGCTATTCAGTCAGCAGCATATGGAGCACTGGATACTGTGGCCTGAATGTAAAGCTGAAACCCACCCTGGTTTGCACTGCTGCTCTTAGTCATCTATTTTTTCAGACATTGAGATGCCAGAGTTGAGTGTCTCAGTCTTTCCCTGTGTGTTTATAGTCTGTGTGACATTTTGACTCCTGCTTTTGTTTTATTAACAGTATTTTTTACAAAGTTTTCTGGACAAACAAGTCTAGAGAGGCTCAGCTGCTTACTCAGGGTCACCAGTACAGAAACAGAATCCAAATCATCTGCATCTTCTGACCACAGATCACAAGGAATCACTTCCACGTGTGGAAGATATGTTTTCCATCAGTTACTCCATTTTCCACATAAAGTCTTCTCTGAAATGTCTCCCTATTCCAGAGTTCAGTTATCTCCCCTTGAAAATCACCCACCTCCACTCTGACACAACCAGTGCTATATTGTAACATGTTTACCCTTCAACTTTACTGCCTTTTCTCTTTTTAATACTACATCTAGATATTACAAATCTTTAGGAGACTACAGATATGCTATATTCCCCCAGAAATACAAAAGTTAATAAGTAATTTCATAAATACCTAAACATTAGGAATTATTTAGTTTCAGACAGTACTCAGGAGGAAATTTCCAATTTTTGTTTTGCTTCACAACCATTATGAAAGTCAGCCTTTGTTCGCCCTCGTTACCAAGTATATTTCCTGACGAATGCCAATATTGCAGCATATGCAAAATGTCTTTTGCTTTACCTGTGTCATCAGTTTTCAGTTCAAGAGTTGTATTCTGTGTGGTGAGGATATTTAGGGAGTTTGGGATTGAAGGATGTGAGAGACCAGTTCCCCAAACTCCAGCATAGCCATTGTGGTAAGAGCTAAACATGCCATGAGTCAGAGCATCCCTGAAGCACTGAGGCAAGGGAGACAAAAGATGAGTAAGGCAATGTCCACAGAGGCATCTGGCCAAAGTTATAGGATAGGTCAAGGGGAGAATGAAACATGGATCACAAATCTCTCTGCTTCTACTAAGTGTTCTTGCCACAAGGTGAAATACAAAAAGGATTTACTTGTTCATCTTGCCTTTCTATTTCAGTACCTATCACCACATGAGACTCTCCTACCCTTTTGCCAGACTAATTAGATTGTTTTAAAATTCCCAAGGCTTCTTCTGGACTTTCAGAAGCCAGAATGAGATGCAAACCAAAACGAATCAGGAGAAGAAAAATCCATTTTCTTAACCCTTACTTTAGTGATGTTCACAGGAAACATACATGTTATCTGCTGATTTTACCCAGGGAAGGCCACATCACAGTTTTGCACTGTGCTCTTAAACAAGAATCCTTTTCTTCCTCCCACCCTCCAAATGCATATAAAACCCAGAAGTGTGCAGGTTTTGCGCTTTGTAAATATGCTTACCTGGAATATGAATTCAAGTTTGAGCCTGTGATTTGCTTGATCTGGAACTCACTTTGCCAAGAGGATGCAAACAAGAACATATAAGTGCTGACAGTTCTCCAATGCCATTTCCACAAATCCTCCTCCAGGGACAGATAAATAATGAAATGACTCGATGGGAAATAACACTAAAGCATCCCAGCCCACAGAACCACAGGATATGCACCAGAAACACATGGGTGAATGCTGAAATGCTGAGAACATTTAGTAACACAGATAGGACTTTGGGAATCCTCATGCTTGTCTAGGCTAACTGAAGCGTAAATCTGGAGTAAATGGAGCAACAGTGATGCAAACTGTCATAACAGATTGAGAACCAGACTCAGAGCTCCTACCATCTACCTACATGATGGAAAAAAATCTTCATCGTCTCTATATCAAGGCATATTTCTTGATATTTCTCTTTTGAACACCTTCTCTGCTGTTTTAGTGGCGCTGAAATGCAAAATATTCATCTTACGTTTTCCACAGCTGACTCCCATTCTGCTAATTCAGTCATGCAAGATTTGACCCAAATGACTCCTTTCTTTTGATTTTTTTATTACTTTGCTGATATTTGTAGGCAATATCTTTATGTCCGAGGCTGTCAGTGAACTGAGTTTGATCAGGCAAATCTTTACTCCCAAGACTGTGCTGCTGAATTAGAATGGTAGAGTGTGCTCTCAGCTAAGTGCATTAAGTAAAACAGCATAACAGCATGCAGCAGTTTAGACTTGCAGCCTACAATTTCCCCTCCTGCCCAGAACTTATCAGGGAGATCTATTAACATCCTGCAAGCACAGGGCTCTTCCATTCAGTGACCATTTCCTTTCCTATTCCTTACTAACATGCTATTAACCATTTCAGCCACTGCTGAGCATTGAGTTGATGTTTGCAGAGAGGTATCTAAAATGATTTAAGGACTGCCTTCCTGATTGTGAAATATTTCCTTCAAGATCTTTATAACTTCTGTAAGCATATTTTTTTTTCCTTATTTATTAGGTAGATACCTCTAACCGTAAGGGAACCATATACCACCATATACAAACTCTAGGACTTCTCAGACACATCAGGGTCTCCAAGATTGATGACTTAATGCTTGTTATTGAAAGGACTGACTTCAGTTTTCTCTAAGCAAAAGACAACTGGAGGACCTATAGCCTTGTGTTGCAGTCATTAAGCTGTATGTCATCCTCCTGTTCCCATTCAAGGGCTGTCTGTTGTCTCTGCTCTTCTCAGTCAGGGAGATGCTCTGATTCAAGACAATGTCATCAGTGGCCCCAATTTCTACCTCTGGCTTTAGAGATAACACATCTCTTTTAGTTATCCAGTACCATTTTTTCCCCTTTTGCTATCAAACAAACCATAGGTTTCTTTCTAATATGATACCTGTTGTTCTTTGGGAGTTTTTCTGATTTTTATGAGAGACTGTCCCACTCGGATCCACCTTTCAACAACAAGAGGGACGAAAGGGTCTTAAACCTCTTAAAACCATCTTAAAAGGGAAATGCTTTTCATAGAGCAGCTCTTCAGTTTTCATATGGTTCTTGCTCATTGTGTTTTGATCCTATTGACGCTGAATGCTCTCTTGCTATACCTCAGTGTGATATAATGGAAGGAACACCATGTGGTAGTCTGCAGAAAAGTCGATTAAACTAGCAGACATAAAACTGCAAACAGCTTTTACGCGTCACTAATGGACTGGGACCGCTTGGCTTTTATGATAGCTCAGAAAACCTTACACACCTGAGGTGCTGTAAAAATGAGTAACAGTTAAAAACAGGAAGAAATGTAAAGGACAAGGTGCAAAGCTAGATGGCTTTTGGCATGAGCTGTTCAACAGTGTCAGACCATAGTCTGTTTACAGGTGCAAACAAAATGAGCTCTCTTCCTCATGGGAGAACTGCCATGATCCCAAATGTATCCTGCAAACTTGGTGATCAAAAAATTTAACTATTAGCAGAGTCCCTTTCCATCTGTTAAAAAGAGGAAATGGCTTTGGTCAACAGGGGCATTTAAATTGTAGATTCAATGTTTGGCCAACTAAGGATGAGAAGTGTCATTTTTCTCAGACTTAGCAGAAACACTGGTCATTAAATACTTCCCCACTTCGTGTTTAGCTCTGGCTAGTGCTGCCTGTCTTTTACTTTCAGACCCTCAAGGCTTTTTGTGTCATCATCATCTTGCCACATGTAATGTCTACATGGTGCTGTTTCCCCTTTTAGGACCCAGAACTCAGAAGGACAAAAGTTCTGTCAAATCCTTTTCTCCTCTCCTCTGCTGGCAGACACATGGACTAATTCTCCAAGACAAACTTAACAAAGCAGTATCAGAGAAATGACAAATTTCTACAAAAAATGCTGAATACTGCAAATGATATGCCTGAAAAATCACTTGATCATTAAACAATAGAAGATGTCTTCTGTAAAATAAATAAACCATGAAAGAAGAAGGCATACCTGCAATTTAATATTAATAGGATCTGAACTGTTCAGGAAGATCTTGGCCAAGTCTGAAGATACTCTCTGTGTCATACACTTTTGACAGATGCTGTCCCCAAAGCAAAGCTGAAGCCAAGTCTGACACCTGACTCATACCAACAGGGAAGACAAGAGAAATCTCCAAGTGTGGTTCAACTAGGCAGGAGACAGCAGGGTTTTTTATGGCAGAATCTTTTGACTGTCATAAATTTTCATGCTCTATGCCTAGATGTCATGGTGAAAGGCAATAGATTATATCCATTTGTCATTATTAAAATTCCTGCTCATAGCTGGAAGAAAAAAGTTAACTTGCAGATAGTATAGCTCAATTAAGTGGAAAAAACACATCCTAAAGAAAAGCGACTCTAATTGAAGAGCTTTGACCTAAAATGAATCAGGTTTGGTCTTAACTGACTGAGCATCAAAATATATATTCTATTATTCTTTATTTTGCTGTGGTAATTAATGTAAGGAATGTTTCATGCCAAGCTAGCTTTGCCTGTAATGTTCTCAGATTAAAGAAAGTGGAAATAGCATCTCTGTCAGAGTTGCACAGTGTTCTCATCCCCTGAAGGAAACCCAAACTCTGCTGATTAAGAAGACTTCAGCTTTTGATCGTGAGTTATTGGATATTGACCCATCATTCAGTCAGGGCTGCAGACTGACTGTCCTGAGCTGAAAGGCTTGGAATCAGATCACGTCCAGGGGGAACAGCTCTCCGAGCAAAACTTCCTTCCCATCTAAATCAAGCCTACAAATAGCAACTCACGTTTGTCAGACATTCATCAAATGTGACATGCTTCGTGGAGCCAGGCCACAAAAACACAGGAACCTGTCATAATAACCTCATGCAAGACAGTGGATGGTCCTGATGCTGTATGACATCCTGGGTAGCAGATATTCACCTGCTTCCTGAGCAGGTGAATCTAAAACTCAATCTCGTAGAAAGAGAAATTGTCACTCATAAATTGGAGGGGGGGGAGAAAAAAAAAAAAAAAAAGAAAGTATCTGATCTAATTAAAATGCACATTGATTACTGTCAGGTTGTGGAAATGCTGACATGCAGGGATTGATCCTGCTTGGAGATGGTGCGTGAAGCAGCAAGCCCCAAAACTGGGAGCTATCTGTCTTTCCAAACCCATAATAAGTAGCTGCTAAACCCAGGCAAAAAAAGTCCTCCAAAGTTAGGTATCTCAGCCTATCACTTAAAACCACTTCTGGTCTGGGAAATGATTATCACTGTTCTTGTTAATTTTCAGTACAGAATGCTGCAGTTTAAACACTTTGGTACAGAACCATCCACATTTACCGACCCTCGTGCAGCACAGTCTGCAAGACTTCAGGCTATGCCAGGATCAGCTCAATAAAAACACAGCAGACAAGATGTGATGAGCAAGAGTAGACAGTGTCTATCCAAGCCCAGCTTGCTTACACAGTGCAGCAGGACAGGATCAGGAGCCAGCAGGAGGGGAAGGTTTTGAGATATAGATGAAATCAACAGTGAAGGAAAAGTAAAGTTAACACAAAACTTTTCAAACAAAAAAAGCCTCTAACGAATCTGCCTCCTTTTCAAAATTAGGGAATGAGAGAGAGTACGTTTAAGTAGCTAACAGGAAGAAATTCTTGATGGTGAGAATGGTGAGGCAGTGGAGCAACCAGCCTGGAGAAGCTGTGGCTGCCTGATCCCTGGAAGTGTTCAAGGCCACGCTGAATGGGGCTTGGAGCAACCTGGTCTAGTGGAAGGTGTCCCTGCCCATGGCAGGGGGTTGGAACAAGATAATCTTTAAGGTCCCTTCCAACGTAAACCATTCTGTGAGTCTATGAAAAGTATTTTGCCCCCTAATGATTTGTTTCTCTGGAAAAAGTTCCCTTTTTTAAGTGGACATTTCCTCCCTCCACCATTATTTTTTAATCCCTTTCTTCCTGTCTTCATCCTCCTACTATCCCATTTTTCTATTGTGAAAGGAGAAATTAACTTAGAAAAATGAAATTACAGCTGAAGACTTTTAATAAAACTTTTGCAACAAAAATCTCAAATAAACAAATATTAATCTGGTTTGGAAAGACAAATTTTAGTTATATATATATATATATATATATATTCTTACTTAAGTAGATTTACTGGAAATCCCCTATAGGCAGTAATAAGTTCATTTATTTTCTTGTCCTAAAAGAAAAGAAAGATCAATGGTTTTGGTTGGTTGTTGGCTGTTTTTTTAAATTTTGTTTTGCTACATGCCCACATTCCAGATTGAATATATGTAGGGAGAAAAAGCCAAATAAGGATCTAACTATGAATAAATTCACAGTACATGCATTGCTGAGGTGAAAATATGTAAGGGTTCCCAGTGAGCAGTTCAGGTGCCCATTGTGTCCGGTTGTGTCACATCCGGACACATCCACAACATCCACAGGTGGATGCTGCAGTGCCAAAGACAATCTAAAATGATACCTACATTTGTAATACTCAGACTGTATCCCCTTAGGTAAAATTACATCAATTTTCCTTGTGCCAGTTCGCTCACCTTCAAAAAAAAGGAAACTAATACAACTTATGATCACTTAAAAAATTCTATTTAATCCATTGAAAAAATTATAGACAGAAAATATTAAAATACTTTGACCTATCTATCTAATTTATTGATACATTTTCAATCAGTAGATAAAGTTATGCTATACACCAGAAAAATAACCCAATTCACTGGACAGAAGGAATGTAAAACTCAGACTTCCCTTGGAAAAAAAAAAACATAACTGCTCAGCTTTGACTTATATTCTTTAGCAAAATAGATAATTGCTGTAGTAGAATAGCTTATAGTTGATTTTTCAGGTAGAACAATAGATGTCACTAGTTTGTGGACAGAAAAAATTTCCCTTTTGATGGTCAAGTTCTAAATTACTGTGACAGACATTTCACTGACAATCTGTGGTGGTCAGAGGTGGGTCACAGTGCCCATCCAGTTTATGTACTGGATGTAGGTGTCTGTGAGCTTGAACTTAAAAACCTCCCAAAACTGCAAGTCATCTTGGAAAAATCTCCACATAGAACTTCACACAGGCACATCCTTCTTCCTAACACAAGACATTAGAGATCTTCTATACTATGACAAAAAAAAATGAGAAAAAACCCCAAACCCTGGATTATTGATAATTTGCAGCTGGAATGAGGTGCTTTATGATCGATGCCCTGCGAGGAGGATGCTGTAAACAAAACATTATTTTGTATTGCAAATAAATGGGTCTGCTAAGTGCTGTGTAAATCCCCCCAGGTACCAATGGTCCATAGCTCTGACAAAAATGCATTTGCAGAGCACTTAGCGTCAAGAAATACCATCTCTTGGTGCCAAAGGGTTAAGAGTCTCTCCAAATCAGAGGATAAACTCATTAAAATGGGCCATTACTAGAGAAAGAAGAAGCCCCAAGACTCCTTCCCCATTTCTTTGCCAGGTTAGCAGGAGGAACCAAAGAGCATAATACAGGTTTGAGTGCACATAAAACAATAGTAAGCTCCATAAGGAGTGAGGATTCCAAAGTAAATAGAATACAGAAAGTCAGCAGAGGCAAAAGTTAACTTAATAGAAAATACTTGACTCTCAGGTAAGGCATTAAGATGCTGTTTTGGCAGCCAGAACTAATAGCAGACTTGCTGAAAGGGTATTGGCTTCAGAAAGAAGACAAATACAATCCTAATCCCTTTTTCCTGCCACACACTGGAGATGAGTGAAACCCAAGGGGGAAATTCTTATTACAGCAAATAGGTGCAAGTCCACAGGAAAAATTAAGTCAACTTGACAATTTACAAATTTCCTTTCAAGCATGAAAGGTGGATGAAAACAGAAGGTTATTTTTAAATCCAAACCACCGTATTTTATATCTGTTAATATCACGGCCGAAGAATAAGGGACACAGGAAAAGAGTTCATAATGAACCTAAGCTTCATCTCCCTGGCACGAAGCCAGGACAAAATAACTTTTGTCAGACAAGCAATATTAGAAAATCTAATACCAGGAAGAGACATTTTTCCTTCTTCCCATCAGGGGCAGTGAGACCTGGCAGTTTATCCACAGCTTTCTGGGTGAAGATGCAAACCAAGGTAAAATCTACTTATCCCTGACTTTGCTGGGTAAGGAATATACAGCACAATGTTCCTCAGTTAAAAAAAAAATAAATAAATAAAAATTCCTTTGCTGTGTGCTTCACGTTCCTCCTGATTTATTCCCCTGCAGACAAAAGAGGATTAGGGATAATCAAAGTTTGCCATCAGCATACCTGTACTATTCCACAAATGAAAGACCTTGAGCTTTGTGGAAAATACCCATACTGTTAGGTGGGCATCTGCTTAACTCTTGTGGACCTTTAACATGTGTTTTGAAATGCTCAGGCATGCCAGGACCTAGCAGTATTAAATCTTGCTTTTGTAGGTGGAAAAAATTGCAATCCATGCTCCGTTACAGTCAATTGACCGTACAGATAAAATTATATCCTACCCACTACATAGAGACGGACACGCTCCTGAATCTTGGGCTCAAGTGCTCCTAACTCCCTTCTGATGTCCAGCAATCTGCACATCCACTGTTTACTTGTGGAAAATACCTCCCTCTCCCAATGATTTTGGTTTGGGTGTACAGCAACACAAGCATGGTAGAGTCAGTGAAGATGGTACCTGGGGCAAAAATAGGTAGTCTGGGGGCAAAATGCCAACTGCTAAAACCACATTTTTCCTTGATTTTCCAAAAAGTGGTTGCTTGGCTGTTTTTCTCCATCATAGATCCAGATATCTCTTCCTGTTGAGTGAGGAAATCAAAGCAAACCATTCCGTTCAAGGAGTTCCAGGATCACATGGCTGCCATGATAACGTGCTCTACAGAAAAGATCTGATGCTGAGGGGTAGAGAGATGCTGGAGGAAAAGAATCTGCATCTCAGGCACCGGAAGAAGGAATTTTACCCTTCCCTTGTAGACCACAGAGAAGCTGAAGGGGATGAGAGAATTAGTTTGGAAATTTGCTTTGTTGCTTCTCACAGAGGTCACATGGGTGGAGATACATGTTCATTCCTGGGGGCAGTCTGTGAATTTAAGGCTGAAACTGACTGAGGTGAGTCTTGCAGAGATAATTGCCCGGAGGAGAGAACATCAATTAAACTTATGAAATGGAAGACACCACAGAGGATCATAAAAAAACCCCCAACATTTAAGTGTCTCTGCCAGCAGATACGTTGGATTATCATCTGCTACCTCAGATAGGAAAAGGGTGACCAGCCAATAAACACCACAAAGATGCCCAACCACACAAAATGCTACTGGAAATTTCCACACCAAGACAGTAGTCCACCTAGCAGTACTTTTTTATGATTTTCCTCTATATGATTTATAGCTGAAAGTAATATAGCCAGTGCCCTGGCTAGTCTGATGAGATCTAGTGTCATATAGAATAAGTTAATTACATAATTGCTACCATGAATTCCACTGTAATGCTGTTAATATACAAAAAGTGTTCACAGGATTGGGACCTAGACTGCCAGCTCATGAAACTTTCCCTTAATTCTTTTTGTAATACTGCTCTTCTTTGACGGCACCAAATTTGAGAATCTCTTGGTGAGAGATCTATGTGACTGTCTCTATGACTACATAAATATTCATATAAATAAATGTACAAATATCTACAGATGAATGTATAAATATCTTTACATACAGAGATTTGAGCAAGCTTTAAAATACATATTTATTCCAGCAATGTCAACAAAATTATAACAGATGAAGCACAAAATTTCAGCTGGTGTGGTTTTTAAGATTTTTCAGTACAGATTTGTACTCTCTAATTTTATATATTTAGTTAATTGCTGTAAGTTATGTCTTGGTCACCCTTCTATTTCTCTACAGTTGAAAGAGAGAAAGAAATGAAGTTATTCTTTGAGAAGGTGACTCTGATCTTTTTGGGTTGAATCACCCTCTGAAGGTGCCTATTATATCCCTGCCTAAGAAGCCAATATAGGAATGCTTCTTAATTAGCATGCTGGCTAAAAAAAATGAAGTTGAATTTGGTCCCTAGTTCCAATTCCTTGATCAGCCAAATAAAACAATGCTTTTCTTTTTCTGAGGCAGATCAGTAGAAAGCTGTTTGAAGTCAGTAAATTTCGCCTGGTTTGCACAGTAGTTGACCTCATCTGGGGACAGGCATCTGGGACTGGTGACATCAATTCTAGAGGTGTCAGCTCAACATGACTGGCCTCAGACACTAACGTTACAACTTCTTGACAGCTGAAGTTACATGAGGTACTCCTCTCCCTCCTCTTTTTAACATATGCATGTTTCCACTCAGCTGGGTAAATCTCAGATTTCCTTGCAAAATCACCTCTTAAAATTCAAACATAGTCAGGATGAAACACAGTGGGTTTTTACCAATTTCTTACAATACTGTACCTACTATTCAGGGCAGAAAATTATTTAGGTCTGAGCTAGGCACCTAGGCTCCATCACAGAGGAAAGAGGTAATCCACAGGCTCTGTCTTGCTTTTGGTAAAGTGAAAGTCATCTTGAGATGGGTATGAAATGTAGGACTGTCTTGAAACAGTGATAAATAGAAGGAGAGGTGTTATGAGACAAGAAGAGTGAAGATAACAGTACAGCTGCTAAACATCTGAACTAGGGGTGCACAGGCTGGAATTCATCTCATTCAACTTCTGGGTGAGGGAAAGAGCATGACCAGAGGGTCCACTACTGGCAGCTGAAACACTCATGGCATCTACCAATGTTTGCCATCAACTTTAGCAAAAACCTTGATAACTAATTATCAGGTATCTTACTCTTAGTCAACTTAAGTGGAGTGAGATGGATTCCATACCAGATATTTCCTATGGACGTATATTTGTTCAGTTTAACTGTTGAGTTGGGAACTGGCCACAGTCCTTCAGAAATTCTCCTGTGCTATAGGCTCAGGAATTTTAAAGCCTGGAAAAAGAGTATTAGCTCATCTAGTCTAACCACTTGGATACCATCAGCTATTTACTGCCACAGAATTACAACTGTACTAAACCCAGTCATTTGCTTTTGCTTAAACTTAATCTGTATTTGGCTACATCTACATTTCAGTTTTGAACTGAAGACATCAAAAGCAAGAGAATTTCCCTCATCTCTGTAGTTTGTTCTGAGAGTTAATTCCCTTCTCCACTATAAATGTGCACCTTTTTCCCCATCTGAATTTGCCTGGCTTCCAGCCACTCACTCTTGTTAAGACTTTATCTTCAAGATTCAAGATCCTTTTACAACCCAGCATATTTCCCTTCGGAGGCAACCTGCACATGGTCACAGAGGAAATATATAACAGAGCAAGGAACCAAACCTTACACTCTGAAATCTCAGGATAATGCCCAGATCATCAGCTCATCCATGCTGCTGACAGCACTTTGGAGAATGGGGATGGATAATAGTTATTAATGCAGCATGTATAAAGGGTTTTACAGGTGGGACTATGAGAAAGGACAGTGCTACCTCTGCCTCCTCCAGTCATACACACTGCATGTGGCAGCTGCAGCTCCACAGAAGAGACCTGGATATACAGCACACAAATGTCTCAGGAACTCAGCAATGTGTGGCTGTGGCCTCTCATGAGACAGAGTTTCCCATATTTCGGCTTCAACCTGTTTCTAACCTAATAGCAAATGTCTGCCTTGATTGTACTCTGACTTTCATGGACCAGATGATGCTCTCTGCAACACTGCAAGTACTAGGTGCTCATGAGCCATCCCTCATCCTCCTCCTCCAGCTTCCCCTCCTGGCACCCTGAGGTTATTGTGGTAAAGACACGTGAAAGGGCACACAACTTATATGGAGAGTGGCAAAATTCATATATGAGAAAGCACCTCCCTGGAGCTTCACCTTGCTGTTGTGAACTGAAGCTCTGCTCTCTGTCTGCTGCAGCCCCACATAAAAAGAAAATTGTTTCTCATAAATTACTTCAGGAATGCACATTGCATGTTAATTGTAAAATAAACAGCTTAAATTCATTTCATTGAGCACAACATCAGAAAGAAAATGAGCCAACTGCAGTAGATTATTTTTGTTGGATAGGTTTCAATCATCTTTACTGATGCCCTTCATTCTTCTCCTGATTACCATCACTAAAAAACCCCATAGCAAATTTCATCTGAGTATCTAAAAATAGAGATATTTATAACTTAGCTGTTTTTGTCTCACACTTCTCCTCCTCCTTTCCTCCTTGCATTTCTGATCAGACTTACTTCAGAGCCCGGTGAAATATGTAAAACATCCATGCAAAGACTATGTACAGAAGGGACTCTGGGGGCTTCACCACCTTCTTTTCTATCTGTACCAAAGGAGTAGCCTCAGTCCAGTCCCATTTGCTCTGCCAGAAGTTGTTGTCCCACAAGACTTGCTCTCTCAGCTGCTTCTGTGAAGAATGCCTGTCTTCACTGAGATTCAACCAGGTTAGTAAAGAACTCCTAATTAAACAGGTTAAGCAAACCCAGTTTGCTTTCATCAAAAAAAAAAAGAGCGAAGTGGGCAACACAAACAGTCCATCCTGCAGGCCAGCAAGAGCAGAAGGGAATACATGGGGCAGAACAAAGAGCAGCATCTTCTTCAGCTATTTGCACTGCAGCCCGGAGATGTGTGATCAAGGCATTAGTGCAAATTCTCATTTGGAATAAAAGTGCCACAGCTGCATTGATTTCACACCAGCAAGGAGCCACCTGATAAGGTGGATGAAAAAACAGCAAGTTTCTTTCACAAGTCTCAGAGACGGGTGAATGTCACCCTTCTGAGTTTGATCTTTTGGTTGACATCCCAAAAATTAAGCAATTCATATTGAAGCCAGGAGTCTACATGTCGAGCCTACATGATCACTTTGTAGGTTGTAAGTCATACCTTAAGGCACAAGATAACTTGAAACTTAGCCCAGGCTTGTTTTAAATTCAGCTCACATTCACAGAGCTACAAACCTCAGTGAACTCTGTGAACTTGGCTCAGTTTTAGGGTTTGAACAGTCCAGGTCTAAACACATTTAAAATACTTTTTCTTTTTACAAAAGCAGCCTGGGCAACAACTGGAAGCCTTGGGAAAAGTTCCTCTGCATAGGAAAATAGCTAATGCATCAAGTTATGGTTTCTTAATGGCATTCAATTAACACATCACCGTTGTTAGTTGATTAAAAATTAACTGTGAATACACATTTAACATTTAGTACTTATAAATGTTCCTTGATTTATTAAAATTGTCAGGAGTTAAGGAGTCTTGGGATAAGCAAGGAATATTTTCTTTGCCTATTTTGGTAACTCTGTAATGAAGCAAGCAGCTTTTAATAGAGAATTCAGACTTGCTGAAAACTTTTCTGTAAAGCACATTATAAATCATTCTGCAGATATTAAACACTCACTTTGCTCAGTTCATGTTGTTTGTGAAAGTGTGTGTGGACTAGCAGCAGTTGCACCAGAAGAAACCCCCTATTTCAGAAGTGCAAAAGAAGAGAGTGTTGTTGGGAAGATGAGCACAGATGAGTTCCTTCTCGTAGTGTGTTTGCCGATGGTAAATTTTCTCCACACTGACTTTTTGTATTGCAGTATGGCAACAAATGCCACCACGGGCCTTTTGCTGCATGGCATCCCAGTGCCAGTGCTACATTAACAAGGCAGGAGGTGACACTCCCAGCCTGTGGTCCGGAGCAAGCAGCTGGACAGCCAAGCTCGGGAGAAGCACAGCCACAGGGTGGGCACGATGAGCATACTCCACATGGAGGGTTTTCAAGTGACTGGTAATCCCACCTGACCTCTGATGTGACTTACAGGACCGCCTCAGGCAGACCCATCGATGCAGCCAGCCTGTATTCCCTACCATTTGACACTGGTATAGCTCCTCCTCTTATGTGGGATCCTCCTAAACTCGGACATATCAGTACTGATGCTGCATACAGGGCTGGCTCTGACTGCACGTGCAGTTACTGCAATCACATGTTCAAATAGACATTTAAGCCTCTGAAGAAATATTTGTACTCTCAGATGTGGCTAATGTGTTTATTGAACCAGGTCCAGGCAATGACAGGCATGAGGACACTGCGGAAATAGAAACAGTCCAACCAAGAAGCAGCAATAGCAGTGCAAAACACTCAACATTTCAGCTAAAGAAGTCAGGGAAAAGAGGACTTTCCTCCTACCTGAGCACTGACATTTCAGGTCTGTCTGCTTTAGTCCACAGTCGTGCCTCTGATTAAGTGTGTGACATATGGATGCAGATCACAAAAACAAGACCCCTACAATGTGAGCATTTGGTCACCCTGCTTATGAGGTGCTGACAAAAATCTTTTAAATACAGAATTTGATTTCCAACACCATAATTTTATGTTTTTGCCCTTCTGCATTGCTCTATCCCCAGTAAAAAGCACGTGAGAATAATTTAAAAAAAAAAAAAGAAAAGAAAATAAGAAAAGAAAACAAGCTTGGGAACACTTTTTATCACGTCCCCCTCTGACTTGCTCCCAGGGAACACAGCAGTGTTTTTCCCTAGTTCTGCACCTAATGAAACTCTTGTCATGATGCAGGGATTAATCTGATTATTTATTATTTGCATTAGGATGATACCATCTGCCCTTCCTTCCCCTCTCTTCTCTTCCTCCCTGTATGATTAGAAATCTGTTGTGTTGAGCAAGACGGGTACTGTGTTAAGAAAAAGGTGGTTATCCTTGTTTCAAGGAAGGGAAGTGAGGTGGGGAGAATTTAATGATTTAGATGGAGTTTGCTGAAGCACAGTCAAAAGCATCCTATCCATTTCTGTGGGCTCTGTATCAGGCCCTAAGCATAAGCCTGCTCTGCATAAAACATCACTGTGAGACAGAGATTTAAATTGGCTCCAAAATAGCTGAGTGTCTGCACTGCAGCATCACCACCCGAGGAGAGGCTCGTTCTGGCTGTGGGAGCAGACTGGTCATCCCAGCCTGGTGCTGGTAAACTAAGGTCCTGCAGCCTCCTCATTCAGAGCTGGTTCAATGTACAGCACTCCAGGGTGTGTTGAACACAAATGCCCAGGATAATCTTCCTCAACCAACACAGGAAGCAGTAAAATGAGAAAATAGTGTTTCCATCCGTAAACTGTACTTCACCACCATCCAGTCTTAAAGCATATCTTGCCATGCTGATAAAACAGGATTCAGGATGAACTGAAAGTTAGACATTGTTTTTGATTTCGTCTCTTCTCGAGTCTTCTGCCATATTTATCATGTCTCTCATCATGTCTAAAAATCCAGTTTATCAGAGATGACTGAGAGGGAGTCTCATCAATGTCTGTAAGTATCTGCAGGGAGGTGTCAGAAGATGGAGCCAGGCTCTGCTTGGTGGTGCCCAACAACAGGACAAGAAGCAATGAGAGGGTGTGGAGTCCCCCTCATTGGAGGTATTCCAGAACTATCTGGACACCGTCCTGTGCCATGTGCTCTGGGATTACCCTGCTTGAGCAGGGAGGGTGGACCAGATGACCCACTGCAGTCCCTTCCAACCTCACCCATTCCGTGATTTTGTGATAACTGTTCCATAGAAAAAGCACTCATAGCATATCCTGTGTTGGAAGGGACCCACAAGGATCACTGAGTCCAGCTCCTGACCATGAACAGCACAAGTCCAAGAATCACACCATATGCCTGAGAGAGAACTCTGGCAGGAAAAGCATTGCTTTATGATACCAACAGTGTAACTCGTAAATAGGAGAAATACTTTTTAGTGCTCATTTTTAAAATGAGAGACTTTCTATATAGCAGTTCTCAGACAAGTCTTTTAAGACATCTAGATACTAAAAGATGCTAATAAGTGATAACTGAAGTTAAGATGCTTGTCTTCTGCTGAAGTTAATGGGAATGAAACACATAAACACTTTTGAAAATCTTCCTTTGTGTCTGCTGATCTTTAATCTAAGCATCCTTGAAAATCTGAGTCTTGTGTGCTCTTAAAAATGAGATGTCTGTGCATGTCTGACACCCTTAACCGTCGAAGTATTTTGTTAGTGTTACTCAAAGACAGTGATGTCCCAAGAAAAATCTAGCACTAATGACCTTTTTTGCCAAGTGGGGATACTGACCTTCACATGGTGACACTGGCTACACCCCACTCAACTTACCAGACTGGTCTTGTCTCACCATCTGCCCACATGAACCACATGCTGCTGTTACCAGCAATTACTACTTAAGTCTGAGCCTGACATTCTTCAAGGAAATGAAAGGAAAGGGCTTACTCACCCCAATGCTCTTTCTGTAACAAGTATGACAGAGTTTATATGCCTCAGAGACAGAGAAGGATCTACTCAGGCAACAAAAATATCTCACATAAAGCAGGTATTTGTCAGGTTGTGAGATAAAAGGCTCATCTACACACACATAGAAGAGCCCCGGAGATAATATTGGGGAGGGGGAGAACCCAAATAACTTCAGGAAAGAAATGCACCTCTGTCATGCCTCATTTCAGGGCTGTCCATAAGGAGCATCACCGCACTGTGGTGAGTCACAAGAGCTGCTCCCTGGAGCCCCTCAGGGACAGAGAGAGGTTACTACCCAGTGACACTTTTGGGAAGAGTGTTTTGGAATAGAATGAGACTTACTATGGGATGTTCAGGGGAAGTCAAGAACAAAAAAAAGATGGGAAAGAGGACTGAGAGAGTCAAATGTTGGTAAACTGGAGGGAAAGGGGACAAAACAGACAGCTGTGTGTAAATAGGACTGGCCAGTGCTCTTATCTGTATCCTCTGTGTGTGTGTCTGTGATGTTGTGTGCAAGGTGCCTGTACCACCCTGGAAGGGGGCTGCAGGCTCAGGATGTCCTATGTCCAGGTGCCAGCAACATGGGGGAGATTGGGATTCACAGGCAGCTACTGGTCAGATTGAGTGTCTGAGCCCAGCTACTGGTGGATCCATATTTTATCCATATGTGCATATTTTGTGCCGAGAAGGGGGGATGTGATGGGTTGTTGGTGCTGACTGTGTTTGTGCGAATGCTCCGTGTGTGTGTGAGGTGTATGGATCTGGATCCACCTCTATATAAATACTTATGGTGTATATATGCGTTTGTGTGCCTGCTGGGAATACATGCTCTGCCTCTGTACTCATTGGATCTCTGCTGTGGATCTGAGGCAACCTCCACCAGGCTGCTGAATTTGGTCTTTCCCTAACAATATTCTCAAGCCACTTAAAAATGCAGCAGTGCCATATGCTAACCTGAAACAAATTCAGCTATCTCAGAGTCAGATTTTGGAGGTTTGGAGAGACTACTGCATCGTAACGCTCTGTTTGATAAGCTTTGCCAGCCAGATCCGAGGAAGGGAAGGAGAAAAGGAGGTACCTTTGGATAGTCCTGTCAGGCAGATGGACAGGGGAGCTTTTCTTTTCAGTTGAATGATCCCAAGCACAATTGCAGGGAACAGTTTATGGTGCAAAAGGAAAGATAATAAGAATCTAATGTGGAGGAAATTTTCAGATTAACAACTGTCTTCTCACTCTCTCCACAGGCTGATATTGCTTGGTGCTTTCATTTTCTGTTACGCTTTAAATCCAAGCTGACTATGATTTCTATTGATGAAGGCACTGAGACTAAGAGCAGTTGGGTGCCTAAATATCTCTGAATATCTCTGTGGACATAGCTCTGAAGACTCTGGGCATTCAAAATTCAAAATGGGGTTAGATTCCTCCAGCTGCAGAACAATAACTTTTATAGCCCTTTTCCCCAGACAGTCTCAAAGTCTGGAGTTTGAGACTATAATGAGAAATTTAGAGCAATTGAAGTCTCTTATTTCATATTCATCTGAATGAGGACAGCCTGGAACCTGGGATATCTCACTTTTTCGTTTAAATAGCTAGACCTTTTTTATCTATGAAAGGGGCCTTGAGTAAAGTAAGGCCTTGTGCTGAAGTTGAGGACATGAGGGGTGGTTCAAATTATACCTATCAGATTCAGAGGCTTAACTTTGCCTAATTCATGGATCTCACTGGGATTTAGGCTAGAGTTAGTCAAACCACTGTTCAAATTTGGGGGTGCCCAGTGTATGTTTTCAGAGTAAAAGCATAGACACCCAGAGAGTTTATGACTCCCATAGATTAAACAGCTGAAAGGTGTGGTTTAGATGACAATTTAAATGTATATTTGGCACCAAATTTCTTCTTTGTGAGTGATCCTGAGATAAATTTATGAGGAACAGAGCAATGAGCTTTGCTGGCACTGCTTGCAATTGGAAAAGGTTTCATCTCACCTAGTTTTTTCCCATTCCATCAGGTAGCACTGAACTCGGGCTCCTTCCAGTGATAGAGATAAGCAGAAGGAATACCCTTCTTCTGCAAGCTATGCAGCGTGAATTACCTCCTTCATAGTTCTGCCTTCCTCTTTCACCTATGAGAAGGAAATTGGATGTTCAGCTTAAAATAAGAACAGGGAAGAAAAGATGGACCTTGCATTGAACCACACTCTTTCTTCCCGAAGCCCTCTCCTAGCTGGCAGTGACTTTTAACCAGAGAAAACTCTGTAAACTGACCACTTATTTCAAAATCTTATTCTGTAATTGGAAGATGTTCACTAGCATGGTGCAGCTTGTTAATTATGAAGCATTTAACATGTGAGGCCAGATTTTGACATCTTGACAATGATGGCAATCTTGTATACAAATAGTCCTGCTGTAATAAATTGGACCATTTGTGTAATGGGATCTACCCAAGGCTACGAGTGACTCTGTGAATCCAAATCTGACACCTAATATTTATAACAGGAGACTAGATGACTCAGGGCTTCGTAACAAAACACAGAGTTTTCCAGCCTCGGGCTACCTGCTTTAATCTCACCGCTGTCAGCTGTGACAAAAAGTCAGCACCACATGACAGCTGTTCAGAGACATCCTAATGAGCGGGTGATGTCGGGGGTCCCGGTGGACATCACCCCGGGAAGCAGAGCTGCGCCCCAGCCCCTGCACTGGCGGCCTCCGGGTCAGGGTCGGAGCATGTCGGGTGGCACAGGGACACCGGCACTGCCGCCACTGCTCCTGCGGCAGCTGCTCCAGGAGAACGGCACGTCCCGGCACTCTGGGCACAGCGAGGACAGCGCTCCCCATCAGCATGCACAACCAAAAATAATCCCCTCCCCCTGCTCCCCGACAACTTTGGCTCACCAGTGAGGCCTAAACCATGTAATCTTTGGGGAGCGCAGCAAACCCGGAGACCATAATTAAAATATGTTAATCTACACTGGGCACTTACCCATGGATAAACACTTCAATTTGGCACAGTTTCCTGCAATCTTCTGAGATTTGCGACTGATCTCAGAACCCCACTCCTTTCCCTTTTGACATTTTTAGTCTTACTTTTGAGCCAAAAATAAATAAATAAATAAAAACAAATAAGAATTTAAGGGAAAAGGAGGGAGAGGAAAAAAAAAAAAGACACTTGTTTTCCTCATAAGCTTTGTAATTCCAGTACATTTTTACTGGGGGTGGGGGAATGCTGTCGCTAAGCTATGTGTTCATTACAGCCAGGGGGAAAAAATGAGGTTGGCTCCTAGTTTTGCTTATGTTGTTAAAAGAGCCTCTGAAGCTGCAGTTCTGGAACAGGTCTCCTCTTTCTTTGAAAGCATGCTGTTTGATAGACTGTCATTTGTCCCCTCCTTTCAGAAGAGCCAGCTGGCAGCTAAGTGCTAAAGCCAGTGACTTGCATGTGTTTTTCTGACATTTAACAAATGGGAACAGCTTGCAAATCTGCATTAACTCACTCTGTCTCACAAATAATCATCGGCTACGCGGTGTAGACATTCAGAACATTAGCGCAAACACAAAAGGGAGCGGGAGTCTGTGGGAAAAACAAGTTGGCAAATAAAAGCTGTTTCACTAAGGGACAGATAAAGCCTTTTGGTTCAGATGGAGGGTTTGGATATAGATCCTGAAGTTGGGGGGTGCATGGAGGTATGAGAGGAGCGTGGAGAAGGTAACTAATCCTCTCCCTCAATCCGCATGGGAAGCTATCAGATTTGCACCTAAAATGATTGTGTCTTTCCCCCACCATTCACAAGTGTTTATCAGTGGAGCATTTTCATTCTGCAGCCACCGCCTGAGACAGTCTAAGGAAAACACAGAAAGCACACCCAACACCAAGTTGTTTCCTCATCAGTCCTTCTCTGTAGGAGCTTATGGATGTCCCCAGTTTTTTCTCTTTGTAAATTAACATAACAGTCTGTTACTAGGATAATGAATACCATGGCATTGTTCAGGTAATAAAGGGATTTGTATAAACTCAACACATGATTGGTTCTGAGGCTAAAATACAGCAAGTGAAACATTTACCTTCTAGGCTTAGGTCTGAGATTTGGATTCTTCACTTGAAAAAGAAATGCATACTTAATTGCTTTAGCCTCTCTGAAAACTATAGCCACAGATTTAGGGAGTGAAAGAAAAATCCAACTGTTACTTCATCTTAACCTGTCTTATTTCTCCCTTCTGAAGACTGAGAAAGCCTCATGCCTAGGTCACAGTGTAGACATTTTCCCCTGCTGTCAAAATATCCCCATCCTTTGTAGGTTTACACTCTTATAGGTAATGGGAGGAAATGAAGCACATGTGAAATTATGGAAAAGCCTCGCACACAGACCATATCAGTTTGGGGTCATCATCTTCCTTTGCAATGGCACTCAGGCCAGGACTCCAGCATTTAGAGCAAAACCCCTTCGTTACTGAGCCTAAGTATTAAGTTCTGTGCCTGAGAGTCATCAGAGACTCATGGCACCTGCAAGTGCATCTCTTGAGGCTGCAACTAGTGAGTTGCAGTAACAGAACTGGTCCCCCTCCCAGGGCAAAAGAAAACTCCCACAACAATGGCACATTTAGGTGGATATGATTTCCAGACAGTACTTGATGGATTTGAGTGCCATTAAAAATTGTTTTGCTTAGTGAACTCAAAATACTTTGCATTACCAGTAGCTGAGAAGGACACGTCTTGGCTGCCTCATGCAGCACAGTAACATTTCAGAAAATATCACTCTATGTGAATGCACCCGTGTTTCTGACACAAGTTAATCGAGAGGATATAAACTATATACTGCACCACTTTGTCCCTGAATATCCTGCCTCACGCTAATGACAGTCTAACATATTGGCTATATGCAAATTTTTCACTACTCTCACTAATGCCAAAGAAAGCCCAGGATCAAACCTTGTGCCAGCTTTTCCACTAGGCAGAATTCATCAGCCTGTACAACCCTATGGGGACATAGCCCTTCAGGAACCTGCCTGACCTGTAGGCCAAGACTTAGTGTGCTCATGACATTGTAGACAGCTGGACCCTTCTTCCACTGGCAGCAAAAGCAGCCCCATACTTTCCTGGGTGTGCAAATCCTGTCCCAGAAAGAGCAGCAGAGTCACAGGTGCTGGCTGGCTGTGTCTCCCTTCACCTGAAAATCTGCAGGAATGTTTTTTTGTCTTTTGGGGTTTAAAGATTCGGGATTCATTGAATCAGAAACCTGATCTACAGGGTGGCATCCCTGCTTATGGCAGGGAATTGGAACTAGACGATCTTTGAGGTCCCTTCCAACCCAAATCATTCTATGATTCTAAGCAAATAAAGAATTATTATTTTTACTTAAGCTATGTTCCTCCCCTTTCCCCCTCTACTTGTCTACTAGTAAAAATCATCTGGTCATTCCAATCAGGTACAGGAAGTTCAAGACCATGGATGATAAATTATGTGCACCATCTCTAATTACTCTGTCATCTGTTTTCCTGTAAGTACTGGGCAATTTCAGTGAAGCCTGAAGTAGGGAACTCGAGTCACACTTCCTTGTCACATGTGCACTGTACTTTGCTTGCTTCTCTGAAATACAAACGCTGTCATTTTTCCTGTAGCATCCGTATTTCTTTTCACCACATCCCTCTACCTCCTTCTCTCTCTCATTCTCTCTCTCTCTCACAACACTTGGCAAGTTTCTTCCTGACAAAATGTCCATCTGTAAAAAATAAATGGAACAATAACACCTTGTAGGCATGATGTAAGTGTTGCTTGGGTTTTATTTTTGTATGAATACTTATATATTTAATTAAACACAGTCCTGGCAGCTTTGTAATTGCTTAAGAGTGTTCTAACAAAAGCCTAACTGCTGAAGTGGGCAGAATTGCATATTCCTTCATTTTTCTTGCTCTCCTTTAACGCATTCTGTGCAGTGCAGCAGTGAGTGTATGATTTACTATTGTCCTGGAAGAGTCTCTGCAAAACCTTACCTTTGATTCCCTTCCCCACCTCGGACTGCTCATACACACAGGTACACATTTTGTATCTGCAGTGGTCCCAAGGGAAGACCTGATTCATTCCTTAAAACTACCTGCAGTCAGTGAAGTTTCACCATCACAGATGAGTTTGGCCCCTTCAAGCAAAGCTCTGTAGTGGTTACAAGATATATATGAAACAACCCAAAAGGTATTCCATTCCAGATTATGAAGCAGCAGATCAGGCAGACAGATGGAGCAGCAGGCAGACAGGAACAGATAGGATTTTATCTCAGAAAAAGAAATGGCAAATAATTCCATGGCTGAGCTAGGAGCAGTGCAGCCATGGAACAAATATTTGAAAGGAATTTCAGGGACTGGGAGGCAAGTTGCAACTAATAAAATAGATGTTACCAAGTGAAGGGCAAAGAGTTCTCAGGCATGCTTATGTCAGGTTCTGCTCCTTGACCCCCTCTGATGTTATAGGACACACCTGGCCAACAGACACAAGCAGTGTGTGACTTCTGAAGATGTTGGGGTGCATTTTTATAAAACAGGAGGGAACAAAATAAAAACTGCCCAGAAGTTTACTTTTGAACAACCTTCATCCTAGAACATAAGTAACTCCCGGCCAGCAGCTGGTCAAACTGAGGAACTGCAGGGTAAAACTCACATTCAGAGATTTCACCCGAGGTCTTATTACCAAAGCCAAACCCACTGGTACAAAGCCATTATGCAAGAGCAAATCTCAGTGATGAGATCAATGCTACAGCCATTCCTGAGACTTTGTTTTTGTGAAAAATGTTCCTGCTCACAGGGGCTGCCATGAGACTAATGAATAGACTTTGTCCTCTAGGAGAACTTGTCCTGTGCTCAAGGAGCTTTAGGTCAGGTCCAAAGCTGTTGGTTTTCTGTGATGAGGCTTGTCATGGACAAGCAAAGAAATATGAAGCAACACACAGAGACTCACCTTTCCTACAGAAAAGTTAGGCCTAGGTAACAAAGTCTTTCCCTGCTAACTCTCTGTATCATTTAAAACTGCATAACATTTTTAGATGCACCTTTCCAACCTTAATGTTATTTACTGTTGTATAAAGATATTACAGGATTGTTTCGGTTTGCCTTTTTTTTTTTTTAGTTGGATAATCAGAGACACCAAACAAATATTTGGAGGTTTTAGAGCTCAATGGCACAGAATACTTCAGAGATAAATCGTTTGAGATACTTTTAGAAAAGACCTAGTGGTATTTTTTTTTTTTCAGAGAATAAGAATCAGCCTAACCTTTCCATGTACATTAAGCAACAGTATTGATCTGCAAACCTCCAGAGACAGCTTATAGGCGGGAGAGGTCAGGAAGAAATGCTCCCAGTTGCACAGCAGGGTGTTCATCGGGAGGAACCTGAGAGAGATATTTGTTATTCACAATTTCCTGGAAAATCTCACTGACCTCTCTGGTGCTACTCTCTGCTCTAAAAAAAATTGGGGGAATGAAGCCAAACCAAAGCACCAGATTAAACTATTGTGCCTGGGATGGAATGGGAGAGGTTACCTAGCACAAAGTGAACAGGTTTGAGTTAATGCTATGAAGTCAGTTAATGCTGAAAGTCCAAAATCTGCAGGCAAGGCACATTCTCAAATTTCCAGGTAGCCACCGCAACATCATTCCCATGGCTGGAAATTCCTCCCCTCATTACTTTGTGAAATACATTGTTGGTTCTGGAAACTAGAAGTGGAAAAAGAGAGCTGCTGTAATTGAGCTGTCGATTCTCTAGACCTGCTCCCTATCTCTCCCAGCCTTTCCTCCAGAAAATGTAAAAATTGCAAAAAGTCAAAAACTAACACACAGGCATTTATGCCTATGCAGGCATGTGTTTGCATGCATGTGAAAGAGACAGATGAGGAGAGGATTCCTGACCCAGAAGTGTGATTAAATCCAAAGCAGGTTGATAAAGAATCCACTGTAGTAGGATGTATTAAAAAAGAGAGTTATTGTATCTTCTGAACTGATCAAGGTGATAAAGTAACTGATCACACAGAAGAACTGCTGGAACTGCAACCAATTCTACTCTATGAGTAAACAGAGTCCTGTGGCTCATTCAAGAGGCTATAAATTTAAGCTTAGTATTTCAGGTCTATATCTAAAGAGTGACAGAACCTCATATCTCCTGATTCATCCAGAAAGAATGCATCATCTTTTTGTACCAATCTAATCAGGAACACTTTTGCCATGTCCATTTTTCTTCTTAAGTCAAAAGAGGCACAGGAGAGATTTAGTTTCATTTTTTCTTTTTTTTTTTTTTCTTTTTTACATGTATTTTTTTTCAATTTTTTTTTCCCTTCCTACTGGATATGGAGAAAATAAAACCAGCCTCGACTTTGCTAAGCCTCTGACACAGGTACCCTCACTACACATCTCACAGCAGAGCAGCTCATTTCAACCCTGTTCTTTAAGTACCATCTAGTGGTTACAAATATATTTGCATTTCTGTTGTTGGAGGATCTTCAGAGTCAGATTCCTGTATCTTTTAGAGCTGAACTAGCATTTTCTGAAATGCAATAAAAAGCAACACTCTTCCACTTATTATTCCTCCCCTTTTTTAAAAGAACATAAAATCTTCATGTCTTTTTACCCACCTTGTCTCAGTCCCACTGAGAGCAACTTCAGAGAAAAAAGGGCTCAAGAAAAATGTAGCTGTGTCTTTTTTTCTTTTACATACAGAAGATAAATGTCAAACCATGATCCTGCATTACCTTATATAGGTAATTTTTTTCCATTGAGACCCCGACCCATATGTCTCCGAATATGCATTTGAGAATTGGCCTTCAATTTGAGCCATTTATTACTTTTGAAAGTATTGCTCCATCTATCTGCCTGTCTTAAATTAATATCTCTCTTTGTGTGTTCCCCTTTCCATATTGCCTGCCATCTGTTATGTGATCACTGAGAGATAAGCCTGGTTTGCTTGTTCGATCAGTTATTCTGCTTTCTATTTCAGTGGACATTGGTTAAATGTACCCATGGTGTTGCTCCCCCGATATCAGCAAAGTTACACCATGAACAGGGAGAGGTGACCTCCTCTTCTCCACCAAATCTATGTGATTCTCTTCCAGTATGAGGCTCTGAATGTCAGTCCCCTTCAAACAATTGTTTGGGAGAAATTAGATTTTGTCTCATTCTAAAATAGGTGTTTATGACAGTTTACATGAAAATGTTGCTTAAGGCACCTGGCTTCCCCCGTGATTACAAAGGTTGCTCATCGATGCAGGTCAGAGGGGGCCCCTGGACCATGACTCAGTTCCTTGCCATCAATGTCCAGCATTGGTCATGCTCCTTACGGAAGAGCCCTCAGGAGACCTCTCCTCTGCCTGATCAGGGCTGGAGGGAACAACAGCAGCTCAAAGAGCCCAAAACCAGGTATGATTAGTTGAGTCCTGGCGTGCTCAGGCTTTATGTGCAGGGCAGAGCCGTCAGGGCAGCACGTGGAGCGAGGGAATGATGCTGTTCACCCAACTGCAGGCTCCAGGACTGCCCCAGTAACTCCCCAGGAGCCTCCAGCAGCCCTCACTGGCTCCTTACCGGCTACAAGGACAGCCTGAACACCAGCCTGGGCATAAACATCCCTAGGTGTCTAAATTCAAGTGTTTTACTTACACACAATATCCCACTCAATACTTCAGTCAGCTAAAATTTGGCAAGACAAATTCCACCACAGAAGGTTACTAATTTCACCTTGTAAGTCTAACTGGCAAGTGATGTGAGAAAAATAAAGACAATAAAACATTTATCATTCTCACACTGCCTCAGCACGGGTTATTACCCTCTCTGAGTTTGTCCCCACAAACATTCAATTTGGCGTTTGTCACAAGTGATGGAGCAGGATCCCATAAAGAAGGTCCTGCTGCTGATGCAAAATGTTTCTGTTCCTGGTTCTCAGTCTCAGCTGCTTATTTCCTCTCATCCACACAGGAGATTTCCAGCCAGATCTGTGTGTAATCTAACTCTGGAGATATCAGGAATACGTGCATGAGAAGAATTCTTATTATGACAGTCTAAAAAGTCAATAAAGTTCCTGAGAAAACCATCATTTAACTACTTTCCATTCGAAAAAATTTAGAGATTCCCCCCTTTTCCTGTAAGAATACTACTCATGCTGCTTGTATCATATATCATAAATTGCTGCCTAATGTTGAGCTGTGAATTTTCATCCTAGAAATTCCGCTGGAGACATTTTGACATGAGCACAAGATTTATTGCTGGGCAGCCAGTGGATCTGATGTCTGTGATGACAGATATTCTTTTTTCAAATGAGTATAATGACACTGAAAAGAACAGGATCAAACTTAATGTCCCTGAAGTCTTTTTCTGTGAGTTGGAGATGTACCCACAAGCAGATTTCTGAGGAATCCCCATCAGCAGAAGCAGCAGCACCATATATGTTCATTAAGCAAGAAAAATGTACATGTTTGTTTTATCAGGCAAATGTATTTTCCCTGCAGGGTTGGAGGCAGGAAGGTGGGATGTGGAGATCTTAAGCTAAACTAGTGACGAGATCCTGCTCTTACACAGGAAGACATGGCACATCCGTGGGCTACAGCACATTTCTGTTACATTACCCAGAGTGAATAGTTTATTACGTATCATTACCTCTGAACAACAGATAATCAATTTGGATGTGTCCTTATTTACCTGGACAAACACTGGAAGGCTTTGCAATTTAATGGCCTAACTGTTTGTTAGAACAAATAGACCTATTCAATTCCGAGATCACAGTCAATCTGACGGTTTATAGCTGGTTGGTTTCTGCTTTCAAACTGTGAAACTCTGATTTGTTCTCAAGGTGTAAAATTAGCAGTAACATTTTCACATGCTAACAGATAAGTCCCTTATTGAAACATATGACTGCACTTGCTCATTGCAGAGTGAAAATAGCTTTGCTCAAAACCCCAGCACAAAGCCTGCGGCCTGCCTGAGTTTCACAAAAGCCCTGAAGTGATACCAGGTGTGAACCGGCCCAGGCGCTGGCTGTCTGCTCAAGAGTAAATTTCAGCTACTAATTTACAGGTTGGAGCAGGATGTTTTCCACTCGTTATTAAATTATACTATTTGTATACAGCTCTGCAGAGTAGCAATGGAGTGCTTGAACAGAGCATGGGTATTTAAAACAGTAATTCTTCATTTCATCTCTGAAATGATTAGCCTTGGTAAATCATACCAAATCCTGAAAAGGGTCGTTAAATCATCTCCCCTTGGTTTAGTAATATATTCCACAGTGTAATCACACTAGTGTAAATAATCACAAGATTAAAAAATGAAGGAATACCTGAACTCAAACCTCTGGCTGCAGATCCTTGAAACCAAAGGAGTGGGAACAGCATACAAGGAAGGGAAAAGAAGCAAGAGAAGAAAATATATTGGTTATTTTTTCTGTTTAGTTGGGTAAGCCAAATTAAATCCTCAGATTCAGACAGCCAAGGCAAATTTTGAAAATATCAAATCAAACTACAGTGAGAGAGTTGAGGATGGAAAAAAGTCTGGCAAATGGAACATTCTGTAAATCTGGCCAGTATGGCATGAGTTGCTGTTTCCAGTACAAACAGCACCTTATCCAGCAATATCCCAGCATGAATCTGCTTGAGAAACTTACTGGAGTTTGGAATTATAAAAATGACACCTATTAGGATGTACTGAAAAATACATGTGGAGTATACGTGACAAAGGAGATACTCCAGAACACAGTGATCAAAGAGGATGCTTCAAAGTGGCACGTGAATGCTTCCAGTCCTCTTTGTCCAGAGGACACCTCCACCCAGATGTGCAATTTATCTGCACCTATCTGCATTTCTCACTGTTTTTCTTTAACTTGAGTATCATTTGTTCCTACAAGGAGAGGTAATTATACGGTAATAATATTATTTTCCTGCCTTGACATTGCCCCTTTTGCTTTAAAAGTCCAGTCTCTTTCAATCTCTCCACATAAAATAGGTTCTATATTCCCTTGATAAATTTAGTAGTCCTTCTCTGTAGACATTCCATTTTGGATTTCTCTTTTTGTGGCCATTAGTGCCTGCAAGGTCCTGACAGAAAATTCCTGTACTTGCCTTTCATTTAGTTGCATCACTTTAATGATTTGCAGACGTCACACAACTTCTATAAAACCCAGGTTTCTCCCCCTTCCTCAATGATTACTGATGATCTATTTACATCAGAAATGGCTAAGTTAAAATTCCTCCAAAGCTTATGAATGATATCAGAGAATTGTTTGAAAAGGGATCTTATCAGCAACCTGAAGGAAAGATCCACATCTGACACAATATTTTTATAAAGTCCATTTACATTGTGGCTATTTCACCCTTGACCATGCTGAGATAGACTACTTTTTAATTAATAAATATTCCCACTTAGCTCATAGAAATTAAATATAACAATTTTCTGAAATGCATGTTACTTAATCACCAACCCACAGAGAGCAAATGCCTTTCAGTTCCCAGTGATACCTCCAATACCTCTGCTTAAAGACTTGATTACCTAACAACAAAGCTAACACATATTGTCATGTAGATTTCCACATCACAAAGCTTCTAAAGCCCTAGATTTTTTTGTTTGTTTGTTTGTTTGTTTTCAGCATTTTCGGTTCAAAGTTTTCATCAAACGAAAAAGAAAAAATCCACAGTGTATCCTCCTTCTTATTACCATTAACATTAATATTATCGTTGTCATTACCTGACACAGAAGTAAGTTCTTTTGCTTCTTACTAAGGCTTCTTGCCTTGGGATATCTGTGAATGACATAGGAGGCTTTTACTGGAGGTCCTGAATAAACTTCCAGAAACATTTTTGGACGATGATGCTGTGAGGATTTATTCAGTTATTGCCAGGGATCAATCTTTAAATTAACTGTGCCTTTATAGTACTAAAATTCTGCTTTTTCATTAATGGCATAGCTTAATTGCTTCTCAATCAGGGGAAAAAAATAGAAATAAGAATAAAGAAAAAAAGAAAAGCAGCAAATACCTGCCTGACTTAACCACATTAAGCAGCATGGTGCAGAATATAACTTAACAGTCCAGTGAACTGTCAGTGGCAGAAGTAATTGGAAATTGGTGGGATAGTTCTCCATGTGATGGGGATAGGAGTTTTTCATGCCTGTTTTTAATGGGCAAATAGCTCTCAGGGCAGCTTCATATTCTGTCATTAATTTGTAAAGATCCTTTATAATGTAGAAAAGTTAAGATAGCAAAAAAAAAAAAATCCAATTACATGTTTAATGACTTGGCATTTGTGGTAATGCTATCTAGCACTAATTCACCTGTTAGAAAACAGTCTATCTTTTAGCCCCTGGGGTTAATAGAGTGCAAAAGCCTAGTCTTATCAGAGGGTGGGAGAAAAGTGAGTAATTTTTTCCTACCAATAAGGAAGAAAAGCAAGAATGACAAATTCGATTACGAATTTTCAACTTGCTTTTTTAAAGCATAGCACTACTATTTATTAAACGCTTTTTAAAAGGAAATAATGAATTTATAAATGCTGGTGCCTAACTGGTCCTCGGGATTTTGCAGAGGCATGTGTGACTCCTTTCCCTTTGTGCCCAACATGAGCACCCACCGGAGTGAGGTGTATACCCAAATCTTGTCTCGGTGCTGCAGTGCAGAGCCTGCCCTCGAGAACAAGGCCTGCTTCACTTCTACATGGAAATGGGATCCGTAATCAAAAATACGGTTTGATCAGTCAATAGGTGGATGGATGGATTTATCTTGGCCTCAGCTGCGTGTTCATAACCACACTGAAATCAACAGCGGATGCTTAAATGGAACTAAGAGAATTTGTTCCACAACAGCAAAGAAATACAGCTTATGCAAACATACATATTCATTTACATGTCTCCCTTTATCAGCCACTGCTTTATTTGCATCTCACGCTGCATAAAAGGTTAGCAAAGGCCTTTGTAATGAACACTTCCATTTTAAAACATTTAAATAGTCTGCAGCATAAATTGCATATTCTAACTGACTGCTCTGGTGTGAATTTCTAAGTCCACTAAAAGGAAAAGAGGCAGCATTTACCGTGTTTATGCAACAACTTCTTTGCTTAATACCAGATTTGTCTGTGTCATGGCTAAACTAGGATTAGCAGCAGAAATACTAAATGATGTTAGAATTCAAACAATTTTGTGTAGTCCATGTAGAACATGGAAATACTGGTAATGTAAAAAAACCTGAAAAACAAAAAATAAAAACCCCAAACAAAACAAACAACTGCCATCGCTCCAGTCTCTAAAACCAGGAGTTTAACATTAAAGATAAGTTCTGTCTAATAGATGGAACACAAGCCCTGAAATCAAGGCTTATCACCCCTGTTCCTGGTTTGTGGTTCATCTGTCAGGAGTGAGCTAATCAAGGCTGAATACTGAGCATCCAGACTACTGAAATCCAGTGATTTCATCTGGAATTCTGTAACCTCTGTGTTTTCTGAATAAGAATGTCTATAACTTGTACCTGAACCCTTTCGGGTCAATAGTGGGTTTTGTCCTTAATCTCAGTTGGAGCAGGAAACATTGAACCTGTACTCCATCATCTCTCATCTGTGGCACAGAAGATACAAAATTCAACACATCTTGAAAAATTTGGATGTGTCTGATGCTTAGAGAACTAACACTTCCAGTGTGCTGTTCAGGGATCTGGAGGTTACAGAGAAAATGCATTTATCTCAGCTAAGGGAGGGGATTCACCCTATTCAAAATTAGCTTATAAAAACAGGGCTTAATACAAGTAGGTCATGTAAGTCAATTTTTTGAGAAAAACAGGACTGCAAGTGGTGGTACACCCTGACCTCACAGAGTTATTGAAGGTAGGTGTGATTATACTGCTCTTGAATATTACTGTTGCCTTACCTTGACTCTAATGCAAGGGGAAGCCAGCCCAGACAAGGTAAAATTATGTATCCCAACATAACAATTTAATTTTAAAGAAGTTAACAATCTTTTTTTTTAGGCCTGAATCCTTATTTGGATTTGGAAGCTATGAAAATAGAGTCTTCTGTAACCGGAGGGATGGAGTGATGGATGGACTGTAACTGCATGGATGGATGGATGGACTAAATTTTGTCTTTCCTGTATGGTCAAAACTTATGTTCGCGCTTTTTATGTTTGTTATTTTCTTTAAGGTGTTATTATTGTTGCTTCTTATTTAGAACAACCTAAAAGAGATGTTCAGCTACTTTGCAGAAGCATGGGGTGCAGAGTCAAACTTGTTTTCCCTAAGTTAGTTGAAAGTGATGTGCCCTCATTCCCATGGCAAGGAACATTTCCTTTAGTGCAGCTGACAAGTTTTTCAAGGTGTTTCTGCACATCCTGTAGGGAAAGCAAATTGTCATCAAAATTGAAAATTCAGAATATGTTTTTTTTTTTCCCTGAAGGTCCTTAGGGCTCTTGAAATGCTAAGCAGAAAACTGAGCTCAATGCATATGGAGGAGATTTTCATATTTTAAAAGTCAGACAGAGTGTCAGCCAGCAGACGCAGCAACTCCAAGAATCTTCAAAAAGGCAGAAGCAGGAAAGTTTACTGCTTGTTCCACGGACACATTATTTTAGCCTGTGTTCTGCAGATTGAGAGGCAGATTGCCTAAGGTCAGAGGGTGACCCTGCCCTGCAGCTTGAGTATTACTCCTTTTTTTTTTTTTTTAAGTGCAAATTTACATTTGGCTGCAACCTGCCTCCTTAATGATGGATCGGCCTTTTGTGCAGGTATGAGCTCTGATTGATGGGGCACAGGGATAGGAGAGGAGAATGGAGCAAACAAGTTTATAAATTTGACATAAGATTTGAATCGCAGCAGGAACTCTGCCAGTCTCCTTAGGCATAAAATTGGACTGGCTGGAGATAGGTACTGCATGTGTGATGTTTCAGCACTTATTGCTTTCATAATATCTTTACTTACTCAGTTAACAGACTACTGAACTTGCAAAATCTGGCAGACCAGGGGTTTTTTCTTTAAAACAAATTTTACGATGTGGGGAGGGAAAGAAATAACTGAAAAAACTAAAATTACATACCAGGTCTTCATCTGGGGTAATCTAACATAATTTACTTGATTTCACTGGAGTTACACTGATTTTCCCTAAGTGATGACCTGCCTCAGTATTCTTATTTTGGTTTAGCTTTTCTTTTTTTTCCCTTCTGAACAGGCTGTGTTGACATTTCATGTTTCCTATTATTATTATTATTCCTTCTCCTTCTTTGTTTTGGGAATTATATGGCTTATTGACTAAACAGCATTAGAAAACTAAAGTTAATGGGCCAAACTCTTCCCTAGTGCAACTTTATTGAGTTCAAGTTATATAGAGTTGAATGAGTTCAGGGACTCCTCCAAAGGGGGTTATTGCAGAGGCTGATTCTACAACAAAAGGGAAGTCCACAGCTTTGTTGTCATTTCAATGCAAATTAAACATTGCAAGAAGTCCAGCGCTTCGTATTTAGCTGATGGGATGAAATCTGAGTATACTGAGCACAAAAACATAAAATCATACCCTGTTTTAATGGATTAGAACAAATATTTAAATATTATTAAGAATTCCTTTAATAATACACCTGTTCATGTCTACCTGTTCCATGGAGAACTCTGAGTTGTATGGCCAACCAGAATGACCATCTTATCCACCATATGATTATGCCTGGAGAGATTTTAAAGACATGTAGATGTGGTACTTGGGGACTTGGGTTAGTGGAGGGCTTGGCAGTGCTGGGGGAAGGGTTGGACTTGAGAATCTTAAAAAGGTCTTTTCCAACCTAAAAGATTTTGTGATTTTTAAATTCTATCAGTGGCAACTGAGGGAGGGGCTGACTGACTGGCATGACAAATGCCCCAGGAGCAAGGTGAGACTCTTGTGGTTGTGCCAAAATAAAGAACGTGGTTTCTAATCAGCACATTACAAGGACAACTTTGTTCCAAGGCTAGAACTGTGAGAACAATCAGTTTTTAGATCCAAATGATACTACGAGGTTTGAATTTAACTCCAAAATAACTGTTTTTGTGGACACTTAATATCATTCAGTATCTACAGTATAAGAATCAGTGACCTTTTAATGCCCTTATAAATAAATATAAAACATATATTTGAGGAACGGAAGGGTGTGTTCTTTTCTAAAACTCCATTCTTATCCATTTTTAAAGGAAATACAACAACCACGAGCTAAACACGTCTCCACTGTGGTTCTGAAAACCTGGCCATTGCAGTGTTATCCAAATAGCAGAAACTCTCTCTGCTGTACATCCAGCATGTAAAGTCTTTCTCAGGATATTACTAGAGGGGAAAAAAGCAGTTGCCAAGTCAGTTTTGTTCCAGTTCATTAGTGACCGAAAGTCATTATCGTCTGACAGATGTACTAAGGTTTATGTATAGTTCCTAGTTGTCTCAGTCCAGTTTTTAGTGGACAGATGTCCACACTCAGAAAAGACAAAACAAGTCTGACAACAGAGCAACTCGGCTGAAAATCTTCACCAAGAACATGGGCCCTGGCTGAACATCTGAACTGATCAGTCCTCTTAAGTATCGTGGTAGTCCCAGGGGCAGAAAATAGATGGTGTACAAGGAATCAATGTCATTCTCTGGAAGATGGTATATAGTTCTTGGTAGGATTGAGAGGTTACATATTTCTCTGTAGCTATCAATCGAATATGAACTGCAAGTGATAGTTCTGCTTCAAAACAAGAAAAATAGCTCCATTCCCTCCAAAGAGAATTGTGTCAGTAGCAGACCTCTCTATTGCTCCCACTGTTTTCTTGATGCTTCACCTCACCAGACTTCTGGGACCTGACAAACTATCAGACTGAAAACCAGAAAGGGATGGGGGAGATTTTAACGCATGAGCAAAGCAATGAAAAATGTCAATCTCCTGCTTGATATATGTTTTCCAATGACAAGAATGGCACGATATTAGCAAATAACTAAATCTAGGTGTTGCTAACCAGTTACTGATTGTATACTTTGCTCTTAAAGACAATGTAAATGCTCACGTGTTGAGTTAAATTGGTGTTTCAAGATCAGACACTCAGGTAAATGTTAGGTCATTACAGAACATGTGGTTGGGCTGTGCTGTGGCAGAAAGCCAGAGCCTGTCCCACTGCCAGAAAGCAGGGAAGACTTGTGGGGCAGCCAGGTCAGGTCCAGACCTGGGCATCAGGGATCTCCATGGGGATGGGTCATTAGTGCAGGAGCGGGAATTGGCTCAGTGGAGTCCATACCTGAACCAGGTAGGGCTGGGGTGGAGCCTGATTTCTATGGCCCTGCTGGGACACAGAACTCCTTGAAATGGGGTCCTGGGCCATAAGCAGGTGACCAAGGCCTATCAGTCCCTCACATTGCTTTCAATTTCACCCAAAGTACAGAAGGGACAGATGCCCCTTCTCCTGCTGGCATGACGAAGGTCAGAATTTCCTTCACAATGCACTTGGAGCATCAGCACTCTTGACACTCTGGTTCACTTCCAGAACTTGTTCTTGCTATCACATGTATGCAGTTGCCTCTACAGTGTTCATGCTAGTTCACTCCCAGACTTCCTTTTGGAATATAATAATCAGTCTCCTTAAAGAAGAAACCCAAGCAGAGTTTCCAGGAGAGTTTGCTTATGGAAGTGCTACAGATCAGCAACAGGAGAACAGATGTGCCTTGTTTGACGCCCAACAGTCAGAATAATTCTGCCCTACTTCAGTGGGCCAGAAACAGAAACACTCAAACACCAGAAAGTGCCCTCCTGCCAAGCCCTAGATGTGATGCTATAAAGAACTTCCTGTAGGCAGCCAAACAACCCTTATACCATAAAATCATAGAATCACAGAATGGTTTGGGTTGGTAGGGATGTTAAAGGTCACCTCGTTCTAACACCCTGCCATGCACAGGACCTTCCACTAAACCAGGTTGCTCCAAACCACATCCAGATTGGCCTTGAATGCTTCCAAGGATGGGACATCCACAACTTCTCTGGACAACTTGTGCTAGGACCTCACACAACGTCTGACACTACATCAGCCACTTTGAGCTGGAAAACACACATATAAGCAATCATGTCTTTTGGGCACAGGAGTGGTCACTGAAGCTTAGAGAAGAGACAGACCAAATATTATTGCAGTTGGATGTGGATGGACCAGTCTGCAGGGGCCAAGTCAAGAAAGGGCAGGTGTGACTCATGCAAACTATTTGACTCAAGGGCAACAGCCCATGGCGGCTGTTTTCATCAGTACAGACGATGCCATAAATGCTGAGTGCCCTGAAGGACAGACAGAAGTAGCAGTAGCTCCGTACCAAAGGGCTCCATTCAGCTTTCCTGCAGTGTAGGTGTGTGGCACTTACAGACACTGCTCCTGCTCAGACACCCGTCACCTCCGGCAGGTTCTGTGTCAGCAGCGTAGGTGACGACTCCCAGACATGTACAGTATGTTCATCACTGCCTTTTCCAAGTGCCTCAGTATCCTTCAGGTGAAAAATACTCTTTCTATCTGCGTCTATGGCAGTATCTGAGAACCTATAACTGTAAGGTTATTTATATGAGACAGTGGTATAAAGAGACATTTCTTATTGAAATAGCACCTTTCCTCAATTTTATTGTCAAAAATGTCTTCCTAAACATTTTTGTCTTCTTTTCTTTCACCTAATTTACCTAACTAGTAAGGCACACTGGAATCTGAAAAAGTTAGAAATAAACCACTTCAAAAAACTTTTTTTAATGCCTACTTCTGTAATTTTTTTTCCTTAGGTTTTTTTTTTTTCTCTGATAAATAAACAAAAGTTCAACAATGAACTACAAATGTCTGTACTGGAGAGACAGGCTGTGAGACTGTTTAACTGATACTACTCATTCGATTATTTGAAAAAGAACCTAATTTTTCCTGAGAAAAAATAATGCCAAAATAGGAACATGCATATTATGGTACTCAACTCTTTGTGTACATGCAGAGATAGCTTTAGAGCTGTGAGATTGATTTGTCTTTTAAATTTTTACAGTTTTATGTTTTTCTTTTTCTCCACATCCAGGAAGAACAATATGCTTATCTATTTTTTTTACGGAAGGCAGAGATTTTACGTAAAAGAATGGGCAGAAACAAAACTAACAAGCAAACGGAAATCAACAAAAAGTATGAGGCAGGCAATACATGAATGGCAGCTGCCGGGGCTGTTGAAACTGCAAATGTGATCAAAAAGTGACAAATTAAGAAAGAAAAAGCTGGGTAAAAGATCACTTTTCGTGTGTAAAGGAATTTATTAATTTAATTATGTTTCAGTTATGTTTTGGTCTCATGACATGTACCAGTGAGGCAGTGCTAGAAAGGGAAGACTTCATTTTAGTGATATATGGTTCTGGGTCATGGTCTTCTCTAGTGTCCTAATGGTTTTGGAGAAAAAAGGAAGAAAAGACCACCTGGTCAGAGAACCTGATGGGAAAAAAGTAGTTTTGAGGTGAAAAAGTCCTTCTTTCCTAAAAAGAGGCATTCCTCCCCTGTCTTGGCCTCTTCCCTCAGAGCTACTGGTTTGCAAGAGAACAGGATTAGCTGACATGTCCTTCCACATCCACCCATTAACTCATTCTTGCTGTGAAAATGGAAGAGAACATGGTGGTTCCAAGTGACAATTATCTTTGTTTTTAGTAAGAGCTATGCTGGGAGAGAGCACCTTTGTCTGGATGCTTCCTCAGGACCAATCCTGCTCTAAGTACAATGAGCTACAGCAAAACAGCACTTTCTGTACTTTTGTTTATCAATGCTGAGAATTTCAGCAGCTGTGGTGGAACATATAACACACAACTCCTCTTTGTCAGTGTCAGCTGCTTTGCCTATGTTGACAGAATAAGCATAATCATGGCTGGGCTTCGCAAACGAAGATTTAGGAAGGCTCTATCCACGTTTGTTACAGGCACGCTGGTGGCTTATGAGGCCAATATGAGATAGACATTTCTCCTTGCAAAAGGCACAGCAGAAAGACTCCTTAGGTGGTGTATTCAGCAGGATACGATTCTTTCTGCGTTGTCTTTTCTCCTCAAAACAGAATAAGCGTAGGATAGTAATAACTACATGTATAGAACATCTATATTTTTGTCACTTAAAGATGCCCACAACCTGTATTAATACGCAAAACATTAATGATTTTTTAAAATCGTATGAGTATTTACAGTATGAAAGTTGGTGGTTTCTGGTTGCCTGTGCCAGATGCAGATGCATTCTGTACTTACATCTTACCATGTTTTCTGTTACCAATCTGGTGATTGCTGATCACCTGCTGCTGCTGACAGATGAGATTTCAGGGGAAAAAACATTAAAAAAATGAGAAAAAAATCATCCCAAAGTCAGCATAGTGATAACAAAATAATCACAATAAATTCAGCAATCAACCTGTCCTCTGGTGGCAGAAGGGCACAGTCATTTCTGCTTGGTGTCCTTCAGAGAGAAGAAGAAAAAATTCTTCCTTGTGAGGGGGTTGAGGCCCTGGCACAGGTTGCCCAGAGAAGCTGTGGCTGCCTCATCCCTGGAAGTGCTCAAGGCCAGGTTGGATGGGGCTTGGAGCAACCTGGGATAGTGGAAGGTGTCCTGCCAGTGGCAGGAGGTGGAATGAGATGAGCTTTTAAAGTCCTTCCGACCCAAACCATTCTGTGACTGTCCGAAGGAGGCCACGAGGATGGTGAGAAGAGCCTTGAGGGGAATCCGTGCGAGGAGTGGCTGAGGGCACTTGGTCTGTTCAGCCTGGAGAAGATTGAGGGGAAACCTCATTGTGATCTTCAGCATCCTCCCAAGGGGAATCAGAGGGGCAGGTACTGATCTCTTCACTTTTATCACCAGTGGCAGGACTCGAGGGGACAGCATGAAGCTGAGATGGGAAAGGTTCATGGTTGGAATCAGGAAAAGGTTTTTCACTGAGAGGGTGGATGTCTGCAGGAGCAGGCTCCCCAGGGCAGTGGTCACAGCACCAAGCCTGCCAGAGTTCAAGAAGCGTTTGGACAACGCTCTCAGGTACGTGGTGTGATTCTTGGGGTGCCCTGTGCAGGGGAAAGAGTAAGACTGCACGATCCTTGTGGATCCTTTCCAACTCAGCATATTCTTTGATTCTGTGAGGCTGCTAAATTGCTCTAACCCTCCCCGCCCGCAGGCTGCACTGGAGCCCTCCTGCATCCCCCGCGTCCGCTCTCACCTCACCGCCCCTCTGGGGGCCCCCCCCCGTTGCGCGGGGGGCCGCGGGGGAGGGCGCGCCACGGCCCGGCGGCCATTTTGGTAAAGGGCCGGTGCCGCTCCTTCCTCCATTACTCAAGATGGCGGCGGCGGCGCATGCTCGGAGTGGGGAGCGGTGCTGCCCGCGGGTGCTGAGGGGGAGCGGCGGCCATGGGCGAGACCGAGAGGCTTTATTATGTGTACAGCTGCGACCTGGACATCAACGTGCAGCTCAAGATGTGAGTGAGCGCCGCCGCGGCTCTGCGGGGGAGCGGCCGCTGCCGCCGTGGGGGGAGGCTGGGCCGCCCGCCCCTGGACGGGTGTGCTGACCCCGGAGTCCGGCGGTGCCCGGCTGCGGGCAGTGCTGGCCCGGCCCCGTATCCCTCACGACACCCGGGGCTGCGGGTGCCGCTCTCCGGGGAGGAGACGGGACTGGGCGGGCGAGGGGCCGGGCTGGAGCAGGGCTGCGAACTCAGATATCTGTGTGTTCAGGTCCTCTGAGGCAAAGATTGGTTGTCAGTGCAGTCTGGTAACTTTTCATCTGCCGGTGTCATAGAGTCGCAGGATGGTTTGTGTTGGAAGGCACCTTAAAGCTCATCCAATCCCACACTCCCCACCACCACCCCCCCCCCCCCCCCCCCCCCCCCGCTGCCCTGGGCAGGGACACCTTCCACTAGCCGAGATTGCTCCAGATCCCATCCAACCTGGCCTTGGACACTGCCAGGGATGAGGCAGCCACATCTTCTCTGGGCAACCTGTGCCAGGGTCTCACCACCCTCACAGGGAAGAATTTTTTCCTAATATCTCATCTAAACCTACTCTTTCTCTCAGTTTGAAGCCATTTCGCCTTGTCCTGTCACTCCAGGCCTTTGTGCACAGCCTTGCCCTGTCTCTCGTGTAAGTTCCTCTCACCTGCTGTAAGGCCACCACACTGCCATAGCTTGATCCTCAGTGATACGGGAAGGACACAAACTGGTGACACCCTTCCTGTTTCTTCCCATTCTCCCGTGAAAGCAAGATGCTCTTAGCCAGGTTTTTTATTGGAAGGTCCAGGTGCTGCAGCACCTAAGTATGTTCCCAGCTGCATATATGGAAGGACTTCCTCTGAAGCTGGAATTATCCTTCACTGGTGTATTTACCATTTTTAAGTCACTTTTCTGCATCACAGCAATGGGATGTTAACAGTTGGGCAGGAGGGATGTAGCTGGCTCTAAAATGTAGTGTGCCTGATGGTGATACATTAAAGTACGTTACACTCTTCTGGCACACTAACTTTGAGAAGGTTATTCAGGGTTATTTAACTTCTGAACAGGTGATAGTAGTAGAAGATGTCCCTTCTCATGGCAGGGGTTTGGAACAAGGTGATCTTTAAGTTCCTTTCCAACTGAGCCTGTCTGGGATACCTGAGTCAGAGGCATGTGTCCTCTTTGCTGTTTCATTCCACCAAACAAAATTAAATTAGCATTTTTTATTTTTTTTTGCATTGGACTGTATGTCATCCTGGAATGTGCAGTGCTAGCTTCTTGCAAGTAACTTGTTCATCTGCTCTGAAGTTTTTTTGTGGTACAGATAGATTTCTGTTTGCTGGAAGGTTGATCTTACGTGTTTTCCTGTCACCACCACAACAATTCCTTTTTTGTTTTAACATGTGCATCCACTGTCAGTTGTTTAATGTGTTTGATTGTTTTCATCATGGTCTAGCTGAAGCCTAAGAAATTCTGTCTTAATAGTAACATTGTGAAAAGTGTTGCAAGTTTTTTTTGAACAGTCTGCTTAATTGAACTTTGTTTTGTTGTTGATTTGAGAGATGACTGACATACAAAGCCAATCATACATTTCATAAATCTTAAAAATTAAGATTTACTTACCATTGCTGGTTTGGAGGTTTGTTTTTTCCAAACAGTATTTTGAGTGCATGTAATCTGATGTTTAGTTTGGTTTGTTGATAATAGCAGCATATGGCATCTGGTTGTTGTCCTATTTAAGGTTCCTAATTTGAGAATCTGCAGGTTGTACTAGAAGAAGTTATCTCCATTGAAAAGGCAAACAAGTAATTCTTGCCCTGCTTTTCTCTCCCACCTCTAAATCAGAATAACAATGCGTTCTGTTCCTCTCTGGTATCTGGATTTCACTACCAGCAAGTCATGCAAAGTGAGAATAGCCTTAGTACTGGGCAATCTAAATATGATCTGTGGAACTACAATAGCATTTCTACTGTGGATAAAACAAATTCTGGTTTATCTATGTTTTCTCTTTCTCTTTTTTCTCCTCTGTCCCTCCCGTAGAGGAAGTCTGGAAGGGAAAAGAGAACAGAAGAGTTACAAAGCTCTCTTAGAAGATCCGATGCTGAAGTTCTCAGGACTGTATCAAGATACCTGCTCTGACTTGTATGTAACTTGTCAGGTGTTTGCAGAGGGGAAACCTCTTGCTCTTCCAGTTAGAACTTCCTACAAGGCTTTCAGCACTAGATGGAAGTAAGTGACTTGCCTTTTATTTCCTCTTAATTGCTGGGGCATCAAGTAGTATGGATAGATATATATATGGTTTTTATTTCTGTCAGAAAGATTTGTTTTCTGTTGCCTTCTTCAAATGAGTTATGTTTTTTCAAGTGTCTGTATTGGTTAGTGTTATCCTGACAGCACAATACCAATATTTTGGTGAAATAGGTAAGTGATAAAATTGTTACCTTTGTTGTTACTTTGTTGTTTTTAAAATTGTTACCTGGGCATGTTTTACTATCTAAGTGACTACTGAGGCCCGGACTAGCACATTTTCAGACTGTTTGCTGACAGCCTTGTCACTTAGTCATCAAGCCAGACTTTTTTTTTTTGGTCTCTTGCCTTTTAGTCATGCTTAAGACAAGTATTTGAATGCTTACAACCTGCAGGAAAATAGTCCTTCTGCCCTTGGAAATTCATATTCTGAAGAGAATTTGGGTTGCGTAAACTAATACAGAGTAACTTGAATTCTAAAGCTTTATGACTAATAAAAAGTGTTTCTCTGCAGCTGGAATGAGTGGCTGAAGCTGCCTGTGAAGTATCCAGACTTGCCTCGCAATGCACAGGTGGCTCTGACCATCTGGGATGTGTATGGCCCTGGTAAAGCAGTTCCTGTGGGAGGAACAACGGTCTCGCTCTTTGGGAAATATGGGTAAACTGCTTTTTCTTCTGTGGTGCACTTTTGAAGCTTGCTTGTGAGTAGTAAGGTAGCAGTGGTTATGAGAGAGACATTTTTAAATCTTTCTTAAACCAGGTTAACAATTACATGTTTCAAAAATCAGAAGCATAGATTATTTACTCTTATACTTCCTGACTCTAATTTCATTCATGCTACAGTGTAGTATAAATGAACTCTTCTTCTGTGTAACACTAAAATTTAGGCTTTTTTTAAGATCTGCAGGTTTGGATTTAAAGGTAGCAAATGCTGAAATCACTTCATATCTATACTTTTGCAGCGCCTGGATGCCAGTACTGATTACTAAAATAATTGATTTAGTTGGCTTGCAATTGGGCGGCTAATGTAGTGTTATTTATAGGGAATAAAACATCACTCAGTAAATCAGAGGTTTTCAAAGTTAATATTCTATGGTCCAATGGAGGGTATATCAAAAGGATCTTGACTGAGTGCAAAGGAGACTTAAAAAATAGGATGTTGTTTGAGGAAAATCATGAGGTGCTGGTACTTTTTCTGGTTTAGAGTGAATGTTAAATTTTCGATAGTTCAGCATTGTAGTGTTCCTGTAAAATGTGACATGAACTATTTACAAGTATATGCAACAGGGGATGCTGTTGTATCCTTCTTTTCCAATCCACTCAGCTGGGATATGTTCCCTTCTATACAACTGACTTTAAGCAAGTTTCTGACTACTGGGAGTCTGTATCATTGAGTGTTTAGCAAACAGGTGTGAGGGAGGAGGTGTAAAGACTAATGAGGCTGAAAAAAAGACTGGGAACACTTTCCTAGTAAGTACATAATGTTGGAAAATGGGAAAAAATAGCCTGTTTTAACCAGTGGATAAAAAATAGCAAGGTTAAACGGAAGTGCAGGAGAAGTTTGGATTAGCATTAGGAAAGCTGTTCTAATGATGCTTGAATGCAGAAAGTGATTGTAGAGGGAGAGGTTGTATCTCTGTCATTGAGGATACTGCTTTGACAAAAATGATTGACATAGTCTTAGGGCAGAAAATTGTACTGGGTAAAATGGACTGTGCCCCAAAGACTGCTGGTAGAGCACAGCACATGAAAAAAGGTAGAAGTAAAGTAAATTTATAAATCTTATTTGCAACATGTTGGACCTTGGTAGTTGTATTCCACGAAGTGATGTGTAAATTTAAGGTCAGACGGTCCTTCTCATTGTTATTTCTCATTTTTAAGGGTTGACTTTTTAAGGTGTTCATTTCAGTTGTATTTACCTGAAGTTGTTAGAGTTAAGTGATCAGCTATGGCAAAGGTAATGCACTTGATTTCTTGGAGCGTCTTTTATAGGTGGATCAGCACAAATATGCAAGGGAAGCAGGGTTTTGCAGAGAGAAGACGTGGTCGATTACCCTGCAAAGTTCTGTTCACTGCACACTTTCAATTATCAATTCAATTTCAAGCATAGATGGAGAAAATGTGTGGAGGGTTGTGGATTTTTTTTTTCTTTGTGTGTTTTTTTTATTTGGCAGCTCATAAGGCTGCTTTATGTCAGTTGACCTTCAAATGAAACTTAGGTAGCTTTTTAGTTGATGTTTTTGGGGGTTTGGCAGACCTAAAGTTACTATTATAATTTGGACATCAAGAGAAATACTTTCTGCTTCATTACAAATAATAAAGCTACGAAGGTTGAGCTCTGTCCTCAATTTGTGTTTGTACCACCCCCACTGACTTTGGGAATTACCCATTTATCTTCCACTTGCCAAATAAATTATCTCAGGCTTAATATTTCTTCTAAACTCTATGTGCCAGTAAAATGAAGGCTGTAGGGGGCACAAGGTGCAAGTCACTTTTGCAGTAGAGTTCAGTTACGAACTTTTGTAGTTTGGCAAAGCAAGCTGCTTCATTTTGTAGCAGCTGCTGATGTATTTTGACTCCTGACAGCTGCATTACTTTGAATTTACTGAAGTGATTCCGCATTTTCCCTGCAGGATGTTTCGACAAGGAATGCATGACTTGAAAGTCTGGCCCAACGTGGAAGCTGATGGCTCAGAGCCCACCAAAACTCCTGGGAGAACCAGCAGCACAGTCTCTGAAGATCAAATGAGCCGCTTAGCAAAGGTAATGGAATAGCAAGTAACTTTTAAAATGTATGTGACACACTTGCACTTCACTGGAGTGAAAGGAAGACAGGCTGCCCATTCTGTTTTCTCACGTGAAAGCTCCTTTCCTTTGGTTGTTTAGGTATTTCACAGGATTTATACGAAGGAGTGAACTAGATCTTGCTCTGAAGTGTTTTTTGAAAGGGGACATACGAGTAACTTCTACTACACAGAGCATTCTGTTGCAACAGCTTAACATCCAAATTCCATCAGATTTAGTAAGAACATCTCCTACCAGTAACTTGTGAGGACAGTCTAGTTTCTTTCAGAAGCCATCTTTCAGCTTTAAAGCTGTCTGATGTAGTGTTTACATGTGTGTGACATACCTCTAAGTTAGAAAGAACTTGAATATATAAATAGATATTAGTTTCAGCTCATGAATATGTATTTATATTAGTATTTTATTCTCCAAGCTTTTGATGACAGAGTATATTCTTGCCATCAAAACTACTGCTGCAATTGATCAGAAAATGTTAGTTATTGAAATGTTTTGCTAGCTGATCTCTTGATTATTCAGGTAAGATTACCCCAAACTTTGCAAACCACTCAATCCACTTACTCTCTGAGCTTTCTTCTTAGTCTTGGTCTCTTAGTTTTCATCCTCACCTTTGTACAATTTCCACTGAAAATAAGTCCAGTGCTATAAATGCATTCACTTTCTCATCTAGACAGTTATCACAGCAATAAATTAACTTTCATCTAGGGTCTGTCTTTTATTAGTTCACATAGAATTTATAATGGAAAACTCATTAAAGCCACTTGATCATAGTAGAATAAATCCCCTCTGGCCTGCAGAATCTCTGTAGAGAGACACTAAATATCAGGGCTTGCTTACAGTTCATTGAATGGTTACATGATGTATGAAGTGGGTTTCTGAGAAAGGGTTTTACAGTGTAGGCCTTCCCTTTCATATTAGTTCTGTTAAGCAAACCTTAGCACTTTCTTATTTATACTGTCTAGCTCAAGAAGCACAAATAATGTAGACTATTTCGGTCTTAAAATAGCTGGTTCTGCTGTAACCTGTTCTTTTTCTCAAAGCCTCTGAGCAATAGGAGGGAATTCTTCTTTCACATCCCATTTGAGAGTTGTAGTTAATGGCTAACAAAAAGCTGATAACATCACTGCCCCCATTCTTTTCTTCTGAAAGCTGTTTTGGGAGATACTAATTTCTGAAAGATGAGAGTATTCTCATTGGTATTTTGTTGTGGTCTTTTATAAAAACATTTTACCATCAGATGCCAACGAAATGAGTAGGGTTTTTGGGTGGTGTATCTGTGGGAATTTTCATTTGCACAGCTGTTTACACGGCAGAGGAGGTTCTTGTGATGTGGCATTCCTAAATAGCCATTGTTTGAGCACAATCAGCTTTAGTTTTTCTAGGGTTACTCATCAGTTGCTGAATGCCTCCTCATGCTATTCTGTGTAAAGGTATATTTAAACATAGGTAAGAGGAAAACAAGTAGCTCTTGAGAAAAGCTTGTTGAAGGACCTTTTCTCCATCTAAAAGATAACTTTTTTCTGGACATGCTCTTAGTTCATGTCTGTATGTGGTATTTATTATTGCAGGGAATTTTTATAAAATCAGTGACTGGCTGGTGAAGGAGTTGCATCCTTTTACCTTGAAAAATTGGTACTATGGCAAGTCTCCCTTTTCATGTTGAGGTAGCATACCATTGTGCTCTTACAAAACACATGAATCTTGCTGGTAAAATTGCTACTGATGAAAAAGCCATGGCTTGGCATCCTGGAGGCATTCTGAACGTAGATTTTTTGTGTACTAAGGAATATTAATGAGAAGAGTGTGGAGTACCTTACCATGCTCAAATATTAATGACATTAAGATATCCCTCCCATGAGTGGTGTGTTAATTTATTCTGCTTAAACTAAAACTACTCTTAAGTTCTTTTTGATCCATTCATTTCCCTCCCACCTTCTGTGGCTGAATGAAATTAGGTAATAATAATGTTGAGACGCTATCTAAAGAGATGCCTCTTATTTAGTAGCAGATGATGATTAGTTCTTTCCCTGAAGGGAAGGCACTACCTTCTCTCTTATTTTAAGCTTTAAATATTAATCCAAGAGAACAGTTCTTCATGTGTACATATATGCCTACAGATCTCCTGGGTCTTGTATGCAGACCTAATTAATTGCTGTATTATGACTTTTTTTCCTCTATAAGGGAGGCTTAGAGGTTTAAGATACTAATGATTTTCTTCTAAAACATACAAAATTACTTTTTTTTCTTTATACTCTAGTGCAGTGAACAAGAAAATGAACTAAGAATTTGTGACCAAGTTATCTAAATAACATTTTTTTCCCCAGGACTTTGATAAATGCTATCCTCAATCTTTGTGTCAATGCTATATGCAAATATGTGGTATTCTGAAAACTTTGTTGCTTTGGTTTAAGATGGGGCTTAGAGGGGCTGCCTTGAATAAGTAAGTAAGAAAAATATTTTTCTTAGATTAAAAAAACAGTGGAGAGTAACTTAGAAGTGGGTAGAGTGGTGGACATGGAAGGGTAAAGAATTTCTTCATCGCTAAGGAATTTCTTCATTGCTGAGAGTGAGAAGACCTGTTCTGTGCACTACATAGGACATTTTTGAATGCATTAAGTGGTGATGTCCAGCCTGTCTGAAACAGCATTTTGGGTTATAACTGGTGTACTTGCTGCTGGTTCTCTGCTTTTGAAGTGTATTATGAAGTTGCATATGAGGCAAAGGCCAAGTCCTGTATTATCCTTTTAGTACAATCCTGCCACATTCTGTCTCTGCAATATTGCTGAGATGAAATTTGATGAACTGGCTGCAGAATATAGCAAAAGATGGCAAAAAAATTATTACTGTGTTGTGCTTGTGTTTACATTACATTCAGCTAAGCTGAAAGAACCCAGAAACTGAATTTTTGTGCTTTGTTTACATCTAACATCCTGAAGTTTTGTTAAGGATTAGACTTTGCCATGCCCCCTGTCTTGTCCTTCCTTTTCTTTTTGTGCTGTTAAGTTTCTGAAGTTTGTGGAGTCTGAAGATGAGCTGTTCCAGAGATTACTGGAGACAAACTAAATGAGAAAAGCCCCTACTATATACTGAATGGAGTTAATTCTTCGAAGTTGCAATGGTCTTCCAAACTTTGCATCAAAATGTAACTCCTTGTATGAAGGTGTGCTGTGGTCTAGAGCCTAAAGAAATGCTAGGTGAATCAGGTGCTGCAAGTAAACAGTCTCATAGTTGTTACTGGATTGTGTTTCTGTATTTCATGGAACAGGTTCAGAACAAAGGGCATCAGATGGTCATGGCTAGTTTACTATTTTAGTGCCTCTTGAAATGGCCAATCCTGAGCAAATCTGGAAATCAGTTAAAAAAATAAAAAAGGCAGAATTTTTCTCCCAGCTGAATAGCTTTTTAGTTGCTTTTTAAATTGTGGCTGCTTTTGATTAGTCCTTTACTTTAGTAGAGCCAAGAACTATAGTTGAGGATTAATATTCAGTGGAAAATTTTAAACCTCATCTCTAGTAGACTTAGTAGGAACTAAGAATCAGAAAAGCTAAATTAGATGACATGTTTGTGAAATGAATGATTGTTGGCATTCAGAGCTAATGCCGTGCTTGCTTTCATTAGTAATCTGCCTTAAAATTTAATTCCAGTCTTGAGAGGGTGCAGAGGCCATGGTGTGGGCTTGTAGTGTTTTCTGGCTCTTTCTAGCATAAACTTTTTCTAAGAAAACTAGATTATTTTGGAGTTTCATTTCCTACTTAGAGGTAGGAACCAGTATCCAAAGTTTGCTAGACCCAAATTAAACCCTGGGGAGTTGAATAAGAGGAAAAAGAACCCAAAGGACTTGTTTTAAATGTCAGGATGTCACTGGGGAACGTGACCAAGCAAGATGATCTGTTGTTCAGTATGAAGGGGCAGTTGATAGGTGTGTGAAAAGACAAGTCTTAAATCTGCTGTGTCTTGTTTTGCTCCTGGCTGGGTAGGTTGACCACAGAACAAAGCTAATGAAATAGTAGTTGTAATCTTTCCCTTAATAAGAACAATTCTGACAGGTCTCTTCACTAACCATTTTCTAGACAGATACTGATTTCTTTAAGACATGAAGAAACTTAGTCTTCTAGTCCCTCTGCATCTCCTCTTGCATACCACAAGAATTACTGATTTTTTGAAGATCACTTGTGATTTCTGAGGAGCTGAAAAGATGATCTTATTTGTATTCATGTGGTCTGCTGCTGAATGTCCTGTAAGCAATTACGTGATAGTACATCTGAAACTGCAGTTAGTATGTTCACATCTTATCTTCTCTTCCACTCTTAAGTAGTCCTTCAAACAAATCAACATCCTTGCTAGTACTACAGCAATTTGTAGATGTAGGAGCAAAACCTGAACTGTTTATCAGGTGACTAAAACAAAGAGAGAAGAAGCTGTCTATGACTTGCTCTAAGTCTTCAGCTGACCCTTTGTGATCCCAGTCTGGAAACTTGTTTAGGTAAGGCTGACAAGGGCAGAATTATTCAATATGGATAGTTTTTGAAATAGCTTATATTTGTTTGGCTTGGTAATTTTAGTGTATGAAACAGTAACACAAAATATCTTTTTTATGTGACTTTACTTCAAAAATGGTTTCGATGTGTTAAAAATGCAAAGATGATGGATAATGGTGTTTGCTGTGACTGGTATTTTAGATTGTAGAATTATTTTTATGGCATAGCTCGGCTGTTATCAAGGATTTACTGTGTGTACACTGTACAAAGTTTTGTGGGGTTTTTTTCCAGTTCCCTTATTTTTTCCCCTGATTTCGTGTTAGTGTCTCTGTTACATTATAACTTTGGTATTCTTTTTCTTGCTCTGAGCAATTTAAATGTTATCATTGTGGTTTTTCGTGCAGCTCACCAAGTCTCATCGGCAAGGTCACATGGTAAAAGTGGACTGGCTGGACAGACTGACCTTTAGAGAAATAGAAATGATCAATGAGGTAGGTCATTGAACATCAGATTTATAATTTTGGGGGGTTTTAACTTGCTAATATGGAACCCTCCCTTGCTTAGGAGACCAACTCTCAAGTACTTGTCCTGTTTTTCTTTAACTGACACTGTATATGATAAATAATTCTGTAAGATTCCAAAGATGATTTTATTTCAGCAGTAATAAGAATAATAGGATAGTTTGGGTTGGGAGGGACATTTAAAGGGCATCTAGTCCATCCCCCCTGCAATGAGCAGGGACATCTTACACTAGATCAGGTTGCTCTGGGCCTGCCCAGACTGGCCTCAAGTGTTTCTGGGGATGAGGTTTCTACCATCTCTCTGGGCAACCTGTGCCAGTGTCTCACCGCTCTCACAGTAAAGAACTTCACCTAATATCCAGTCTAACCCTGCCCTTTGTCAGTGCGAAGCCATTTGCCCTTGTCCTGTCACTTCATGCCTTGTCCAAAGTCCCTCTCTAGCTCTCTTGGAGCCCCTTTAGGCTTTGGAAAGGGATCTAAGGTCTTCCTGGATCCTTTTGTTCTCCAGGCTAAACAACCCCAGCTCTCAGCCTGTCTCCGTAGCAGAGGTGCTTCAGCTCTCACAGCATCTTAATGGCCTCCTCTGGACTCACTCCAGCAGGTCCACATCTCTTTTGTGCTGAGGTCCCAGAGCTGGACACAGCACTTCAGGTGGGGTCTCACCAGAGCAGAGGGGCAGAATTCCCCCCTCACCTTCTGCCCACGGTGTTTTGGGTGCAGCCCAGCACACAGTTGGTTTCTGAGCAGCGAGCGCACGGTGCCGGGTCATGTCCAGCTTTTCGTCCACCAGAACAGACAAATGTCTTAAGTGTTTTCAGCTTCAAGTAAACTAGATCACAGAAGACAGACTTTATTAATAAATTGGAACAGCTTGGAACAAACACTGTTGGGCATGACTAACTTAGCTCTAGGATTTAGGTTGTGATGGGAAGCTTTTTAGACATATGGTCTGGTCCTTGACTTTAGACCTGTCAAACTCTATTTTTTTAATTTTGGGTACTGAGAAAAGACATTTGTAAGATTTGAATGAATATTTAAAAAAATAATAATCTTGTAGTTCAATATCTGAGTGAGATATTAACCCTGACTGAGCAAAATCACCTTCAAACTGTTTAACTCATTATATCCCTCTTGACCACAGAACTCTGTTTTCTGCTTTGTGCTCTGAGATTTTTGTTGTCTAATTTATAATTAGGCCTTTTGGAATCAGATTTTTTGTTTAACTGAAATTTGTGTTTTTATAAACTCATAAGAATGTTTTAGGGTTTTTTTTAGAAACAAGCCTATAATCTTTTTTATCCCCCCTTTTTTTTTTTGTTTTCCTGTCTTTACTTACTGCAAAAGTACAGAAAAATAAAAGTTACTAGTTCCTAGAGCAGTACTTTAAATAGAGAACCACTTTGCCTATGCTAGAAAGTCAATCCATTATTAATACATTAAATGAACTGAAATTGCTCACTGTTGAAAGGGATGTGTGGGTTTTTTATTAAATGTACATTCCTGGTGATGGTTATGTATAATAACTTCTTTCTTGTTTCCCATCTAGATTCTAAAATTCTAAGCACTTTTTCTAGGTTACTAAAGCATCTAAAAAATGCGTACATGAGCAAATCTTCCTCTGAAAGTGAATGAGCTGCAAATCAAATCTTGTAGTCCAGGCTCACTTGACCCTTTTTATGGTGTTGTCTTAAAAAGTGATTTTTTTCATGTCTTCTGTTTTTTGTCTTTGACGTGCATAATTATATGTAATGGTTTGGGGAGGGGGGAAGCAAGCACCAGCAACCTGGTGGTCACCTGGTTATTTTTTGTTGCATTTTTTCACACCTTTGTGAGTTGGAAGGCTCTGATGAAAAAAGGTTTTTATCTGTTACATGTGGATGTTTATCATGAAGTGGGAATGTGAGGTAGTAAGAATGTCAGGAAAAAGGTGATATGGTCTCGAGTAGTGCTGTGAAATGATTAACTGAATAATTGCTGCAAAAACTGATAACCTAATTAATCAGTTGCAGCACAAAGGAAGTAGGGTAATTGCTGTACTGAGAATGCTGAAGATTGATGCCCTGCAATAAATGATACACATCTGTGCTGGTTCTTTTCTCAGAGGGAAAAGCGAAGTTCCAATTTTATGTACCTGATGATTGAATTCCACTGCGTCAAGTGTGATGATAAAGAATATGGAATAGTTTACTACGAAAAGGTATGTGCCTTGCAGGCTTTATGGTCGTCCTTAAAAGGCAACATATGCACCTAAAATGGCTTTTTTTTCTGCTGAGGTGAAATATTCTGCTGCAGGATAGCAGCAGACAGCTGTCAGTGGCAATTGTTTATGTACATACAAATCAAACAGTATAAATGCAACAGGATTGCAGAAGTCAGTCATTTGTGTAATGGAGTTCAAGATTACAGAATTTAACAAGTGTGAGTGATTAAAAAGTTTCTGATTTATAGTTCCTTCAGTCATCCAGCAGTACTTTCAGAGTAGCAGTATGTAGAATTATGACTTAGATCAGGAAGAAACGTACCTGTATTGAGTGGTGACTTTCTAAAAGATGAGTTATTAAAACTTTGCACAGGATCTCTACTGGTGAATATTTTCTGTAAAATGAACAAATATAGAAGCTTAGTCTTCCATGCTGAAAATACTGTGGAAGTAGTTGAGTAAAACACTTCTGAACTGTAATGTCTTGCATCTTTTCTTGCTGTTTACGAAACAGATCTCGAAAGTGATGCCTTCAGTATTTTTTTGAGTTATAATTTAATGGGGTGAAGGATTAACAGTGAGATTAACAGTCAGCAGTGCGGCATTGGAACGCATTATCATTACTTTTATGGACCTGTGTGTTGTGGAAAGACCCACTCAGATAGAAAAAGCAGTATATCTGTAATCTCAAAGAAAAATGCCTCTTAAATTTTTCAGCCTGTTTAGATTTGTAAGAAGTCAGAAAGTTACTGAGTAATGCAGCTTCATGAGAAGGAGAAAGAGGGTAGAAAAAGAGGCTGGAGTCCTTCTGAGATTAGAATTACTAAGTTTAAGGAGCATCTATTCTGAGAATTTTAAAGAGTCGTACTGTAATTCAGTACACAAAAATGTTAATACAATGGGAAATGGATTACAAGTATTTCTCTGTTTGTGACAATATTACCAGTTGATGTGGACAGAAAAGCTGTGATCCATCTTAAAATTCTTGAAGAAGGTAGTGAAAAATACAGTAACAAATGGCAAAAAGCAGGATTCCAAAAATAAAATAAAAATCTGAGAAGATACAGGTTGGAATCTGCTTCAACTGTATGATCTGTTGCAAGTGAAAGCTTGTTTTTTGTTTGACCTTTGGGTGTGTTTTTTGGAGTTGGTTTTTTTGGTGTTAGTTTGGGTTTTTTTGGGAAGGGGCAGTTGATTTGATTTTGTTTTTGTTGTTTTGTTTTTCTTTTAGTTTAGTTTCTTGGTGAATTTTGGTAATTGTAGTGAAACTGTGCCTTAGGCAGATGTCTAGGTTATCTCTTTAGCATTTCTTTTTGTGGACTGTAGCTGACCATGCGACCTTTCTCCATGTTTCAAAAATCTTTTTGCTCGTTTCATAGTGCTTCTGTACACTTATCCTAGAACCAGCAATTGTAGGGGACAAAACTCCCTTCTGTTACAAATCACAGTGAAACCTACAATGTATCAGATTCCCCCATGAAACAAAGTAAAGCTCTTTACTTCTGTGGAAGTCAAGGAAATATTTGTCTGGAGAGCATAACAGAATATGATAAAAACATTTAAATGTTTTACTAACAGTTAGCTTTTTACATGAGAATGTTCTGTACATTTCTCAGGTGCAAACAGAGGAGGATGCCTGCTGTGTAGTTTTGTGTCCTCTTGGCTCTTTTCTTTTCGTAAAAGAGCATGACATTCCTAAAAATGACTTCTCTCCCTTACCCCCAGCAACCTGCCATTATAGATGAATTGTTCCTGATTTACACACATGACATTTTTTTTTTTCCCCCATCATTATAGTTTTACAGATGTGCAAGGTGCAGGAAAGAAGATTCAGACTTCGAGCACGCATCTTTCTTTTGACAGATGCTTCTGAAGCATGTTAAGAGTGCATGGAACAGAATAACTATGAATTGTCTGCTCTTGTGGAAATAAAGTAATTGAATGTGTAGTAGTACATATTAGAGCTATACCTAACTGCAGTTTGAGGGATTTGTTGTTATTAAGTAGCTTTTCAACAATTTCTTGACCCTTTTCTGACAGCAGTAGGAAATGGTACATAAATTAGTGCCTGTTTTCTCGTTTTTGTCATGCTTCCAATTACAGCCTGCAGTATATGTATGGGGCATCACCAATCCAGTGCACTGAGCATAATGAAAGTGGGTTCTGTTGTCACCTGCCTGTGACCGATAGTCAAAGTGGAGATTACTTGTCACACTTTTGTTGATGTATTTGTTTTCAAGTGTTTAGGAAGAAGTAGCCTGTTAAACAGTGGCTGATAGAATTTGAGATTCTTTGACTCGACATTCAATTACGATGAAGTAACAGTGTCTCTTTCCATGTTCTCTGTTGACTTCATTTTAATACAGCACCCAAGACGTGAGGGATAGAGTCAGTGAGTAATGAGAGCATCTCTCCTGGTTCTCCATTTAGGCAGAAATTCAGTGTGAATTACCAAGAACAAATAACATCAGCATTTATCATTTATGTATTTTTGGGCAGATTTCAAGTGAAACCTGTGTTTGAATAAATGATTGCACTGCTGCATCCAGTTTATTGAAAAGAAAAGGAGAAGTTTGATTATCAGAGACCTTTTCATGGATCTGAAGAAAGAAAAAGTAGTGCCTGCAGCACTGCTTGTCCTTTTACTTTTTGTGTGGGAGAAGTTGGATCTCATTGGTGTTACTTGAAATGATGTTTTGGTTAAATAATAAGATAATTAAAACCTCCTTATTTACCAGTGTTGCAAAACTGATTTTCAGGCAAGTACAGAAGAATGCTGTTGGTTTGGAAAATTTTGCAAATTTTGTCAACTGTCTTAAATGGACTCTAATATTTATATGAAGTCACACACACTGACCTTAATGTAGTGAAATACCTCTATAGCTCTGTAACACAGCAGTTTAAAGCAAGTTAGTGCTGTTTAGTGTTGATGTTGCTTTTCTGGTGGCAGAATAGCAGGTCATCCCAGGTTCTGGTTGCTGTGGGAAGTGTTGCAGCCAAGAGCAGCAGATTCATGAAGTGAGGAGGTTGCTGCAGGCCCAGTGTCTGCACCATGTTCTTGTTTTTGGGAACTGGCTTTCATCACGTCCCACGGGGCTGGATGACTGTTGGCAGGTGGAGAATGTCAGGGATTTCTAAAACTTCCATGATGTGAGCTAAAACTCACTACATGGGGATAACAGGAAAGACACTTCAAAAGCACACCTGACCAAATTCAAGTGGTAATTTAGGCACTGGTGTGGTTTAGTAAGTTTCTATGGTCAGGGTTGTGGTGCTGCATATGATGCTCTCCAGGTATGACAGTTAGAGCTGTATATTAATCCAGTCAAAAGGGTAGTTCAACAGTTGACATCCTTTACAAGAAAATTCATGTAATTGTGCCTTCTTGAGGTTTTCATGAAACAATCTCCTGGAAAATGTTGACTCCTGACACAGTTACTTGTCCCACAAATCTTGGCAAAACTTGGTTTCATAGCCTTTGGTTGAGGCTTTGTTCTGTAACACAATGAAACACTGGGAACAGTTTTCCTGATGCTTGACCTCAGTGCCTAGAACCTTTCAGCTTTTCTGTTAAGTGTAATCTAACTGCACTCAAGGAGTTTAAGGAGCAGTCATTATAATTATTCTTTTGAAAGGTTCAAGAAAGAGATGCCAGCAAAGAGTGTAGAAATCATTCTTCTAACACTAGTCTTGGAAAAAAATCTCCAATCTTTATTTTAGAGGGTGTTATAAACATTTGGACATGAGGCACTGGAAGGCTTTGCACCTTTTTTTGGTTTTGTAGGTAAGCAAACTTTAGGTAATAGTGCTTTTGTCATTCTCATCCTGATGAGTTCTGAGTTGTTAGTAGCTGTCATAGGCTTCTGATTGTGGGGTAGGTGTTCCACTTTCACCAGCCTGTAAGGTTTCCTTTTACAGTTTACAAAACTGAATTTTTTTCACTGAGGGAAAGATGTAGTAGTATAGGGTGCTTATCCCTAGGGAATCCACGTGGGACATGGATGTTAAAAGTGCCTTAGTAGGATTTTGAATGCTTGTGTTAGTACTGAATCCACTCCTGTGTCAATTTCTCATACAGGATTTTTATGTGAAGGTTTTAAACGGAGTGGAAACTTGTCACTGGGACATTGGAATTCTTTGTCGTTACATTAAGGAGAAATCAGACTGCAGTCTTATTATGGTTTTGAATTGGAAGATAAAGAATTAGTGGATAGAAATCAGTCTATCTACTTGTTGTCTCCTGTCACCAGATGTGTTTATGAAGATAATGATTTCCCATCCCCAACACTTCCATTGTTTTTTATATACTTAGACTTTGTAAAACTACATCAGCATGATCTGAACATTCTGTCTGATGAGATGGCAAAGGTTTAGTACAATGTGAATGCTGATCTGTCACTGTGGCTCCAGCTCAGTTCAATCTGTTGTTACAGTGAGGCAGCAGTACTTTGTTATTATAGAAGTACTTTGGAAATACTGTTAATTCTATGGAATTAGGTCAAAGCTAAGTTCATTGTTTAGGCAGTATGGTTTTAGGGCAAAGAAACTGTAAGCAAATGTCCTCATGGTCCTCTTCAATGTTTGCATGCATGCTTTTATTTTAAAGACTAATTGGAAAAGCAGTCCTGTTCATGTTTTGGGATCGTCACCAACCACCAGATTGTATGTTTATTTCTCTTAACTAGGAATGATGTATGTGCTCTTACTGCTTTTATTTTTACTGTAAAATTACTGTTACTTCACAAAGGCATAGGACACTAAGAAATGTAATACAAGTGTCTTTCTGAACGTGCATTGTAATAATAAGAGATATTTAACTGTAGTCAGTGACACAAAATTTATGTAGTTGGAGAAAAAAATGTTTCTCCTAGAAGGTTAATGGCAGTTTTAACTCATGTTTCTCATTGGTGATGAATGATTCTTTTCTTCCCCTTGAAACAAGCCTCTCCTTTGAAAGTTACCTCTGAAAATTATAGAAGCAAAGCTATCCCAAGAGGCATATGTGATTGGAAAAAGAAAAGAAAAAGGAGTGTGGGGGCAGAAATTACCGCAAAGTTACCTCAAAGTTACATTACCGAGGGAAACGTTAGTATGTCGAAAGAGCCTTATTCTGGGCTGAAATTTGCAGCAAAGAAAATGAGGACAAACTAAGTATAAATAGATCATAGCACACATTATGCTGATGTTGTCTTGTTTTGTGTTTTACTATTTTATACTGTTTTTTAAATTAAATGTTCTTTTGTAACTCATGGCAATTAATGCTTCTTTACACTTCTAAGTTTAAAAAGCCCAAAACCACACTGCTGTGATAAACTGAGGAAGAACAACAGAGTTGCTGGCTTTGTTATGTGGTGGCAAGCTCTTAATTTCTTTTTCTTCTCCCTGATTCAAGCAGGAATCTTTTACCTTCTCCTTCCTTTATTTATGACGCACAGGTTAGACCCATCTAAGGAAGGCTTCTGGAACCCCTCTAGATAGGTACTTATATATCTTCCTAAATTTGTCTGTGTTGAACTTTTAGGGAGTTTTTTTCTTCAACATGGCAGTTATTTCTAGGATATTATTTTGTTTTGGTGGAAATACAGAACCTGGTTTAGTTTCTTTTTGTGCTTCCACAGGACATGTGTAACGATAATGGCAAATTTTTCCACTCACCTGTGATGCCAGCAGAGTAGTGAGTTGCCAAGCTGTATCTCCTCGGGTGAACTTCCCATCTCTCTTGCCACAACGTGTATCATCTGGGAAAAATAAAAATAAAAACATTTCATCTTTTATTTTCTTTTTTCCCTTTATAACTCTCAAATAAGGTGCAGTTGCATCATTCTTTCACTGTAGTACAATTCACTGTGCAATAATAAGATAAGTTGGTTAATGTGGTTAATATGTCTTTAACTTCTTGTCATTCAGGATGGTGATGAGTCATCTCCAATTCTAACAAGTCCTGAAATTGTTAAGATTCCAGATCCCCAGATGTCTATGGTAAGCATGCTCCATGTAATGCCATCTGTATTTTTGTTGAACTTTTTATAGAGATGAAAGCTTGCTGTCTTGAATACTTTAAAATTCCAATGGAAAGATGTATTTGACCAGTTGAGAAATATCAGTGGTTTCGAATTTTATAATTTCTTTTTCTGCTGCTGCTAGTTTAAAATAAATAATTGATTTAATGCTTATGTTCATCTGCTCCTTTCCTTACTTAATCTGCTTGCTTCTGATGTGTATGTAGGAAAGCAGAGAAGGGGGACTGTTGGCAAAAGAGGTCAGAGGGTGGGAATGTAAGGTAAGAGGGAGCTGAAGAAGCAAAAAGTAGAATTTAGAGGCTGGTGCAGTAACTCTTGGTCAATTCATCTGTTAAAATATTTTCTCCCTACACTCTCTTGTATGTTGTCTTTCATGTAGACAGTGCCTAAATACAGTTCTAGAAAAGATTTCCATTATTGTGGATGCCAATTCAGTGGGACAGGTATTGGCAGCTTTGGGAACCTTAATGTAAGTGGGCTTGTACTGGCAACACTGTTTGAGCACCTTGAAATCTAACACTGCAAGAGCAAGTCTGACAATGCTGGAAACTGCCTTGGCTGCTGAAATCTCGTTGGCACTGTGGCTCCTATTGTGTCTCCTACTGTTTCTAACATGGTATTAACAGTGGGACAAGTTTTTGAGATGTTTTTCTTGCATACAAAGCTTTATGGTGCAAACATCATCCTGAAAAGATGTTTTTGAAGTGTCTAGCACGTTTGAGTGCTGTCAATCACGTATGTGTTGACTGAAATGCTTACATTTTGCAGCAATTCACCAGAAGGCAAGGTAGAGTTTGTTAACTGTGTGAAGTCATAAACCAAAACAAACCCTAAAAATCCCCTTCACCTAGTATTAAAGCAGTTTTTTGTAAAACAAACAAACAAAAGGCCAGAAGGCGCTGTAGTTTTAGATGTGAATTTTAACTGCCATGCGTTTTCCAAGAGGCTGGTGATCTTCGCTAGATGGTTTCATTTCAGTAGTAATTTTCTTTGACTGAGTATTTATAAATACTGACTTACCCTCTGCGTTTAGGAGAACTTAGTAGAAAGCAAACATCACAAGCTTGCTCGAAGTTTAAGAAGTGGACCTTCTGATCATGACCTGAAGCCTAATGCAACTACACGAGATCAGCTTAATGTAAGTCAGTCATATGATGGCTAAATTCAGTTTTAATAGGTAGGTTAGTGATAATATATTTGATAATATATTGTTAGTCCTAATATATTTAATTGGTGACAAGTTAATTTCAGTTTATAGAAAACCGTTAATGATGAAATGCTGTTAAGCATTTGTTACAAAGGTGTAGTTAGAAGGGTCCAGCTCAGAAAGGAACAGAAGGTACTTGCTAATCTTTTTGTAAAACAGTTTTGGGTGGGTGAGAATGTGTCTTTTGTATGTACCATGTAGGTGTGAATGGTAGTCTTAAAGTAACTCTGTATGTTTGCCTTCACTGCTAGTTCAGTCAAACATAGCTGAGGAGCATCACCGTGATAGCATGAGAACTTTGTGTTGTTGGAAAGCTCTTTTTTTACCCCTAGCTATTTTTGTGTGTTGTCAGTGTTGGGCTTTGTCACTGTGTACTCCGTTAACTTGCTGCTCATTTGCCTGTTGATGTTTTTAAACTCACTTTCTGACCATGTATCTAATAGATCATAGTGAGTTATCCACCGACAAAGCAGCTAACTTACGAGGAACAGGATTTGGTTTGGAAATTCAGATATTACCTAACTCATCAGGAGAAGGTAAGTTGAATCACAGAATGTTTTGTGTTGGGAGAGACCTTAAAGATCATCTAGTAATGATCTGGAATTGTTTGATAAAACTAGTGCAAGAGCATCATCTGGCAGTCTTTCTACAACATCCTTTCCTTGCAGACATACAGAGCTTCAATGTCATAGAAACTAGTCAAGATTATTCTATTTTTTCTGTAATGTTACTGTTTTAAAAATTAGTGACTGAAAATTTTCCCATTAAATCATGTGAACTGGCTATTACTGCAGTAGTCTTTCTACAAACACTGACTGTCAGCTTAAAATGCCAGTTTCGCCAGTTTTGTCTTCAGCAGAAAAAATTATTGAAGAGGAGCTTCTTCATCCATTTTAGACAAGGGTTAGCATTACCAGAGTAAGGAGCAGCACACCGAAAACCTAGAGTAAATTGAATAACAAAATAATCCCTCATCAGTGGACTTTTTTTATGTAGCGGTAGTTGTGGTAGAGCAGTAACAATTATCTTTACATTTTCTTTGGATAACTCAACTCCTGTTTTTTGGGACATATTAAAACAACTCAATATTGTATTGTTACTTATATCAACAAGGTCTGTGCTTTTCTAAATATAATCTGAATCTAGTTCTACCTTAATGAAAAACATTAATTTTTGAAATAATTTGTTTAGTCTGCTGTTTTACTGATGAATTGTCCCACCTCTTTCTGTTTAGGCCCTGACAAAATTCTTAAAATGTGTCAACTGGGATCTACCACAAGAGGCAAAGCAAGCCCTGGAGCTGCTGGGCAAGTGGAAGCCCATGGATGTGGAAGACTCTCTAGAGCTTCTGTCATCCCACTTCACCAACCCAACGGTTCGGCGCTATGCTGTTGCCAGGCTTCAGCAGGCTGATGATGAGGTATTCGTTGGTCTGTGGGTGCAGGGAAAAGTCAGCTGGTCTCAGGAGTTTTAGTGTCATTGAGTACTTGAAATGTTTGCTACTTCTCAAGGCATTCAAGGGAGTAATAGTGAAGGAAAACACAAAATAATTCACTGTTGCTATTTACTGTAAGCTCTCTGAGGAGCAAAGTCTTCACATTATTAAATGTCACTCACTGATAATTGTCTTAGCATGAAGAGCCAGTAATAGCTGGTTTAGTCAAACAAGATAAAACAACCGTTGTTCTCCCCAGAAACCAGTGATAAATTTTGATTGTTAACCTGCATAGAAGTGCTCTGAACTTAAATAGTCGACTAAAGGATTTGCAACAAATCCATCTGGTAAAATGAAGCCGTATATCGTCATACTCTTTTGCTAAAGAAAATGAGCAGAAGAGCATCCGTGGAAATAGGGTGTTTCTAGTTGTATACTGATTAGCATATGATAAGCTCTGATCTGTGAGTAGAGCCCACATAATAGAATCTGTTAATTTTCAATGATTTATATATTTTATTTTCTACTGACATTAAAAAAAAAAAGCCAGGTTTGAATGTATTACAGTAACTCTTGAATCCTTGACAATCAATAGAGTTTAAAATAGGGAGCATAAATATATTTTCTCAAGCCTGCTTCAATAGCCAAGGTCATACTTCTTTGACTTTAAAAATGTACCTTTTACAAGGTATTTGAAGGTAGGTAAATGAAGCAAGTTGAATAGTAGAGGCAAATTCATTTTAAGCAGCATGTGATTAAAATTCTGTTCTTCAGTTTAAAATAAATCAGATATGTGTTTTTTTCTCTTTGAATCCCCTACTACACAAAGGATTAAAATGAAACTCCGTAAGAGTGGAGACAGTCTCCATTCTGGATACCATGGCCCAGAGTTTGTTTGAATTTTCTTCTTGGGAGACACAAACTGAAAGGATTTTTTTTGTGGATGCTGGCAACAAGTAGGGCAACTTAGCTAAAGAGAATTTTAAAGTACTAATTGCACTTAAATATTCACTAAATTAGCATTTACTGTCTTTGAGTAACTAAAAATAGTATGGTAATTCAGTATCTTTTGGGAGTCAAACTGCATCCAACAACAATTTTTCTGTTCTATATTAGTTGTTAGGGAGACCTCAGTTTCCGTGTTTACAAGTCACTAAATCCTGACCATATTTTTTTATAAATTAGAATTTTGAAAACATAATGGAGTTCTAGTTTGCTTTAACTGATGCCTTTAATTTACTTCCTTTTGTGTTTGTTTTTTTTTTTTCTTTCCTCCATAAGGATTTGCTGATGTACCTGCTACAGTTAGTCCAGGCATTGAAATATGAAAATTTTGATGACATAAAGAATGGACTAGAGCCTAGCAAAAGGGACAGTCAAGGTTCAATGTCAGAAACTATGTCAACATCTGGAACTAGTGCAGAAATAGACAGGTAAGAAGCGTAGACTTCCGTAGAAAGTCAGAAACATGTAACATTCTAAGCAATGAAATTATTTCTTCTTTTTTTGAGACATTTGCATATTCAACCCATTATTTTATAATCTGAAGCAGTGACAGAAAAGGAAAATGAATCTGTTTGCTGATTACAGATAGTTTACACAGCAAACATTCTTAATCTTGAAGTTGTGGCCTTTACTGCAGAAAAGGAAGACAACTTCTGGAGAGCAGGAAAAACATTGTTACTTCCTTCTGCAAAAGTTAGGATGTCTTCAGTGAAGTTCTACTTTCATTCACAGAATGTGTATCTAAATTTCAGTCAGTCTGAAATGGAAAGAAATTTCCTCCTACTCCTGCAAAAGGTGGTGTAGGGAGAGACCTGGGGAATCGTGCTTCTTATTCTTGCAGGAATGCAAAAGAAAGACTGAGATATCTAATTAATAAAGTATTAAGCAAAGTGTAAACCAACCTAGTTAACTGAAGTCTCCTGTGAATATCTGTTACAAATTGCCAGGATTTTTAGTCTTAAGCTTCTCATCATTTGTATCATTAGGGTATATTTTTTGATGTTACAATTCTGCAGCTTTTCATTGATCTTGCTGCAAAGCTCTAGAGTGAGTGTCTTGGAATATATGGTGTATTTTGAGGCTGCCATGATACTTAAACATAAGTAGAGCTATTTGCTTACTTCCTTTCAGGTAAATTTACTCTCTGAAAATTTTGCCTTGCAAATATTTCATTTGTCTGCTCTGTTATGTGTAGCTGCATTCCAGAGACGAGTGCTTGCAGGTGTTGTGTATTAGCAGCTTCATCTTAAGCAGTTTTGACAACAGCTTCTCCTGAAAATGCAGATCTGTTAAATTCTTATCTATGTCTGCTTATTTTGTATGGAAGATGAAACAAAATGCAAAGTTTGATGTAAGTGAATATCCTTCGCAGTCGTAAACTGTATACAGACACAGACACAGATTTTTGCTGTTTTCAGGAACTGCAGCTGTCAAAGTTGCTGTTTAGCAGTTTGTTCTGAAACAGGGTTGGAATGCTACCTTCAAAGATACTTCTCTTTCAGTTTTCTGAATTTATGTGCTGTGGAAGTGAAATTCATTGTTGTTTCCAGGCATGCTCCCTGGCCCCCAAGCAAGAACTTTGAATCATGCCAATTACATGCTTTCCTTTGTGTAGTTCCCAGATTATGAGTCCTATTCCACCTGTCTCCTCTCCACCTCTTACTTCTAAGACAAAAGAGCTTGCAGAAAATGAAAACCTTGATGTAAGTCAGATTTACCTTGTATTTTTGATACTTTTTGTTGACCTGGTACTGTTTCTAACTTTCATAGTTATTGGTCTTTCTCCAGTATCTTGCTGAATATTTAAAGTGCCCAAAGAATATAAATGTAAACTAGATGCTAAGAAAATAGCAATACAGGCCATGTGTTTCTGTGCATGGTCACAGTATCTGAAACTGGGGAACTGGGCATTGAATCTTTCATAAAATGAAAGTCCTCTTCTTTGAAGAAGAAAATTACTGCAAAGGCTACCACATACTTATCAAAAATTGACGATGTGTTCAAGGTGTTGTAAAGCAGGGGTTTTTTTAATGGAAAACGGTTATCCAAATGTTTTAGTCTCTGCAGTCTGTTCTTCCTGTAGCCATATTCTTTGGCACGTCATCTTTTTTGAACCTGAGACACTATGTTGATTTATTTCTGCAAAGGATTATTCTCAGTTTAAACCACAAAATGAGAATAGTAATAGAAATGGGACTGGATGGAGGGAAAGATAGAAGGTATAAAAAGTTTGAGGGAATCTGGGTTTAATATGATATGGAGATTAATTGGCTTTTGAACTAAAGACCTATTCCCTGTTGCAAATCGTCCTATTTGAGTCTCAGTACTGCAGAGAAAATAAGCCTCAAACTGAGCATATTGGTAAAGATACACAGATTTCTTGTTAGTTGAAATATTAAACCTTAGAAAAGCAGCTAAATGCTATGTATCTTCTACATTTTTTTTTTCTTAAAATGTAGAACATCTTCAAGATTTTTAGATTCTCTGGATACAAAACAGAGTAGGAAATTTCTTTTGGCATTGAATTTTACGGCAAGGGATAGTTACATAGGAGAAAAGTAACATAAATAGAAACTTTACATTAAAGATTTATTTTTGGAGAACACCATGTACTTTTGAAATATTGGTAAATAAATTACTGGAGTAGCAGACCATTTTTTCCTTCTAATGGTGTTGATGGTTTGAAGTAATATTAAAACTAATTTGATTTGGATATTAGGTTGGGTTGTATTCTGATTTTTTAAGGGAATATATCTCTCAAAACTCCCTTATATTTATTTGGGATTTTTTCTTGAGTTTGTCTCTCAAGTGCTTGGGACTTCTTTATAACTTAATTTTGCTCTTCTTAAATCTCTTCCAGCAAGACCTTTGCACTTTCTTGATATCACGAGCATGCAAAAATTCCACGTTGGCAAACTACTTATACTGGTATGTTAGAAATGGTTTATTGTTGTTAGAAATGGTTATTTATTCATACTGTATCAATATGTAATTGAAATCAAAGTATAATGCCCAGAAGGATGCTCAGCAAAAGATGACCTGTCTAGAGAACTAGAGAATATCTGTTTCTCTTAATATAATAATATGCATGTAATAATATGCATTTGGACATTATAATTATTAAAAGGAGTTTTTTTAAATGCAAAAATATCCTTTACTGTTAGACAAAGAAAGGTAATGTCTTGGGAATTAAGTACAGCATTACAAGAAACAGCCCAATTACAGGCTGTAAGTTGTCATTCAGATTGTTTATGGTGCTGGGAAGGAGATAAAGTTCATCTTCTGCTCTGCTTCTCTGTTTGGTTTGTGTTTATGGTTTTGACAGTGTTGGCTAGAACACTGAAGTTATGCACTTTGGTATTGATCAACATAGCAGACTGTTCTTGTAAAATTCTTACAAGAATCCTACGACCTGTCCTGAGAGAGACTCCATTTATAAATGTAATTTCTAACTTTTATTATTTCATTATTTTTTTTACTAGCTTGAATTTGAAGATATTTAAGTCCGTGATTTATGTACAGTTGCGAAGAGTCGTTAGTTCTGTTACTGTGTCCAAAGATAGTGTTTGGCTTGAGTAAAAAAAAAAATGCTGTTAAATTCAAATAACTAAAATAATTGCAGGATGAATCGATGTGAGTAGAAACCAAGTGCTTGACCAAATCAAATATTTTTCATTAAGATACATGTTGGTAATCGGTATGTTACCATATTTCTATCACGTTGATTGAAATTGTACACTTACATTTCCACTACATCTCAGATATTCAGGCTACAGAAAGTTCAAACATCCATAACTCTGAAGTTTTTGACTTATGACTTAAGAAAATTTCAACAACACAAACAAAAAAAGCCTACCAAACCAAGAACCCCAGTCAATTTATTCTTAGTTTTCTTTCCAGACATCTCAATTTCTCAGTGACAAAATAAAAATGTTGCAGCCACTGTTTGAGCTGACGTAGCCATAAATCCTCATGGTTCTTGATCAGTTGTATGTTTCAACTATCCAGACACAGCATGCACCTAAAATAATCGGTGGAAAAAGTACAATAACCCTTGAAAATCAAACCTTCTGCTCAGTCACTTGTCACTGTAGAGCTATCCTACGCTTTAACAGCAGCCTCAGAAGTCAGTGCTACTGCTTTTTCTGTCTCCTCTGTGGACGTATGAGACACCTATGCAAGTATGAGGCATTACTCTTAGTCCTTATTTCAAGATAGCTTCGAAAGACTGTCTAGGGCCTTTTAACAAATGAAGATAAAGATGGCATGTTTCAATTAATTATTTCCAGTTTTCCATGACGTTTAGGTGTTCAGATTTTATAAATATGGACTTGTTTTCACACATGTATTCATACGGGAACAGTGTATAATAGTATATTAGCCAAGTCCTAGAGGGAATCTTTAGTTATAGATTCCATGAGATAATGCACATGGAATAAATTACATACACCTTAATGTATATAATATATTGAGTATTTATAAATAAGACTAGTCAAATCTGATCATCTGCAAATGACAGACCTCTAATCTTCTCCCACAGTCATTCAGTGGCAAAGAGATTCTGCAGAATTATATAAGGAAAGGGTAATTCCAGCTGCCAGTGCAAAGTCCGAGTCCAGTTTTTGAATGTGTCACTTTCTTGACTGAGGGAGGCACTTTTAAATCCAAATGCAGTGTTTGCAAATCGACTGGCTTGCTAATTTCTTCTTTTTTTCACTACTGTTTATTATATTATATGTTTTTACTTTTATTATATGTTTATTAAAAGTTTTTGATAGTACCGGGAGATATATTGACCAACAGAAAGACCATCACTGCATAGCTACTTTTTGCTTGTCAGTGCTGCAAAAAGAAATAAGCACAAAAGCATACCAAGTGACTTCTTAATATCAAAACATAAATTCAGTATAACTGTCCCAAATTGAACTGTTTAAATCTTGTACCTGATTGGTAATTTTATAAATGGATTCTTACTTTGGAATGTAGACTTTTCCAAGCTGCTTTAGGGGCAACACCTGGCTCTTCCACCACTGCTAATGGTAAAACAGGGCGCAGGTATTGTGAGATTCTCCTTGGTTTTGCAGGTGTCCTTGAGTAGGAAGTTTGCAGCCACTGTATTATGTAGAGGGTGTTAGTACAGTGGAAAGCCTACTCCTCTTGTTGTACTGCTTGATTGGAGTGTTCATATTGTTTGGATTTCGGACGTGTCCTGTTTGAGTGATGACACTCTACTGTAAGTGAAATATCTCAGCAACTTTAACCGGCTCTCCTGATCCAAGTGGGAATTTGGGACTATGCAATTTTGAAGGGTTCAGCTGTCAGTTGAACTAGAGATCTCATTCCAAGATCGACTTCATTTTTAGTTCCAGGTCTATAATACAGAGCTAATGTGTTTCACACAAATTGTGTAGGACAGGAGTACAGCATAACTTGGGTTGTTTTTACACTGCAGGTATGTAATAGTGGAGTGTGAAGACCAAGACACTCAGCAGAGGGACCCAAAGACTCACGAAATGTACTTAAATGTGATGAGAAGATTCAGTCAGGCTTTGCTGAAGGTAATGCTTCTGTGTAAGGAAATATGTGGTGGTTTCGGGTAGTCCTTCCTTAAAAAGGCAGAGGTGTCTAAGAGGATGAAACTTTTTTTTGTGTCATATATATTGAAATTTTATAAAAGCTTCTGCTTTTGCTTGAATTTTGAATTTGTAGCAAAACCAAAGAAACTACTGAAAAGGAAAAGAACAGATATTGAGAACACTTCTTTCTTGTTGCTTGTTCCTGGTAGTAACATACTGTTTCTAAAATCCTCTGCCTTATTATGGGTCTAAAACCCTGTAAAAGCCTTGTGTAATCAGGCTAGTTTATTTACTGTTTCTTTATTGGAGGCACTTGTCCTTGAAATACAAATAGAGTGATCGATTTGTTGAATTCACAAACAGTGCTTGCTGTTCTGTGTGTCGGCAGCAGAGGGTGCTGGAGCAGCGGGGAAGAATAGCTAAAACAAAGCTGAAAAACCTTCTGTGAATTGGAAGTTATAATTTATAGCAAATGTACAGTCTGTCCTGATTTTCATATATCTCATACTTCATATTATTTCCAGTTTTAGGGGTGTTACTTCAATCTGACTCTTACGCTTCATAAGAATATTCCACGCTTATCCTTACTATCTTACTTTGGCTGTGTGAATAGGTTTGTCATGCGTGACTGTTCACCACTGAAGTTGTGTATGCAAATTGAAGTGCACTGTTAGGTCAGATAATTGATTGCCACCTGCAGTGATTCTGATTGTGTTTTACAGAAAATACCTTTTGAATTGACAGGAAATTGATCGCTATTCACTTAGCTCTTAAAAGCGCAAAGGTCTAAGAACAAAGGAATAATTTCTAGATAAAATAATTACAGAACAAGGAACTAATTCTGTTTCTTTTCATTCTCTTAGGGTGATAAGTCTGTCAGGGTTATGCGCTCGCTGTTGGCAGCCCAGCAGACATTTGTGGACCGGCTGGTTCATGTAATGAAAGCAGTGCAGCGTGAAAGTGGGAACCGCAAGAAAAAGGTAACTGAAAGCTTGGAAAACCTACCTGTGGCTTGAATCTGACAATAAGAAGTTAGCTTTCCATAAAAAAAATTCTTATCACTGAGATTTATAACAGGTGTCCATTGTCCTGTAATAATTTTGCTTAATGGTAAACAAACTTTGGAGAGGTTTCAATGGGCCAAGGTTCCAAAGTGTTCTAAAAGTTTGTAGATGAAAAACAGAAGAGGCCCTTGAGAACACTCTTGGGTATTTTGGCAGAAGAAGGATGTGAGGATAATTTAATAGCTGATAATACAACAGTGAACAAGCTGTGGGGGACATGGGAAGGTAGCAGAGGTTATTGTGATGTATTATGCGGGGATAGATAGTGAAATTTAGTTAGCAGCTGTATCTATAATTTATAAAATTGCTTGACTATATAAACACTAGATAGAGTATCTCCTTTCTTATTCAGATTACTACAAATAGAGAATTTTTATTTTCCTGGATTTTATGAGCGAAAGCTTGATTCTTTGGACATATAAAGAATTGAATAAATTGAATATTTGTTAATAATGCATCCTTTCTTTTACATACCTAGTATGTGTTTTATGTTTTGTAAGTTTTTTTCTTAAACAATTTTTCTTTCTTTTAGAATGAGAGGCTTCAGGCATTGTTAGCTGATAATGAAAAGATGAATTTAGCAGATATGGAACTTATTCCACTTCCTCTGGAACCTCAGGTGAAAATTAAAGGAATTATCCCTGAAAAAGCCACACTCTTCAAGGTAAGTGAGATCTTCTGAATAGCTGAAATACAAACAAATCTTGTGAGCAGCAAGCTTAGAAACATCAGTTGAAAGATTTAAAGGGACAGACATCGTTGAGGCAAAATGTAACTGTAGTGTGCTCTGAAAGTGATTAAACAACTCTTTATGTTCTTTTTTTTTTCAAATTCCAAACTTAAAAGCAGCTTTTATAAGACTGATACAGATTATGAAGTTTAGAATTTCCCAGAACTTTCTTCCTATGTTCAGCAGGAATACTTAGGATCTTAGGATCAAAATGATGCAAATCAAGGCAGATGTGCCACCTCTCAGCTACACATGCGTGTCTGTTCCATTACAAAATAAAACTTAAGTTCATAGGGAGCAATAAGCAATAAAGTGTTCTTGTCATGCAGTTGCAGTAAGCTGACAGGTAGATCCTGTATCCCTACAGTTGGTAATTCCATAAACCAATCTGTAGCAGCTGCTTGTGATCATGTGGCCATCCCTTAATCTTAACAGCCAGTGTACTGCTGAAAGGCTGGGGTTGTTTTGTTTATTATACTACTTCAAATGTAAGTTAATGCCTGCAGTGTAAGTTATTACCTGTGGTCACAATGATGTAGGGCCTCTTTACAAATTTGGTTTCAATTCATAGAGGTGACTGTAATGTAATTTTAGGATGACCAAAATATGCTTTACAAGCTGGGCCTATGTCCAGGAGGCATTCTCTGCCAGTTAAAAAAACATACAAGCTACTGTGACAGCCAGCATCTCTACTAGGTCCTAAATTTATTATCATCAGTAGTTTTAGCAGGCTGCTTGTTGGCTGTGATATGATTTATGTTTACTTAAAATCGGAATATTTTTGCATAGTTTTCTACCAGCTCTAGATTGCTTCTTTAGCTACCTGTTAGTCTCTTTGAAGGGTATGCATGCTCTTGCACCTTTGATTGGAGGCAACATTGGAAAGATTTTGTCAGGAAAACAACGTTTGGCAGATTTGAGTCAGCATTTTTTGTGAATGTGATTTAAAGCTTGAGGAAAGAATGTGGACAAAAAGATTGCTGGAACAGCATCTGAATGTTTCCTATCAATAATAACAGCTGAAGTTGTTCAGAGCAAACTTGAATCAGTCTTTTGTATATTGGTCTCGTATAGGAATGCAAAGACTTCAGGACCAAAACCATGAGCTTGTTTCAAAATCATATATTTTTTCTTCTCCTGATTCTAAAAGGTTACAGATTTCCATTTAATATCTCACTCTGTGCTGTGGGATAAAAAAACCAAACAGACCTAAAAAGGGAAGAATGAGTAATTTCTGGTGCCGTGGACATTACGTGTTAGCTTTTGTAGGACTACATAAAGAATAATTTTGCCTTTATTTATGGAACTTAATAGTTTTGAAACATTAACTGTATATGAAAATCTAATCTAACTACTCAACATTAAACCCTGTATCCTCAATTATTTTTGTTTGTTTTGGTTTGGAGGGAAGTGACTTGGTCAGTTGCAGTGGATTATATCCTTCATGTAGGTAATTGATCCTCTTCAAACCATTTTATGCAGAAAAATATTAAGCAATTAAATGGGCTTTGTCAAACAAGAATGTAAAAGGCATTTTTGCTTTTACTAAATAGGTTAAGGAAGCAATTAATTGTTTAAGATGTCTTGCCCCTAGCAATTCTTTGTTGCTTATCCTATAATTGTGTCTCTTCTTGTTCTGGACAGTTTAAATTTGTTTTGTTGTGACCTTTGTATACTGCTTCTTTGTTGATTGGAATTACATGCATACAGAAAAAAAATAGAATACTTCTTTCCTGTTCTACCACCGTGGGAAGTTCAGAGGGCGAATGTATCCTTCATATTCCTTGATTTAAAAAAAAGAAGGAAAGCCTTAATGTGTTTTTCTTTCTGAAAATATGGTTAGAATCAGACTTTTGGTAATTGGAAATGGTACACTCTGTCTGTTGAGTCACTACAAGTGCAATACAAAGGCTTGTATTTCAGAACTCTGTTGTAGCCGTGTGTTCATATAAGCATTGCTGTGAACCAGCTTAGTAGAATATTTCCTTTTCCAGAGTGCCTTAATGCCTGCTCAGTTATTCTTCAAGACAGAAGATGGAGGCAAATATCCAGTAATTTTTAAGCATGGTGATGATTTACGTCAAGATCAACTTATTCTTCAGATTATTTCACTCATGGATAAGGTGAGAATTATTAATCGCCATCCTTGTCTTTCAGTTTTCATGATTTTCCTTGTCAAAAGCAAGACTGTTAAACACTGTTAATGCAGCTTGTATTGCTAATACATTACAGAGTTCTCAGATCTTAGATGGCTTTTTTCTTTTCATTATAGTCATGCAATTATCCTGTGTAGATTATATTTTTTTGGTTTTTTTTAAATTGCCATACAGGCTTTCACTCATTATCAGTTTGAGTGAGAAACAGTGGAGATCAATGTCCAGTACATATCCTTTCAGAAATGGAATCTGCCTTTCTGTTTAATTCATCTTTGCTTCTGTGTTTTGTTTTTGTTGGGTTTTTTGTTTTTTTTTTTCCAGCTCTTAAGGAAAGAGAATCTGGACTTGAAGCTGACACCCTATAAAGTGCTGGCAACTAGTACGAAACATGGTATGAATACTGTTATTTCCTAAAAATACAGTATGGAAAGGAAACTTATCCCTATGTTCGTAGACAGTGTGTAACAAAATCTTGTTGCAATGCAAGTCATGAAAATAAACAACCTAAGTGACCACATTATTCCATAGGTCAGTCAGATACCTTCAATAAAAGAGGCCTGGTCTGGATTTGGAGTAGGTGACAATCAGTAGTGTGTCAGTCTTTGCTGGTAGCTTGTTGTGTGATCTCGAACAAATAACACTCGTATTTAGGGATGTTTGCATGAAATTGAGGAGAAAAGCGAATCAGAATCAAACTTGGCTCTGCTTTTAGATACATTCTTGATAAATATTTAGAAAGCCATTAAGATTCTTTCTCTTCTCACAAAAACTTGGAACAACAGACCTTTTGCAAGATAATTTGATGTTAGTAACAAGTTGTTTTAAAACTATTGAAGGCAGAAAATTGGAATATAGGACAAAAATGTGGGGGTTTTTTCTGATGAGAAGCAGTGTGTATTAGTGTTGTCTGTTCATAAACACACATTATAGAGTAGCTTGACAATTCTGTGTGCTGGAAACCTTCTGGTTGTTTTCTGTCACAGGCTTCATGCAGTTTATTCAGTCAGTACCAGTTGCAGAAGTTCTTGCTACTGAGGAAACAATACAGGTACGTGATGAGGGAATTTTAAGTTGTCTTCTAATCAAACAGTGTAGCTTGCAGGTGTAGATCTTGTACAAAATTCCTTCAGTCTATCACCTAATTTTTTTTATCTGTGCTTAGAATACAAATTACGGCTTGAAACATTGAGAGTATTTACAGCAGATGTTTTACTTTAAAAATGTGTACTTAAATGACTGCTTGAGTATCTTGTGTTCTAAAAGTAATATGATTTAAATAATTAAAGTGTAATTTAGTTGTGAAATTGAAATTCTAGCTTTGCTGTAATGATGAATGGGAGATACCTGACACTTTTTTCTGAACTTTTTAGTTTCACAATGTTTGTCATTCATTCATTAGTTTTGACTTGACACCTTGTCAAAGTATGCTATAACGGTTCTTTTGATGTAAAAACTAATTTGTTCATATTTCTGAAGACTGTTTCCTTGACACAGTGGATGTTTAGATACTATAACTTGGTTTTGTTAGCAAACTTTCTGTAATTCTCATGGAATTGAGTAGGGACGCGTAGCAATAGTGGCACACAAAACTCATGCTAGGTCGAAGCACACCACACAAGCCAAGCTAGGTAGCAGAGATCAACTGGTTGAGATAAATATAGATAGATAAAAACATACTGAATTGCCATATGAGGTAAATAGCTATTAAGTTTTTTAATGAAAATAGAACATATTTATGTGGATTCAACTTGTCACAGCACCTGTTTTCAGTTTTTTGTAGTTGATAATGAAGTTTGCATTTGTTTATAGCTCAGTAACAGTGAGCCAAAGCACACTAGCTCCTGGTTCCTAAAAACTACATATATTAAAAATATGGAGATTAAAATTTTCTTACCATTGGTCATTATCATTTGCTTAACAGATAAGCGTATCAAATGCTTATCACTTATAAAAATGCTTGTCATTTATCAACGAGCAGCATAAGTTTATTATCAAGTTGCATAAGTTTATGTAGCTTTCCATTCTGTAAAGGTTATGATAAGCTACAGCTGCACAGTCAATAATCATACAGATCCTAGAGTGTTTTCTTGGCAATCCTTTGTAATCTTAAAAGTGCACTATTCATAATTTAGTCCATTATGTGGTTTTTATAAAATAATATCTTTAGAAATCTCAGATCTTTGTTTGCAAAGCCTAGCCATGATCTTTAGAAATGCTTGTGAAACTGTCATTTTGCAATTACTTATTACATCAAATTCCAATAGGAAATAGGTGTTTTTGTTGCTGTGGAGACATAAGAAGCAATTGTTCCTATAAAGAATTATTAATCCAAATAGACAAAACACAAAAAGAATGAGATCTTAGTTTGCTGCACTGATCAATGGCAAAATACGTTACAGAGCCCAGATTTCCTGTGCTGAGGCATGACAGAATAGCTGGGCATTGTAGGCCAGGGAAATAAAAACTAATGAATTAGGTGTTGTAAATGTTTGTTTTACGCCTCCTGTAAATGTTCATTTTGGATTTCACAGCTGTTCTATTAAAGATCAACATTGTATATAAACATTAACTTCTGAAAAGATTCAAAGCAAGTAATCCAATACTGGCTGTTAATGCAGATCTGCAGGAAAGAAAAGGTGTTTTGATATTTGAGTGTTACTTACCTTCTATCAGCAGTCTTAGAATGACAGTTCATGTTTTAGAATTTCATTGAAATAGTTGTCTTAATTTTTTCATTATGATTTTAGTCATCTGTACGCATCCAGGTGGCCACTATGCTCCTCTTAAGTGCTCCTCCTCAGTGCTTGCTTAGATTTTTCTTAATGGAACAAACTTGTGCTTAGACTTGGATTTAATTTAATGATCTTTTCTCTTAGTCAATTTTCTTCTGGCTGGTGGTTAGGACTGTTTTGGCCCTATCCACATTTCACAGGAAATGTCAAGTTTTTATTATAATAAATTGAGATATTATAATAACCTGGGTTTATTTTCTTTTTAAACTCAGTAGCAGCACCTGGTTTTCTTGAGTAATAGGGAAACATATAATGATGATAAACCTTGTAGGAGACTGCTCCCCAAATGAAGTTACAAAGCAGGACCCTTAATCCTGGTTTAGTTTTTGTTGACCTGACCTAAACAATTTGCTTGGAAAGTATTGTCACTCACTGATTAGTAACTTTTCAATGCATTGGTAATTTTATGAAACATTTAATAAATAAAAGTGCTTTTCAATTTGTGTGTTGAATGTACGAATGTGATGATTGAGACAGAACATAAGTAAAGATCTTATTAAATAAGATCTTACTAGGTATTTTGGGAGTGGTCGTTAGTTTAACAGATTTTAATAATGGCCATTTGTGGTCTTGGTTCAGATATTTTTTTCTAAAGATCCAATTTCATATCATGTGGAATAACTAAATATCTTCATGACATTCTCTCCAGAACTTCTTCAGAAAACATGCACCTAGTGACACTGGCCCTCATGGGATAAGTGCAGAGGTGATGGACACATATGTTAAGAGCTGTGGTAAGTTACAGTCTTACAGCTGATAACTTCATACCTGAAGTCTAAAGGATGAAGGGGATGAGGTATTTGAGACATTTCAGTTTAGATGACTGCAAACAGGACACTGTGCATGTACTTCCTGTCAGAATTCCTGGGAAAAGGATCATTTTGAGCCTGGCATGTCATACACAAGTCCTCTCTTTGTTCTTATAGTTGAGGATAAGTTAAGTACTCTTTGCTTTCCAGCAGTAATCTTACCTCTGCCCCTCTGCATTGTGAGTTGGGGAGATCTAAAGCATTTTATATAATAATTCTTTTGTATTGAAATTTTAATTTGTTTTGAAAACATTAGGGTCTTCAAACTGTTTTGGTTAATGGGTGAAAGTAACAGTTAAAAGAGTTTGCTCTTTATCACTGCCAGACTTACTGCTGGGCTTGTGAATGCTTCTGACGTGAACATTCAGATTCATATCAGTGTCTAATGCTGGTTTACAGTGCCCTTACAATATCTTCAGTTCGAAATATCTAGAGTCATTTTGCTCAAAATATTTCAGCTTCCTTTGAAATATCTTAATCCCAATATTGAACCAATTTAGTCTTTTTAGTGTAAAAGACGTTAATTGTGTATTAAGAAGTTAAAATCTGGGCAGTACTGAATAAATTTCAAGTGTTTTATTCAAATTTTCTTCACGGTGCTGATAATTTTGCTTATTCTTCGCAAGCACCGTTGCTGCCTGAGTCTCTGTGCTATATTTATTACTAGTGAACAAGACCTAAGATAATGTCATATACTTTCTTTAATTGTGTGGAACTTGTTGCTCTCCAGGAAGGGTACTTATATTGATGTTTACAATTTACTTGTTACAGCTGGTTATTGTGTGATTACTTATATCCTTGGAGTTGGAGATAGACATCTGGATAATCTGCTGCTAACAAAAACAGGTAATTCTTTTTAGCAGTATAATTTTGTAGCAGCAGTTGTTTAATTTGTAATGTGTTGGCACTTTTTTGTTCCATTTTCCTTGTGAGTATAACCCACTGAATGTTGTAGATTAGAATATATTTTAAAATGTAAGTTATGTTGTCTCTTTTAAGGTAACATTTGATCCAGTGATTAAGAAGACTTCTTAATTAGAGGAAATGAAGGATTTGAAAGCTAAGCTATTCCAACTATTAGAATCAATGCTTTGGGAGGGAGGGAAATGCAAGTGTTTTTGTTGAAAATGAGTTCATATGTATCTGCATAAACATCACAAAGTTTTTACAAATAACATTTCTTATAGGAGACTTTTTTTTTTCCAATTTTTGTGCTGGGCTTACTTTTACTTGCTGGCTTACTTTTGAACTACAGCTTCCCTAGGAGTTCTGATGCCTTGAATACCTTCATTACATAGTGATGGAGAGTTAAGAGTCGTGGTTGAATGTTTATCATAAAGTGAAATGCTTATTGAATGAGAAACATATAAATAAAAAATGTTATTTGAAAAAAGAAGGAGGAGGCTTGTTAGTTTTACAGATAAGGCTGAAGCTTGTATTGCTTTGAACAGGCATACTCTCAAAGAGTAGAAAATAAACACTGGGCCTTGATTATGGTAAAAGGTCTTTCTCCAAGCTCACAGGGGAACAACTAAAGGAAGTGTGTTTTTCCTTATCTGCTTGAAAATGTACAAACAGTAGTTTAAAAATGTGTCTTGGGAGGTCTCTGTCATTTGTCAATGGTGATGAGTATATATCTTTTCATAGCACACTCTTCTTCCTGAAGTAGCAATAGTTTAGTGGTTTGATTTTGGGATAAAATGCATCTTACCTGTCTCTGTTAAAGAGTAACAGCACAGTGACTTAGTGGAAGAGTTTAGGGAGTGCAGCAGAGGGCAGTGCACATCCACCATACACCCTGAGCCTGACTGCATGTGCTCTGCCACATGCTGAGAGGTTTTGTGAGAAATCCTTGTGTTCCAAATACAACAAAGACTTGCTGCAAAGGCTTGTGTCTTGCTACAGAGAATCCCTTAGCCTTAAGTTGGAAAAAACTAATTTCATTCTTCTCTTGAAGGATCCATGCTCTAAGTACCTTCTTCAAAATTGTATAACCCTATATGCATCCTTTCTTGATGATATTTATTTAATGAATTGAAGGCTTCCAGTATGGTAAAGAATGCTGGGTACCAGCTGTGGGTTCACATACGTCTCTTGGATTTATATGGCAATAAATACCATTAACATTTTTTGGCTCTACCTTTTATTTCCGTGAATGTAGCCACATCTCTGTTTGACTCCTTCCGATAGAATTGGTGCACCACCTTCTAACATACAAATGTCTATGCTTCTAACAGATACAGTATAATTTAAATATTAAGCAGTAGTTACTGACATTCATAAAAAACAGTGTTAGGAATGTATTTTTTATGTGACCGTGTCAGTTATCTTGATGAAGTAATTTCTGCGGTCTTTCATGACTCTTATGCCTATAGTTCTGGAAACAGTGACTTTTTTTTAGTAGTGTTGAGCAGGACATCTAAATTTTCAGGTTTTTAAATGCTCTGTATCATTTTACTTCAAGGACAACTGTAGCAGTTTTTGTGGAAAGAGGTGTGGGAAACCTTCAGGCAAAACATCCTTATGTGTCAGTAATGTTAAAAATTGCAAGAGTACTTGCATCAGTTTCATAAATGGTCTTAGCTGGTGACCTGAAGGTCATATTATATAGTCAGTATTGCATAACAGGAATATTTATTTTCTCTGAAAACTTTGAATTTTCTACTTCTTCTGGAGATTAAATATATTATTAATTGCTCTGTATTATAATTTCTTGTTTCCAAATCTTTAGCAGCAAATATTACTGTGCTTTGTAAACAGTAAGACGCTTTTGCAGCTGAATGCCCAGTTTTAAGCAGTATCAGTGCCTCCTTTTAGGGCTACAGACTGGTTTATATATCAAAGCCAGCATCTGAATCAACAGCTAATGTTTTCTTTGTTGCCTTGGAAAGAGGATCTGCATGGTTGTGTAGCGGGGATTGTGATACATGAGGTGTAGCTGTTCAGTTAACTTTCATGGAAGACGCACTAGGCTAGTATGTTGCAATTCATGCCTTCCCCAAAAAACATTTTGTTCTGCATTTGTTCCACTCTCTGATTTTGATTGTAGAGTTGGGATCTAGGTACTGATAAAATACCCAGATATGGATGTCTTCATGTTTCCTAAACCTTTTAGAAGAGTAAGACATCGGTACAGCCATCAGTAGTGTTTCAGCTTTCACAAAGAAGTGTAGTCTCCCTTCCCATTAGAGTTGTCTTAGTAATTTCAACTTGCTTTATAGACATAAAAAGATTTCCCAAAGGTCCAGGCTGTGTGTAGATATTTCAGGATACCCTAGACTTTCAAATGGCTTTCTTGAGTAGCCGGGCACGTGGTGTGTCTGACGAGCTAACCCACCCTGGTGACTGGCCAGCTTCATCTTTCAATAATCCCTATGTGTAGATTCAAGTTCCCAGTGTGCGTTCCCAAAGTACAGGTGCTTTGACCTGAGCCATACACCTGAAATTGTTCTGTAGCAGGAGGGCAAATTGCTATGTGGATAAAATCAGGTTATAAATATCTTCAGAGCAGGTCAAAGACTGAACAGTCAGAACTTGAAAACCACATTTGGTTTTAGCATCATGTTACATGTGCTATCATGTGTTGATAGGTGAAAGGGCTGTGCTGTCTTCTAATTTATTGCTTAGAGGTAGAGCTGTGGTCTGTCTCCAGTGTGAAGTGCCCCAACTGACATCAGATTTATTCTTCAGTCTTGGTTAGAAAGGGTTGCCAGGTAAGACAGCAGGGACCTAAACAGATCCACATGTGAGATGACACCATGTGTTTGTATTTCCGGATGGTCAAAACCATCTATCCTAAAGCAGGTTTGAAGATTACAAAAATGGAAGAACTATGGGATTCAAACCTTCCCTCTATGTCAGTGTTTAGATAAGCACATTGTTAAATCTGTTTATTAATGGTGCAAACTACTATAGTATGTAAAAGGTAGTAGAATTTTTAAACATGTTTTCAAATGTTACTGGTCTTGATAGGGGAAAATCCTTATTTAAAAAAAAAAACCAAAAAAACTAACATATACTTTTATCCTTTAGATTCTCCCTGCAACTCCATTTTCTGTGATGCTTATTGCAAAAAGACCATAACTCTTAGCTGTTGATCTGCTAAAACTTTTCCTCTTACAGATATCTTGAACAGTATTTCTCATTTAACAATATACATCAAACATATTTTTTTTCCTGTAATATGGAATTTTTTCTTAATTTATCGAGCGTATTTTGAGAATAGACAGCTTGAGGGGAGAAGCTGGAAGTTACAATCCTAAGGACAAGCTGAGCTCTTATCGATTGTATGGATGACAGTGATAAGCTTTACCCCCAGCTGTTGCTGCATAATGACTTTAAAACCTGTATCCTGAATAAGTCATTAAAAACTCATGTTACTTTCACTTTTGTATAGTCTTGGAAAAGTTGTAACATGCTGCTGATGAAAATGGTGACAGTAAATTAGGAATTCTGATTTTTGTCAGCGTGGCAATGCTCTGTTAACAAAGGCAAGATTTTGACAGTAGTGTCAGAATTTGCTGGGAAAGTCAGAAAACCACCCCGTCCATCCAACCATTTTCATCGGAGGAGTTTTTATGCTGTCATTTCAAGTTTAAAAATAGGAATTCAGTTAAAATAGTCACTAAATTGTACTTTTTTTTATGAGCCTTGTTAAAATAATGGTGGCGCTTGGGGGTTACAGGAAAAGTACTGAAGTACTGAGCTTGGGGTTTGTTGTGTTTTGGTTGGTTGTTTTTTCCCTCCAACAATGAGAACAGAGCAGTTTGAGATAATTTATAAGGCTTTTTTACTGTTAAAAGACAATTGTCATCAAACTTATTTTATTTCAGTAATTGCATCTCATTTGCTTTGTCTTCTGCCTTTCATTTAAGGTTTTCAGAGTCCTGTACTGGTTTCAGTAGTTTTTTGTAACTGTCCTCTAGTGAAATGGAAAAATTACTGCTATATGAGAACTTTTTCCTCTACTAAATCTAGGTATTAGCAGTAAAAGTGATGGACAAATCAGCCTCTCCAGCTGCAGTCAGGTGTTATTGGCTATTGCAAGCACCAGGTATCAATTTTTAGTCTCTAAAGGTCCATGCTTCACTTAATCAAAGATAACTCTCAAGGCTGAAAGGAACTCAGATGGACTTTGAAATCCCTGATGCCCTGACTGCTAGTCGGGGAAACTTTCCGTGTTTCATGCCATTTCCTTGAGGTCTCCGAGGGCCTGTCCTCTTTATTCCAGTATATTAGAAATCCAGGTATTCAGTAGAAAAATGTAGTCAAACGCATGAAATAAATAAATATTTTTTTTAAAAGGCAAGCTTAAAAATACTCACCAGTATCAGCTTTTAGGTTTTGAATGAAATAATTTCGTGTGCATGCCGCATTATTACTTTTTTCTGCAAGCTTTTTTTCCTCTTCCAGTCAGTAACTGCCTTCTCTTGCTTTTCCTACAGTAAAATACTTTAAATGGGGAGCTCAGAGTGGGTGTGAAAAATATAAAATATATTTAACGTATTTAAATGGAAGCTTTGGACATACATTACTAGGGCACTGTTTTTAAGGTAAGAGACTCTGCAGGAAGTCTTTCCTGCAGAGATTTTTCCTGCTTCCTGAAAGAAGTCTTTTAGACTTTGAGGAGTGAACCACTTTGAACATCAGAAGTGTCTCTCCAGAGCTCTCTATCTCGGACTCCTTGTGGGTGCCTACAGTCTTCCTCTGAACCTTGAGACAGAGCAGGAATTTCATGCATGCCTATCTGTGGTCTTGAGGTGTTTGCTGAATTGTTTTCTCAGATACCTAAAATCCCCCACTTTTATGAGGAACTCCATATTTTTAAAGAAGTGTCTGAAGATTTCAGAGTCTATATATTAGAAATCCAAGGCCTTCTATACCTAACCCTACAAGAATTTAAGGAGCTCAGAGGATGAAATCTGTTTCACCTACTGTCTTAAATAACTCCTGTTTTTAGTTTAAATCATGACCAAAATGAAAATAAAATCTCCCCCATATGATTTAGCAGTCATTTGGGAACAGTAATGAACCAAAGCTAAAGGTCCAGTTTTGTCTGTAATTTATAGACATGTCTAATAATTAAGAGCCCTTTAAATTAAGATGCAATAAATCTGAAGAAGTTGGATCATGGTAAAACATGATGGTCTAAGAGATAGAAGTGTATGTGTTATGACACTCGCACTGTCTGTTGAAGGAAGGACATGTAATTGTTTTATAAAACGTGGAAGTTCAAGGCCTTTAGAGGAGGTGGTGTTACACAAAAGTCACCTGCAGTCTAATTTAGTGAGCAGTCAGGTGATAACTGTATATAAACATCATGATATGAGTATGTGGCTGGTACAGGTTGTACGGTACGTCCCTGGAGACATTCAGAAACTGCCTGGACGTGGTCCTGGTCAAGGCAGCTGGCTCTGGGTGGCCCTGCTCAACCAAGCGGTTGGACCAGGTGTCCTCTAGAGGTCCCTTCCACCCTCACCCATTCTGTGATTCTGTGAAATGAAGGTTGCATGGAATCATCTTCTAAATTCTGTTGAGAAGGTGTGCATGTGCTTCTTGCCAACCATATTACATAACTAAGAAACTGTCAAGTACAAACTGCACGAAATTAGTGACTCTCCAGAACTAAAAATCTCTCTCAAAACCTGCCCAAACAAGATGCTCATTCTGCTGTAGACTGTTTTTCAACTATGGTTACTAGACAAACATTGTCTTACCCGGGGTTAACAAATTTCAAATGAGTAATGTTTTGAGTAATGTAAAAATAAACAAGCAAACAAAACCAAATATCTTTGGGTTGACCAAAAAAACAATTCCTAAGTTGTTCCTGGCAGGTTTTGCCCCCATCCTTAAGACACATATTGGGACTGATGGCTATGTTACAACACAATGCAATGAGCTTTTCACAGTGAAAAGTGAATTCTTACAGAATAAAAAATTATTAAATATATTTTCTGTCTTCTTAAAAAATGAACTCTTGGTACAGTAATTTTTAGAGCAAAGTGGGGGTTTTTGTGTTTTTGTTTTGATTTGGGTTTTTTGTTTGTTTGTTTTTCTTATTTGTCTTGAAGTTCATATAATAAACAAAAGTTTGCTTTATAGAGACTGTCCAGATTGCTGTTTTTATCCTGCTCTGTCTGCTACTATTTAGTATTTGCTGACACTAAACCTTGTCAAACAGATACCAGAAAATTTCTCCAGCCTTGTTCTTGTAATAGGGCTTATGCTGAGTGATAACATCACATTCATTAATGTTTTGAAAGTGGAACAAACATTCATTGTTATACCCTGATACGAATTTCACTTGAGATGATCACTTGAGATACTTGCAACCTTATATCTTAATACTAGAAGATTTCAAAGCATCAATTTCATTATCTTGATAAATTCATTATTTATTAACATAAGTAAGAATATAAACATCACCTAATTGGCGGTATTAAATGTGCAGCCAGTTTAACTTGTCCAAAGCAGGCTTGTTCTTTGCAGTTATGATTAAGTCCTTGAGGGGAATATGGGTCAAGTTTCTCTGTGGAAATCTCTAGGATTGAAGTGCTCTCTCAGGCTGCTCCCCTGTGCTGGTGTAGGAGCTTCAGGCAGACCCCAGGGAGAACCCTCTGTCCATGTTCTGTGATGTGGTGGGCTGGTTTAGTTATCTTGGAGGAGCTGCATTAAAATTAGTCAAGTCTGTGTTTAGTACACGGGTTTGAAAAGTATTAAATATATTTAATGCATTTAAATGGAAGCTTTGGACATACATTTTGAGTCAGCCAGAAAATCTGCTGGATTTTTAAGTTCAGCTAGTAAAACTATAATGTTAATGGAGAGATGGCCTCATCTCATACTTTGTAAGTGTCTACCGCTCAATTACTGGAATGTTTTTGAATGTTTTAGGAGCATCTTTGTTACCAATATAAATTATTAATTATCATCTTTTATTCCCTATCTCCAGAGCAAACTAGAAAAAAAAAAATACTGCCACAAGAGTCACTATTTTATTCAAAATGTTATCTCTTGACTCTTCAAGGTGACAGGTTTGAATAAGTGAACAGAAAACAGGTCCCCAAAACTTTTTAATTAAACATTTTTTGTAACTTAGTAGTGGGAGGGGTTGTGTATGTTCAAACTTCAAAAAGTTGGTGTACAAAAATGATATCTAAAAGTAGCTCCTGTACCACCACAGAAAAAATGTATTGAAGGAAAGAAGGCTTTTTTATAGCACAATGAGTTATGCAAAATGTAGTGGTTATGCCTCTTATGAATCAGCAAATACTTTGCCTGCCTTTTAAGGTTCCATGTGATTTCCCACAGAAAATTGGCTGTGGTGGAATTTGATTCTTGGGTTGAAAAAGTGCTTATGACGGATACCAAACAGCCTTCTCTGTTGATATTACATTATTATTCAGTGAAATAGTCAGAAACTGGCGAAATAAACACTTGAAGAAAAGTACCAAGATCAGTGTTTACAGAGCATTAGTGTTGTGTACTCCCTTATATGGTTCCGAATCATGGGTCATCTACCGCCACCACCTGCGTCTCCTCGAACGCTTCCATCAACGCTGCCTCCGTGCAATCCTAAACATCCACTGGTCAGATTTTGTGACCAATACCTCTGTTCTTGAGCAAGCAGCTGTCACGAGTATTGAGGCCATGTTGCTGAGAACACAGCTGCGGTGGGCAGGGCACGTCTCCAGGATGAAGGACCACCGCCTCCCTAAGATCCTGCTCTATGGTGAACTTGCCACTGGCTGCCGTATGAGAGGAGCCCTAAAGAGAAAATACAAGGACTCCCTGAAACAACATCTCAGCCTTGGCCATATTGATCACCATAACTGGTCTACTCTGGCCTCCAATTGGGAGGCCTGGAGACACACCATCTATAACGCTGCTGTCTCCTTCGAGAACGCACGCAGGATCACCCTTGAGGAGAAAAGACAACGCAGAAAGAACCGTGTCTTGCAGAATACAGCATCTAAGGAGTCTTTCTGCTGTGCCTTTTGCAATCGGATATGTCTGTCTCATATTGGCCTTTTTAGCCACCAGCGCGCCTGTAGCAAACGTGGGTAGAGCCTTCCCAAATCTTCGTTCGCGAAGCCCAGCCATTCAGTGAAATAGTCAGAGGGGTGACTAATTGAAAAATACTGAGCCTTTTTTTTTTCAGGAGCGCTGAGCACCTAATCTTATGAAAATCTCAGTGAATACAGGTGCTGTAGGTTAAAGCACCTCTTAGCAAATGCATCCCTGTGTAGTACTGTTCAGTTCCATAATTCTGAAACAAGACTCTGTGTTCTGTGCTGTCTCTCTGTCTAGATAACAATCGTGCTAAAATTTTCTACATTCTTGTTTAAAAGATCTTTTATCTTGTATCTGTGTGAATATCTGCAATCTCACCATCGTTTTGTGATGTAGTTCTGCTATGGCCCAAGTCATTGCTTAAATTACACATTTCAAACTGAAAAAACGTTTGCAGAACACTTTGAATAACATTTTTTTTCCTTTATATAAGTGAATCAAGAGTGTTCCTAAAAAATGACCTCCTAAGAATTATGAATTGTTCTACTTTGATTTCTATTAACAACATTGTGTATTTATATAATATTTAGTCTTCAGTATATCCACATATTTTAGGGTTTTTGAAGTTGCTGGTAAACTGCAGTTTACCAACTGAAGTTCAATTGTCCATTTTGCCACTTGCTGCGTCTCACACTTGGCTCAGTACTACTGAAGGGAAATACAGTAAAGGTGTGAGCACCAGGGTGAGAAGCATGGCCATGTGCAAGTTCTCGATATGAAGGGAAGTTGCCTTGTGCATTTGAAGACAGCAGGTATATAGAAGTTTTTTGTTACATTAATGCTGCAGAAATGTTTTAAATGTAGTCAGTTGAAAGGGAGAAGGTAGTGATCAAGTGTTGTAGCTCATTTTAGTACTGAAAGAGTGCATGACAGACTTTGGTGCATTTGCAATACAATTTCAGATTTGGAGTTGTTGTGATGTTTCTTCAATATATTTCCAAGCTGTTGATAAATTTTGACCTTACTCAATTCAAAAGACTTTTGAAACCACATTGAAGTCTTCTTTGGTATTTAGTGGCTTCAAAAAGGTTGTTGTTAGGATCCTGAGTCTTATTTTCCCTTTGTTGTATTAGTTCTGTGTCAAGTTTACCATATTTCATGCCACAGCAACTGAACAGGATGCACACGTTGCACTGCTTTTAGTATTATTTTAATTTGCTAATACATTCTAAGGAAAGTGGAAAGATTTAATAGTATCTATTATATAAATTGAGCATTAAATATCTACTAACCAGTTTTAAATATTGGTTCAGTCTTTGTGAATATACTCCATATGTTTAAAAATCAAAAAAGCAGAAAAAGCGATCTTGCTTTTTAGTACACCTAGTGAATTTGAAATCAGCTTTACTTCTTGAAAACCACAATTTCAAGTTAACAACTGAATATATAAATGAATATATAAATATACTGTTATAAACCTTACAGAAAAGAATGAATTTTATTTTCTGAGAGCTCCCTACTGTCTCTAGAGACTAGACTTAAAAATTCTATTTTTCTGAGCTTTGCATCAAGAACTATGTGACATTTTTGCCTTTCTTTCCTCTGCAGGTAAACTGTTCCACATTGACTTCGGTTACATTTTGGGCCGGGACCCCAAACCCCTTCCTCCCCCGATGAAGCTGAACAAGGAGATGGTGGAAGGCATGGGAGGGACACAGAGTGAGCAGTACCAGGAGTTCCGCAAGCAGTGCTACACAGCCTTCCTGCATCTCCGCAGGTAACGGGGCTCGTTTTGTGCTGAAATTTGTTAGAGCCGCCATAAAGCAGGAGAGAAGAGGAGCAACTGAATCACTGAAATGTTTCTGTGGAAAACCCAAAACTTGTTTAAGTGTGAACGTAAACTCAAGAATTTGTATGAAACAAAGGAATGAAAACATAGTAGCGGTGGTGGAGCTTGAATGTAATTGTTCTTCAAGTTAAATCCCCCAGCTTTGCTTGTTTAATAACTTAAATAGCTTTATTTCAGAACTTGTATGGGGTGTCAAATTATATATTTCTCTTTTGGGTATGTTTTTGCCCTTAAGCATGTTTTCCTCTGGTTATTGATGATCAAGTAATTGTCATTTTAACTCTTAAGTCATTACTCATTTGCTGCTTTATCCTCCTCCAGTTTAGATTAGTGGCAATCAAATTCTTTGGCTTGAAGCTGACACACACATATGCTTAGTTGACTTCAGGTCCTGTGGGACAAAAATTAGCTGCTTGTAGTGACAATCAAATATGTTAGAAATTTCTTTAGATACCCAGAACTGTGGCAGCTAAAACCTCTTTAGACTCTGTGCATCTACAGACCAATAGATCTCTTCTTTAAATTTGGCATCAGCTTCATTCTTTTGCAGTGACTGTATTACTTACCATCAGCTTTCTGAGCCAAGTAGCTCAGCTTTGTTCTGTTTAAACAGAACACAGGTAAGCACTCTTGGTCTGTCCAAGGATTTGATTTACCACATCTTCAATAGAGATGAAATAATCTCACTTTAATATCAGGATTACATATTGCAAACCTCCAAATATGTGGAAAAAAACAGTAATATGGAAAGCATCTGTGAAAAGTACAATGTAATATGAAAAGCAGTCAGTCAATGATATGAAGTAAAATGCTGTATGTAGTTCTCCACTTGTTAAAAGGAGAAAGAGTAAGGAGTTGGTCTAAGAACTAATATTACTGGCTTAAAAGCAATTCAACAACTTGAAAAAACAGTGGCATGTTATAAGCAAACAATACTTGTGGTGTCAGAGAACAATCAGAAAGGCTAATACATATTCCAAGTTCTGAATTGCTTAAAGCTATTTTGTAATGCTTTATTTCTTATTTGTCATATACTGAAGTTGTTTTGATTGTTTAAACCTAGCTGTTTCAATGGAGAGGTCTGTTGTGTCAGTGAAGGATTATTCATTGAATTAATTTATGTAATGTTTTGCTGCAAAGATCATCAGTAGGTGTGGAGTATAGCAGTAATTTGGGTATACAACCTAAACTGTAAATCAAGATAGGTTCATTTATAATGTCTGTGATTGTAGTTGTAATTATAGTCTCTCCAATATTTGTTCAGCTTAATAGGGAAATATTTTTAAATGGTTCTGGATAAATATCCTTAAGGCTTTCAACAGAGATAGTGTAGGAGAATAGTAGAATTACTGTAGCTATTACTTCAAGCAGCTAGAACTAAAAATTATTGAGCTTGCTTGCTTATTGAAAAAAAAGAACAACTGGATATGAAACTCCTTAGTTCTAACAGCTCTGTATGTTGGCAGAAACCCACTCACAGGTACACCTTCTGGCCAAGTAGTGTGAAACCATAACTTCTGATTGCTAAGACAAAATGCAAACTCTCTGTCATGTTCCCCAGTTTGTGTTTCATTTTTGTTCTTTATTTCCCTGAGGTGTAACCAGTTCCTTACATATGTCAAGTACTGTATGTTGGTGTTCCACGATTCCTACTGGAATGGGTGTTGCATAGTGAAAACAAATATAAGGAATTTAAAAGTTACAAGTAAAACAATAGTTCTGTTCATTGTTCCAGATTGTAAGCATTTTGGCATTATTATCATGATCATTATTTTGTGGTTTTTTGTTTGTTTGGGGGCTTTGCGGGAAGTTGGGGAGATGCTTTCTACTTCCTTGAACAACAGTAATGGGTTGTGTGTGTTTGTCAGCAGTGCTGTAATAAAGGAGCAGCCTCTGCATTCTGAGTGTGTTGCAGGGCAAGATGTGGTTGGTATCATTTATGAAAGCCAACTGGGACATGACAGTGTTTGGGGAGTGTAGGTGGTCTTGAGAAGAAGTGAGCCATGGGGGGATCCTGATTTACACTGAAAAAAGGCAGTTGCATTTTAAACTTAGGAATTTTTGACCAGGTAAACAGGGCCTTAGTCTGGGACTGCAAATAACTGTAAACTCTCTTGTCCTTGTCTTGTAGCTTCGAATTTGGTAGAGTATTTGCAGTGTCAACAGCCTAAATATTTAATTGCTGTTGGGCATCTATATGCAAAAGAGCCAAGTAAATGTTGAAAAAATAAATAAAGGAATGCTTAGGATCAAGCATTTATTTGACATATTAAGCACTTAAAACCAAAAGTTTCTGTTCTCAGAAAACACAGCAGTGCGAATTTGAACTTCTGTCTGTTGTGCATTTCTTCCTTAATACATAATAATAATGGCCAGTCTTCGCGAGCGAAGATTTGGGAAAGGTCATTAACCCTTCGAGCCTGCGCAGTGGATTTTTTAGGTGAGACACAGCGTGCGCTGAACTGAGCCCACCCTTTAATCCTGAGGTTCATCTGCCGGGGCCAAGCAAACTTGGACAGTGGCAGTGAGGGTCTCAGGACGTAGGTTTGTTTAGAGTGACCTTCTCTTAGATGGATTGCCTCACAGGGCTAACGAGCTCCATCTGCCCGGGGGGCTGGGAATCGAACCTGGGTCGCAGCGGTGAGAGTCCTGCACCCTAACCACTAGACCACCAGAGGCCCCACCTTAATACATAAGGCCTCTTCTATGTAGGAGTTTTTTTTCTTGGATTTCTTAAAGTTTAACAGCACTTCATGTTAAAATTGTAAGTTAATCAACCTTCAGTGTAGCCAAGTGCTCATCTGTTTCGTAAGTTAGCTTGTACTGAGCTTTGAGAAAAGCAAATTGTGTGAGAAGGATTTGGGTTTGGATTTAGGTGCTTAATTGAACCTTCTTAAACCTAGGAATTCCTGTCTCCAAGTTTGTTCTGGCTGTGAATGGAAGTCAGCCATTCTGGAGGACTTTGTAATGCAGATGTCAAAGATGAGTGATATCACTTGCTTGACAAAGGTGTTTGTTTCTTACAGGTCAGCCTCCTAGCTCAGGTGAGTCAGCAGAGTGTCTCCTCTTAGGATGAATTTGGGCTGTCAGTTCTCCAGCTATGAACCTCATGGCATATTTGCCAAATATGTAGCCTGTAAGAAGGATGACAGTGGACTACTGAGTTACAGAAATGCTGGGGTGAGGGGCAGAGGAGAGACCTGTGAATAATATAGTGAGCAACTCTTTCTTAATCTGGGTTTTTTTCTACTCAATACCTCCCCCAAAACTACTTTTTTTTTTTTTTTTTAACGAGGTTCTTTAGTAGATGACCTTATGCTTCAAGAACCAAAAGACTTGATTGTGGGGACAGAACCAGCTCTTAACTGGCATCTAGCAATGATGAGTAGACCTTTAAAATCTTTTTTACAAGCCTCCATGACATAAATATCTCCAGTAACCACCTGCAGTGCTCATAAGCTCTTGTCCTCTATGCCTTTCAAGAGCGAAAGGGTCTCAGGGTCCGTTCAAAGGAAAAACTGCTGATGGAAGCTACCAATAACCCACGAAGAGACTTGAGAGCACATACGTGTAAGATTTAAGCATGTTTAAAGTAGATTTGTTTGTTTCAGACAGGTAGGGAAAAAAAAAACAAACCAGTACTATCTGTGATGTCTGTTCCTGGCAGCAAAGCAACTTGACTGCCAGATTTCTTATCCAGGTCTGAAGCAAAATGGTAGAGTAACTTTTCTGCTTCTCTTTTGACTTGTGGTAAAAGTAATTTTCCCCAATCCAGTCCCTCACCCCTGTGAAAGTGAAACAGAACAGCTGAAACAAAGTAGACACTGAAGATTTCTGGACAAACAGTTTATTTCAAATGCTTGCGTTATAAAACCTTAAATCTTATATGGGAATGTGTTAGGTAGTGCTAGTTCCAGATAATAATTAAGTATCATGAGTGTTTGATGGAATTACACTTGTCTAGAGAGATGGTTTTTTGAGCAGTATTTACTTTGTAAAATATGCCCATGAAGCAATCATTTTGTATGGTTAAAATACTTTGTACTTGCAACTGTCAGCTTATATATGTTCAGCAGCTTCCTAATAAACAATTTTTGCTGCTAAAAATTCATTTTCTATCATCTGTGAAGTTCCTGATGCTCTTAGCAAAGCAATATTTCAAATTTTGAGGTCTGTTACATACATTGTCTCTTTAAGAGAACTAGACCTCTTTGCAGAGGAAGGGGAGTTTCAGTTTATGTTGAACAGCTTGAAAATTATCCTTTCAAAAAGCAGCTTACAGCTAATTTCCTGCAAGGGCAGAATGGTTTTCTTTAAAAAAAATAATACTGAGTGCTTCCAACACCACTTCAAAGCTGAAAGCTGTTCTCTACCTTGTCTGTTTTAATGGTTATAGATGACATATGTACTTCATAAGTGTAGCATGCTACCACTGTTACTGGAGCTTAACTGAGCAACTGAAGACTTGGATCTGGTTAAATATTTAACTTGTTGTGTCAAAAGCCCTTACGGTGACTTGAAAAATCATGTCTTGTAATTATGAAGAGTTCAGCTCTCAGAATGCTATTTTATATCATACTGCTGTATCACTTTTTAATAAAAAATAACCTTTGAATCAGTATTCTAGCAAATGTTTTTCCTACTTGAGGTAGAAAATGGCATTAAATCTTAAAATATATGAAATCACAGTTTATATTTGATGTGTCTCTGAGTAAATGTTCTGGTAATTTTACCAAATTATAACAAAATCAGGGCAATTTATTGAGTTTTGACTGTGTGAGAGAGTTTGAGAGTTAAACTTTGATGATTAATGTCAGTATCTTATCTTCTTAACATAAATATATTCAATTAAATGTTGCAAATGGACCTCTGAAGAATTACCAATTCACTCTTAAGATGATGAGTTCTTAAGTTGCTTACAAAAAATGTCTTTTGTGCAGTTTACAAAGTATTTTACGTGATTTGCTCTTCTGCTTAGGTATTCCAACTTGATCTTGAACTTATTTTCTCTCATGGTGGATGCCAACATTCCAGATATTGCTCTTGAACCCGACAAGACTGTAAAAAAGGTAACTGAAAAACTTTCCTTGTCTTTCTGTAACGTAGGTCATCTCATTAAGAAATGTTCAGTCACTTGTGATGACTTTTGTATCTGACCTGAGAACACTTGCTCCCATTCAGGAAATTTTGATCAATTTCTAGAAGCATTGAAGTTAAAGATAGGAGCGTGTACTTTGAGATCATTTAGCACATGTGCCCATAAATACAGAATGGCTTTTTATCACCCATGTAGTGGGTGCACAGTCTGCCCTAGCACTCTGTTCCAAGGGGTATTTTAGGTGAGAACACTGTTCCCACCTTATCAAACCTTTTATAACCAAAGCAGTCAACACTGACTATATCATGAAAGGTTGTTCCATCTAGTCTAGATTACTGTAAGTCATGGATGGTTTTATAAAACCAGTCTGCTGAAGGTTTGAAACCTGTAGGCTGGTATGTCTTCATCACCAAGAAATTTTTGTTTATTGTGAAAACAGGCTGATGTCCCATAATTCTGACTTTGTCCCTCTACTCCAGCTTGAGCCATTCTTCTCCATTTGGTGTTTGAGCACCAGTTGACATGAAAAATACTGGATCCGTGTTCATCTAGATTTCATTGCACTTACATTTTAGACAAATATTGGCTCTTTTATAACCTGGTTTATAGTGAAGGGCTATGTATTTTAATTCCACAAAGGACTTTGTGGAGCCTCTGTATCCAATGGAAATTAGTTCAGTGTAATTTTTATTTCAGCTGTGGATTTTCTCTAAAAAAGGTTGTTCTTCATTGTTTTCAATAAGCTATGAAAGCAGAGATTCAGAATCTTTAAATTAATATTTCATGTTCTAATATAATTTCCCTAAAGAAGACTAAATTGTGACTCAAACAAAGTTTTTTTTTTTGCCTTCAAGAATCTGAGCATTTCTGTTCAGAGTTCCTTGGTTTCAAATTGATACAAACAGTTCATGTAGCTATTCAATTTCATTTCCAGGAAGGCTGAGCTAGCCACAAATGCTGTGTTTTGTGGTAAAGGTGACAGTCCTCCTTCCACATGACTGTCTTCCTGAGAAAATGACAGCTAATTCTTTGTCTATATCAATATTTGAACCTCACCTCTGTCCCTAAATGCCCTACAAAGACTGAGTAGATAACTCACACAGAACATGGGAGATAAAAGCCTAAAGTAGCCAGCTAAAATGGTTCAATACCTACCAGGTTCTGGGAGTAACTACATTTTTGTAGAGACACCTTCTTTTGAAGGAAGAGACCTTCCTAGCAGTATGCAACTCCTGTCTATGAATTTCATTTTTATAAAGAAGACTTGTTTAATTCTTACTACCCACTGGAAAAAGGCATGATATACAGTAAGGGAGGGGAAGATCTTTTAGGTTGCAAAGTTTACAAATAGATGCACCATAAATCCTAGGAAATTTGAAGTATGCAAATACAGGCAGAGCACAGAGGAATTTTTGGGAAAGTTTGTTGTTGACTGAAACAGTCATCAAGACACCAAACAAATGGTTTCATTGAATTTCAGAAGTGCTGGTTCTTTCATGTTTATATCAGTAGGTTTGAGACTTGCTGTGTATTTTAATCTTACTCAGTATCTGTTCAGAGTTCCCCGTCGTTTGATCATAGAATCCCAGAATTTGAGTTGGAAGGGACCTTAAAATTTATCTTCTTCCAACCCCCTGACATGGCAGGGACACCTTCCACTAGACATGTGGCATTGTTCATTCCTGCCTTGAATGCTCTCTCATGAGCTCTGATATGTTTTTATCAAACAGAATTTCCCAGTGCTTGCTAATTAACATGCAATATCCTTCTTTCTTGTATCTTGGCATTGCATTTTATGGTATTAAACTCTCTAGAAGTGCTGTCCAAGGGTATATGCTTTCTGTAATTAATGATAGTAGGGCATCAGATTCTGTAAAATACTTGTAAAGGATTATTTTAATATAGCAACGTTTGAGTATTTCAGACACTTCTAAAACTCTTTTAGTCTATATAAATTTCCTGTATAATTTTCTTGAAATAACAAATCATCATACAGAATTAAAACCCAACAAGTCTTTTCTACCGCTGAGAAGTATGTTACAGTTCACTGATGTACAATGGTTAAAAATCAAGATTATGTAAAGCATGATGGCATTGTGTGCAATTGGAGATCATGGAAGGAAGCAGTATCTAAAAAGAAGTTGTGAGAGCCATGAATTAGATCCATGTGGTTACTTCTAAATTCCATTACAAAGTATAAATAATAGTACCTTCTTTGCACGAAAAGCATAGTTGTTATATGACAGATCACTATTAGATCAAATGCAGCAATTAGTTACTGGGATTGTTAGCTCTGGCAGTGACTGCAGCTTGGTGAATTGTGACTTTTACCCTCGTGTAAGTTCAAGGCTGTCTGTTCACAGAGGCTTTAAAATGTGTTTCAAACTCGAACTGAAGCAGTAAGGCAAGTGCTTCTGACAAGGAATGAAAAATCACTTTCAAATGCTTTGAGAGGAAAGGATCCTACTTTTCTGGGTTCTCTGAGTTAATTTACAGTGTGCTTGTTCCTTTAAAAAACAAAAGAAGACCCACACAATATTGTCAGAAAGATAGCCAAGTTTTTCAGATCTCCCAAGTATTGTTATTTTATATAAACTCTTTTTTTTTTTTCTTGACTGCTCAGCTGTTTTTGACCACTATTAGCGGTTCAGATGTAGTCTTTTTGGTTCAAAATCAGCCTTTGAATATACTCCCAAAATCTGTGCAAAAGATAATATGTGATATGGGATCCCTAAAGATGAGGTGAACAGAGGAACCTTCCATAAAGCAATTGCTGATATTATAATCTACTGGGTGCATATGACAATGTTGAAAGCTCATACAACAGCAATTGTTTTATTTAGTTCTCAATTTTTGGGTTTACTGTTTTACTGGGGAAAAGAAACCTAAAAAACCAAAAACAAACAAAACAAATCAAAACAAAAACAAACAAACAAACAAAAAACCCAACCAAGAACCACAAGAAAACCAGACAACAGCTGTAAATGGGCTGGAATCAGAATCATCTTAACCTGTTATATAATGGTGAGTAGGTCACTGTTGATTGTGTTAGAAAACTTATTTTGGGTATCTTTGTTAGCCCATCTCAAATCAGTTATAAACTTTGTTAGTACTAATAAAAGAAAGGAACAAGGTGTCTTGCATCTCTTGGGTTGAGTGGCAACTTCGTTCAGTCATTTAACAAGGTAATACTGTACCTTGTTGTAGGAAAATTGAATAAATGCTTTCAGCATCTCAATTGATTTTTATTTTTTTCCTTAAAGCTTTAACAAAAAATCCATATATATATCAACAGACTCAAATTAGGTAAAGATCTATTTTGGACTGACCTGCAAAATTAAATTACCTTTGATGTGTGAGACAAGTCAATAGCCATTTCAGCCGTGGTATCACTTTCACCAGAGACAAAGGTGGAGATTTACAAATGTTTCTGTATCTAAGAAGGTGTCCTGGTAAACAGTGTAGGTGGAAGTTCACAGACAGCATTTTCCTCATTGATGCTGCAGTACACTCATAATCCTTTTTGTAGAGCCCTCCTTTTGGTCCACACTCACTGGAGCCAGTGAGGCTCTAGTCTCACAGGCATCTGAAGTCAAATAACTGGGGTAACTAGTTAGGTTACCTTTACCTAAATTTTGAGATTAGTCAGAATACTAGTTTTATAATTAAACTGCAAGGAGAATGATGATAGAAAAAAAAATTCTTTTCAAACAAAGGAATACTTACTGAAGTATTGTATATATTATATATATTATAACGCCTATTGAAGTATTGTACTGCAGTTATTTTGTCAAACAGTTTTTTGGCATGAAGATCTTTGATACTGGAAGTTTAGTAGGTGTAGCTATACTGCTGTTATCAAGTAGGCATGAATTACTCCAAGTGTTATTTCTAAAGAATATTTCTTTGCCATGTTAGATGGTAGCTCAAGTTCAAGTCTAATCTTTATTTTCACAAAGAGACATCATGTGTCATCCTCACTTCCAGTAGGGAGGGAGGTGCTTTATGTTGCAGAAAGTATCTGCCTGCTAGTGAAAATATAGTCAGATGTAAAAACGTGCTGGCAAGTAAAGCTGCCTTTGGAAATAAAATGTTTTTTGTGTTCCTCTTTCCTAAACTTTCTGCTGAGATCTTAGAGCCAGAATGTAGGTTTAATCTTAGTAATCACATACATAATCTAAATAAGCATAAAATTTGCGTCTACCATATGGTAATGATGGCTAGAGTGAAGTAAATTGAAAAAAGAATAAAGAATACTATCGACATTGTCCATGTCTCAATTTCTTGTACTCTCTCTTGTCATTTCCTGTGGTATATAGGTGTATTATTATGGGATGCTTGCTAGTTAGACTAGTTAAGAGAAGATGGTTGAAAGTCAGCAATCCTTGGACTTTCTGATGTTCAGACAAATAAGGAAATCAAGTAAGATTGTAAAGAAACTTATACAGAACATGTCCTCTTCAGTGAGGCATTGGATGATTTATGATTCATTTTTTTTTCTTTACAAATTTAAGACTTCTATGTTAAGCGAGAGTTTTTAGAAAAATCTGATGCAGAAAGTATTCATAAGGAATATCATGGCTAACATGGGGAACAAAAAGGAAGGCAGGTTCTTTATCTTTTCTTCCAAATTTTTTTTTTCTTTTTTCAAAATACTGTGTACTATCTAGTAACAGCTTGGCATCCCAGGAAGCTCACTGACAGAATGTAATTGTATAATCAAGCTTAAAATCTTAACTGAAGGCATATTGCCCAGGTGTTGTTTCTGTCTAAGGGTTTTGGAAAGTCTTGGGAGAAATGCACATCAAGTGAAGTCCAAATTGGAACAGCAGCTTCTGTCATGTGTAACTTTGTGCAAAATAAGTATAGATTGCACCTCTGACGTGGTTTATGGCACAAGTGTGTTCCTGTCCTCCTTGAAGGTACTTTCACATTCTTCCTGTTCAAAAGAGAACAAACTCTACAGAAACTGATTTTGCTTATCAGAGAAAAGTGACAAGAGATATATTTTTTCCTGCTGGCGTGAAAAGAAACACAAACTCTCTATGGCTTCAACTGGAGATGTGGATTTAGAGCACACCAAAATTTGACATTCCCTTCCTACTTGCATTTTGTAACGTTTGTTTTCAGAAATTAAATCAGTGCTGACCTTAACAAAGCATTCCCACAGCTAAAATTGGACTGACAATGAGTTAGTCAGCATTGTCCTGAAAACAAACAAAGCTGTTTGAAGTTTCACAACTGTTTATCCACTGCTGTCCGCTTGCAGTGAATATACCCAATATTTATAGATAGATAGGCTAGTCCCTTTCAGTTGTAAGAAACGCTTGTTGTACTGACTCACTTGCCTCACTCCATTTTCGATCACGACTTTTTCCCACAGAAAAGAACCTGAAAACAGGGATTACCAGCTGCACAAAATTGTTTCCATCCTCAGACCTCTAGAAATCCTCTTCGAATTCATCCTATTTAGTTTCATAGCAAAAAACGTATCAATTTTTAACCAAGAAAAAGTAGCTGCAGAGCTTAAAATTAGTTGTCTTTTTGATCCTTTCATCTCCTTTTGTCCTCTCCAAACTATTTATAAGGAGAGCTGTCAGTATAGTGTTTCATCTCATGGTTCACGACACCATCTCCTACTGCCACTCTCTGATTTAGGCTTTTCTGAAAACCTGCCGTGGCTCAAAAATGTCACAAAATGAAATTAAATTGAAAAGTAGCAGAAGATTCTCCCCAGTTTGCCTCTCCCTTTCTGTGGCCTCTGAGGTAATTGCCTTTAAATTTTCCACTCTTCACATATGTTTTTCAGTTTTCAGGAGAAAGACTGAACTGAAGTCTTTATATTGACCTGTCAGTGCATAACTGATAATACAATGAAGTTATCCCCACTCTGACTTTTTTTCTTTTCTGCCAGTGCTCCTTATTTTTCTGTTTCCAGCACAGCTGCAGTGCTAATTGCTAATTGTTGGGCTTTTTAAAATTAGCCAGTGCTATAAATCCTAAGTAGTAATGACTAAAATCTGGAGTCAATTATGTAGCCAGTTTTGCGTAAGGAAGAAGTAGACCATCACTCTTCAGATGTAGCTAATGGATTCAGCATTGTCACCTCCTAACAAAAAAAGCTTTTGATTTTTCTACAGGAAAGCCAGATGGTTTCTATCTGTCCTTCATAGCAAATTTGACCTTTAAATGAGAAAACATCAGGGACCAGTGATTCATTGGCAGACAAAGGACTCAGCAGGCATTAAAGGACAGTTTCCTAATTGCCTGAGCTGTGTTTCAGATGCCCATTGATTAAAGAAGGTTCTGCAAAGACACTGCATTACAGACGAGGTGGTTGTGAGCACAGGCAGCACAAATACCTGACTCCCAGCAAGCAGGAGGTAACTGCTGTCTGTGAAAGCAGCCCATTCAGTTTTGACAGTGCCTTTGGATACTCACAGAAAAGGCTAAAATCAAACCGCTCAGAAGAGAGGAAAATCCTTCTGTGGACTGAAATGCTGGGAGCACCCTCTGTGTTTCCAAGTCTGAGGAGGTCTCATCCCCCTTGATAAGAAAAGGATCAGTGTGGTTATTTGGAAACTATCAAAAAGAGGGAGCAGACATTGTTTTGTTCCTGAAACATTGACTATATCAAAGTAAAATTATTTTTATTGTACAGGTATAAAAGCTGAAGCAGAGATGTGACTGAAGGTACAGAAGGAGTTTCTGAGCTAGTTTGTTCCTAAGCCTGAGATAATTTTTTCCTTTTTTTTTTAATCCAGTTTATAGTGAAACTCCTACTGCTCTTTCCCCTCCTCTTTCCTCCCCAGTCAGTCAATGGATAATTGAGAGTTGAGTTCCCAAGTTAGTGAAATGGAAAGGACCTCTAAGTTGGAGCTTGAGAAGCCTTTTTAGGCAGTGATTGTCCGTTTTCACCTGACTGAAAATACACGCATTGGTTAGAAGGTGGCACTAGGAAACCTTCCTGATGCCAATAGGAAATTTACATTTATAGGAGAAATAAACTCAGTTTTGCATGATTAGAGTCTCTTTGCTTCACTAGTCGTATTTTCTTGCTGCTCTGGGGAGGTTTATTCTTTGTAAAAGTGTCACATTGCTACGGAGCTTATTTTGCTTCGACAGATATTCATGTCTGTGTCCATTTGGGTAATGATGCTGCAGCTGCACACCCAGCTTTTCTGTTTCTAGGCTGTTGATTTTTCATGTATATTAATTCATTTCAAAATACAAAAAAAAAAAGTTGGAATAAACATCACAACGTGAACCAAGAGTGTGAGAACACTCTTGTTCTCCTGTTGCTTTATATCGCACTCTCTAATTGACTGTAAGTTTTTGGCCAGCATGATGAAATTCTGAGCTGGAATAGTATCATCTTTGTGTACTGTTGCAGCTGAAACCCTGATTTTCCCACATATTCAATTTAGAGATGTTCTCTAACATCTTTAGTGCCTTCTACTTAAAAAAAAAAAATATAGAGAGAAGCATACATGGGCTTGTTTAGAAACTGCAGTTTGTTCAAATTCAACCCTTGAAAACAAAGGCTGTTGTTGGAATAGTGTTCCAAATGAAAATGTTCATGCAAATAAAACATCTGAATAGTTTGTTCTGTGAGTTGTTTAGGCTGCAAGCAACAGGGAAAACAAGAAAGTATTTTACTGAAAAAGATGGAATGTGATAAGGGTTAAGCAAAGAATTTAATGCCAATTTCTGCCACATGAATGTTGATTACTAAGTGCTGGTAATAATTATAAGGAAAAGCAGTAAAAATAATCATGAAAACACCACTAAATACTGTTGTTTTCTTTTTTTGACTATAAATTGATCTTTGTCTGAGGTTTTAGTTGTGATGACATCCAATGTGTATTATGACCTAATGGAAAAGCACACTGAATTTTCTCTGTAAGCAGCTGATTTTGCAATGAGCAATCCCATACTGGTGTGATAAAATTATATAAAACACAAGCAGTGCTGCTTAATATTGCTGGAAGAATAAATACTAGAGCAGCGACCAGTCTTGGTGGCACATTCTTCAGAATGGCTGACTTGCAATTTGTCTGAAACCTAAACAGGATTGAGAAAGGGTTCTCATATGTACATCTTCTATGGCATCTTAAAATGTATTATTACCTTCCTCAGTAGTGATGAAAAGCAGAGCTTCATGAGTGTTCAGGATGCTGTCCTGAAGATGATAAAAGCTTCCACAGAATTTCTAAAAAGTTTATCATAACCTTGAGCCCTAAGTACCCAATTAATTTTAGGTAATTTTTTTAGCAGGGATAATATGATTTCTAGTGGAAAAAAAAAATTGAGTTTAATATGATTCCCCTGGCCCATATTGTACAGTAGATCAAATTTGAGGACAAAGAAAAATAAAAATCCATACAAATCTGCTCTTTGGTGAGAGAGAAAAGGCAGTCTTGTGGTTAAGGAACAAAAGGCCTAAGTGAAAATCTTGCAACTTTACAAGAAAGTGCACTTACCCACATAAGCTCTGTTCCCTACTGAGTTTATGTATCATATCTCAATCCTAAGTCTGTCACACTTCTGAAAATGCAAAATGCCAAAAAAAGGGTAAACCTGGGGAGATTCATTCAACAGAGTGAAGACATTGGCCTGCCATTATCTCAGACCTTTAACTACGTTTTTTAATAAGATTAGTATTTTCTTGAGTATTTCATGTCTTCTTTTTGCCATCATGTTTTTTGTACTTTACACAACTCTATGGGCCTGAGAGTTTTCTATGAAATCAGCTTTATAAACACATTTGGTGCCCTTTTCCAAACAATACTCATTCTACTTCTCCTTGAAGACACTTCAAGCAAAAACAAAGTCCAAATTTATTAGCAGTTAACAATGCCCGTTATTCTGGTAGATGTTATGCTCTTCCCCTCTTAGTTAACTTTGTGCTGGGTTAATGGTGTGAAGTAGTGTTTCTTTCTTTTTGTTACTGTAAAATATATTTTTCCCATGCTTTGGCTATTCTTACTAGGTTCCCATCCTATATGGAATTCTGCTGCAGGTGATGATCAGCATTTTTTTAGCTCATCATCAGTGCAGCCACAAGTAATTTATATTTAAATGCTTCTCTCCTCACCCTCACTCCCCCATATTTTCTTTTGAGCTGTCCCTCATGGTCTCTTCCCCTTTTAATTTTTATTTGTCTTTTGAAAAATAAAAGCTCTACCATGATAACTGACAGTAGCTTTCTTACAAGGCACTTTAAATTTTATTGAAGGATAGTAAAATTTCTAATTCCAGAATTATATAGTTTCATATAATTCTGCAATCCTCTTGTAGTTTATTACTAAACTATCCACTCTGCAGCGGGATAGGAAGTGGATACGTTTAATATTTCAAGTTGAATGTAAGTATCTTCATGGACTCTACTTGTTCATTCAGCCTTTTCATCCTTGAATGTTCAAGTTCTTCTGTTGAGACCTAATGTTGAAAAACAGTGTTTGTATATGGTGTGGAGTTTAAAACTTCCTTTTCTCAAAACAAAGCAAAAATTTAACCAGATTCATCAAATATAATTATTTTCTATTTAACAAATACTAAACTAAAACAATGCTCTTGATTTAAATATCAAAGTGACAGCTTTAAGTAAATCTTCAGGTGGAATATCTTTGATGCCTTCATGGTGGCAAGCCTTCATAAGTATGTAGAATGAGATAATTGTATAACTCATCAGAATTTCACCGCCCAAATTCACCTGTATTTTTAACACTGTGCAAAAATCTCTTCCTAGTTGGCCTGGTCTGTGAGAAACTACTGGCTTTTAGAATACATCATTTACGTTGGAACTCAGGGATTTCAAATAAGGACTACTGTTGGTTTCCTACAAGAAGTCGAAGTCAGTTGCTGCTGTTGCAGCTCAAGAAATAATTTGTAGTTTTGCCGTGTTTCTTCTCATCTAGATTCCAACAGTCAGTTTTAATGCAGGGCTGAAAAACTTTCATGCAAAGATCTGATACTCAGCAGCATTTGATCCTGCTGTTCATTGCAAACTGATTTTAAGATCTAACCATGGATAAATTTCTTTGCACATGTATCAGTGTGCCAGTATATTTTGTGGGAAGTGGGTTTAATTAGTCATTAATTCCATAGAATTAAGCTGCATCTTAATATCCCTAACTGCAGGAATTCTGAGAAGGTCTTCCATGAGCAAATTAGAAGATCGCTGAAGTGTTTGATTACTAGAGTTGTGTAAAAGAGCATTACAGTGATTTTTCCTTTTTTTGAAGCCTGGAGTGAGCAATTTTCCTGAATTCTCATTAGCATCACCTTTTCTGTGAGCATGGAAATAGATCTGAAAGAAATCTGCGCTGTAATTTGGGGAGGTATTTAAACTTGTGCATAATTGCAAGCATGTGAATAGTCCATTAACTTCAGTTGGATTCTACTGTGTGCGTCATTGGCTGTCTAAAAACTTCTGATATGTCTGTGGGAGATAATAAACCTCCTTCTCATCGTGTTTGTTACGAAGATAAAAGTTCTATACTATTAGCCTGAAATATCTGCTGAATCTCTCCCTGGTACATGCTTTGTTGAAAGTTTGAACTTTTCCTGTTTAATCCATTCTTTCATGTTGATCAAACTTCTTTTTGAGAGGAAGTTGAGGAAAAACTCAATTTATGCTTACTTCCAACATATCAGTTACAATGGTATTTTGAGTAAAGCAACTTTATGATCATAGAGCTTTTTTCCAACCTAAACCGTTCTATGATTCCATGATCTTTCCATACTTAGCAGGCTAACTTAGGCTTTTATTACAGCTCTGAAGGGTACTATTTTATAGTAGGTTGCCTTTGAAAGGAACACAGAGTTATGCTAAACCGTAATCTTGGAGCATTTTTGCTGTCATAAAGAGTGTGGTTGAGTGTGTGGTTTCCTTGGTGCACAGAAAGCATACAAAATAGGAAGGAAAGGCAGTATCATCTCACAAATCCAACCTTTTTAAGTGCACTGTTGAAATAATTTGGCTCACGTTTTTGTCAATGCCTAAAAAAAAGGGGAATGCATGGAAAACGTTGAGGAAAGACTTGATTCCTTCTTACTGTTAGTCTCCTTAGTCACAGCCGTGAGAAGGTTAAGAAGAAACATAAATCATTTGATATTTGCCTACATGAGGGGGATTTCTGATAGGCAGCTCTTTAATAGAAAAAGTTTTAATGAGCTCAACTGTTTGAGATGGAAATTGGACAAATTCAGATAGCAAATAAGTCACGCTTGTTAAATAGGGCAATTAATCATTGAAACAATTTACTGAGGATGTGAAACATTCTGTCTTTGTATAAAGATACCATAAAGGAGATTCTCATAGATAAAGTAGAAGATAAGTACTTGGTGAAAAAATTGTTTGATACCATTTTACCTAGTTCATTATGCAGGAGACTGAAGTACTTGAATGTGATGGTCTCCAGAAGAGCTCATGTCATTTGAGATTTATCTTTATGGGAATAAAGCATGTTACTAGGTGGCAGCAATAAATTTTCTGCAATTAATGTGGATTTGCTGGGCAATTTACATATTGTGATTAGCACTTCTTTGCAAGGTAACTAGTACTTTAAGGGGATAGTATTGATTAGGCAGTGCTCAGATCTAGACTTCTGAAAAGAGTTTTGAAAGGGGAACGGGATAAAACCAAGCTCAGTAGAGTTAAGGTTAGTTAGCCCTATATGTTAGAGAGTGTTACCATCTGGATCAGTTCTGAAAAACTGCCATGAAATTAGTTGGAAGTCACAGAAAGGCCCCTTCATTAATGTTCTTGGCTTTGCCAAGGTGCAAATAAGGAAGTATGGATGTTGCTGTATACTTAATTATAGTGCATTGAGCTTTTAATTCATACATGAATTGTGTTACTGGAGCAATGATTAAACTGTATGTATGGCCAGTCTTCGCGAGCGAAGATTTGGGAAAGGTCATTAACCCTTCGAGCCTGCGCAGTGGATTTTTTAGGTAAGACAAAGCATGCGCTGAACTGAGCCCACCCTTTAATCCTGAGGTTCATCTGCCGGGGCCAAGCAAACTTGGACAGTGGCAGTGAGGGTCTCAGGACGTAGGTTTGTTTAGAGTGACCTTCTCTTAGATGGATTGCCTTACAGGGCTAACGAGCTCCATCTGCCCGGGGGGCTGGGAATCGAACCCGGGTCGCAGAGGTGAGAGTCCTGCACCCTAACCACTAGACCACCAGGGGCCCCTTAATGATTAAACTATGTTGCTGTCAAAAGGAAAAACAATGTGAGGGGTAGCAGTGTCTCCAACCTTTTGTGGATGGTGGATACAATCAAAGTTAATGACCTTCACACCCACCACATAAAGGTCAGTTTTGAGAGAGTTGATTTGCTCAACCCTTCCTCTGATTCTGTGTTCTTTACTTGCTGCCTTACAGTTTCTAAAAGATGGTGTTACCTGAAAATAGATGTAGAGTAAGGAAGTGTTACATCTTTTCAGAAATTATTAGGGTCATGCAGACTCTTCCAAATTTGTATTTAATGTGCAAAGCTGTGTGTTTTTTTCTCAAGTGGCATTTCATTTTTAGTAAATGTTGAGTATTTTCTCTTTTTTCTCATACCACTTCAGTTCTGCTTAAACTCCTATGTCCAAGTACTTCCCTTGACTTTCTTGCCTTGAGCTTTGAAATTAGTAGTTGGGGCAATGAGATGTAGGGGTCTGTTTCTAGTTTATTTAAACACTAATTTTGATGAAAGGATTTGAAATAGGTGTTTTATATAGCACTGTAAATTTCCAGCAATCTGCTGTAACTTAGAAGTAAAAGAGAGATTCTCTACTAAACTGTCTTAGCTGAAATCACTTTGTCTGCTGCTGTATACACAGATAGCATAGTGCATGTGTTGAACTAATTTTAGCCATTTCTGCCCGATTCCAGGTGCAGGACAAGTTTCGTTTGGACCTATCTGATGAGGAAGCTGTCCATTATATGCAGAGTCTAATTGATGAAAGTGTTCATGCCCTTTTTGCAGCTGTGGTGGAGCAGATACACAAGTTTGCACAGGTGAGATCACCTTCTGCTCAGTTGCTGGTTTGTGTGAAAGCTGAACAAGGTGAGAGGTTGCAAGTGGTTGAGTTTTAAGACATAACTTCACTGTCTGTGATGTTTTAGTTCATTTTCCTACAGAATAAAACTCTGTTTTAACTGCCAGGACTAGAGAACAAACTAACAGTGATCCTAGAAGAAGTTGAGAAACACCTTAGCAAATATGCAGGTTCTGTCACCTGCAGTCAGGGTAGTTCCTGGTATCAATCCAGGCTGGGGGATGAGGAGATTTAGAGCAGCCCTGCTGAGAAGGACTTGGAGTGCTGGTGAGTGAGAGACTGGGTATGACCCAGCCTTGTGCACTCACAGCTCAGAAAGCCAAGTGTGTCCTGAGATCATCCCCAGCAGCCTGGCAAGGGAAGTGATTCTACCCTTCTACTGTGCTCTGGTGGGACTCTGCCTCCAGTGCTGCCTCCAGCTCTGTGCTGTCTGACTTCAACCCACTGTCAGACAATGAAATATTTGATTCTCGTGTAGAACAAAACCGTGTTCACAAAAGCATTTCTGCTTCAAATTTACAGTGGGTTTTTTTTTTTCCTCTAAAACCATCTGACATTTGGTTTGTGCTTGTCCAGGATTTAAGATACTACACTGTTTGCCTTAAGTATTAGACTCATGACAAGAAATGGAATTAAGAGGAAAAATGAAACTGCTCTGAAAAGTCAGTCATTATCCCAGTTATTTTTATTGATTCTTTCTTCAAAATGCTGATCAAATTCTGACATAACTGAGCAGAACTATTTTTATGGCTATCCATTTTGCTAAAGATCTTCTGTTGTTGTCTTCAAACTTAGTTTTTATTTTGAAGAATTGCACTATATAGTGCAGAATAAGAAGGAAAAATGTCATTTACATCCACACATGTATTGAATAAAGGTGATGTACAAAAAGGAAGTGTAATTATATGAAAATGATCTGAAATTTGTTGTCATTTACTATGGATTACTTTGGTCTTTGTAATTTCATAACACAAAGTGCAAAATGCCTCACACCTATCTTGGAGTTCAAGTAAAAAAAAAAAGGCCATTACAAAGATTCAAGATCAAAATTTTAAGTGCCTCCAATATGTGTGTAGGTCTTCCTTTTAATCACCTTTTTAAGACATGTCTTTTTACTTCATTGGCTTTAGGTGACTGCCAGACTCTCCCAGATAATTGTTATTGCATTTGTGAAGCTGTATTAGTAAGTCAGAGTTTACAGGTTTGATTTAGATAACCTTTACTTTTTCCATTCAGGCTTGTTCTTGCTTGATCTTTCTTCAGCACTTAAAACTGCTTTTAAAATTTCAGGACAGATTGTTCAGAATATGGAAAAGTACCAAAGAATGTTATCCCAGGCTTCGATGGGATGGGCCTTAGAGCAGCTTGGTCTAGTGGAAGTGTCCCTGCCCATGGCAGGGGTTTGGAACGAGTTGATCTTTAAGGTCCTTCCAACCATTCTGTGATTTCAGCTCCCAGGAATGGTGTTCTAAGCAACAAGCTGATACATACAGCAGCATCTTCCATTCATATTTTTGGGAGATAAAAAGCAAGCTCACAGTGTATATTACACTTTGGATACCAAATAAGTAGATGTGCCAGTCACTACTGTCACAGTTATCTCATTTTGGGGGTCTTACCTCTCCAGTGGCCCGTGCTGAACTGCAGCACAGTCTTGGGTGTTGTGTTTACTAAGGCCCTGAACTCTCCTTGTGCACTGCTGCAGAGTGTGCAAGCTGTGTGCTTTTAGCTTTCCTTTCTGACTTTGGCATCTGATACCTACAATGAAAACAGTAGTGTGTTGCTTTGTAAGTGCTTAGGGCATCTCTTGCATCCATGTGATGTAGGATTCTTCTGCTAGTTTTGGAGTTCCAGTTATTGCCTTTATTCATGCTCTAAAAACAGTTACACCTACGGGCTTGCCCCTGCAAGGATACTGGATGCTTGCAAGTGTGAGGAGGATGCAAAAAGAATAGTCACAAATTAGTCAGCAGTTGGCAAGTCTTAAGAATCTGAGGTCTATTCATGTATTTAAAAAAAAAACTTACAAAACATTCACTGAAGTTAATGTAATTAATGTCTATTCCCTTTATATTACAAATGAAATAGGACACTTTTTAGTGATACTTAGTACTTCATTGGTCAAAATCATTATCGTTCCTTTTTGTCTGAGGCGGTCTTAAGAATTTGCTGCTGTGGTCTTCATGGAGTCTGTAAATCATTAAATGAACAATTAATGGGTCATTGAATTTGCTGTAAAGGGGTCATCTCACACAATGGCCAACTGAAGCTTCAGTTTGTTCATTTATAATTCTGCATTGAATTGCCAATGGTCTTGCTCTTAATAGTATTATAAGTTGACTGAAAAAAACCCCAGCACTACACAAGTGTTATGACACAAGTGTAAACAGCAGATTTAGCTTAATGCCACATAATATTTAATTTTAAATGCTCTTCAACACTTTTTTTTTGTTTATCAATAGATATTTGTTCTTTTACTGCCTCCAAAATAGGCCAACAAGGAATCTGTGCAGTTTACTGCAGCACTTAAGAGCTTTTTAATAAGGTTGGTTATTACAGCAACCGCGGTTTTTCAGTATTCTGTATGTCACTCTGTAGTAAGTAAAATGCTTGGATGAAGTACTCAGGATGTTTTGGAATCAGTTCAGTATTGTTCTTTTGTAACAATATTGTAAATTGATTTTAGTTCACAGCTGTGTTACGAAGCCTTTGGTTTAATTTCTAATTGTTATTTTATCAGATATTTTACAGACCTTTTTATGCACTATTTGTCTCCTTAACAGTTATCTAAAAAACGTTGTCTGAAAAGTAAATAAATTTAACATTTAGAATGAGATAATGGTGTTGTACAATAGTGCTCAAGAGGAGGAAGAAGTGCATACTAATTTTAATCGATACTAACAAAGACTGGATAGGCATTTCTTCCTGGAGAGTCATTTTCATTTTAGTAGCATTATTTATTTCTGCAGAGGCAGGAAACAATCTCCAGATAAAGTGTCTAATTTCACATTTTATTTCCCATGTAAATTTACAAATCAAGTCAGTTGCATTTAGGGGTGATGTTAAGCAGTGCTTAGAAAAGTGAAAGTTTGTAGGTTATAGGATGTCCCACCTAAAGTGTAGCTGTACAGCTTTGAGGTTTTATCAGTGCTTGACTGCTTTCTGCTTAGGAGCAAACTCAGTTACCAGTTACTACGCTGTGGAAGTTCATGGCTTTAGAATATCTCCAAACTTTAATCCCAGTGCTGCTGTATCCCAGAATGCAGGGACCTCAGGACAAGGCTTCTGTTTTCCTTCCTGTTGGATGCCAAAATAAAATAGGGAATATCTACCAGCAGGATTGTGTGGATTAACTGAAATCATTTGTCATGGGGCAGATAGAGTTGGTTTCTGTGCTGGTTTTTCTCTTAAAGGTTGTGAAAATCACCTGCCCCTAGGCATTTCACCATGCTTTTAAGCACAGAATTCCATTTGCTCAAAACTTTTGTTCTTTGGGAGTAAACCAGGTTGAATAAACTCTGTTCTATGTTGTTTTTTTTTTCTTTTAGTATTGGAGAAAATAAGCCTTTTGCCTACACATGGTGGAAACAACCAAATGCTCAAGAAAGAGACTTTCTCAAGCCCTTGTGGACTTCACCAAGCAGCTTTGGAAGGAAAAAGCTGCAGATTTAGGAATATGGAGCACTGAGAGCTCAGAAAGTAGAGAAGCTTTTTGAGTCTCTGTTCTTCACAGGTTTAAAACCAACTAATTTTTAAAGGAAAATGATTGTTTATACCATCCTTGGGGGCCTCAAAGGTCGAAGTAAGCAACTTCCTCTCAAGCCAAAGATAACTGGAAGAGGCTGGATTTGATGGGGAATTCTTGTACCTGTTAATATATTTTCTTATTTAAAATATAAGTACATACAAAGTTACAGCAGAGAGGCCGCAGTTCCTTGGTGCAGCAAAAACCCCACAGAACTATGGCAATCTCCTCCCATCCCTTCCCACCAACTTTGTTCCCCGAGTAAATTTTAAATGTAATGTCATATGATCCTTTATTTCCCACCTTGGGCAATGTTACCATTTAGAAAGGACAATCATTTCTTGCCTGCTTACAAAAATGTTTTTAAGTGTTGATAAGTTACCCAGCCATAGGCATCCAATTAAATCATCACTAACAGACTCAGCAACCAGAATGCACAGTGAGTGGTTCAGTATTTCACACTTTTACTCTCAATGTTTTCTGTACAGTGATTATATATTCCTCGCTCTAATAAAATCTTCGTTGTTGCAGTCTTGAAGTGTTCTGTTTTGTCTTTTTAATCTTACCTGCTGAGACATGGCATACTGGAGGATTATGTTTATAACTCTTGGCTTTTTATGAGGATTTTCACTTCTCGGTTCGCTTAATGCTGAAATAAGGCCACTCTTGAAATGACTTTTGTGCCACATGTTGAGTTCGTAATGAATCTGTTTTGTATGATCAACAGTGTAATTAGCTCTCCATAAATGTGTGGCTCTCTTCAAAGGGTGCTCTTATACTCCTGTATTTTTCTTATATAACAATTTAAGCCAGAAAAAAATCCTTCCCAGTTATAAAGATAAGAGGGGACTGATTTGAATCTGAATCTGATATTTGTGAGTGAATCTTGCTTTATGCTTTTACCTTTCTTTTCCCCTGTATGTGTCACTTAAGAACTGCATCACCGTAGTTACTAGTAGTGTTTGTGTCAGCTGGGAACACCCAGTGCCACAGAGGAGCCACACTAGTACCTTTTGTCTTTACTGACTCTTTTTTGGAGAGGTAGTAATTACCATTTTCTTGCAGGTTTTCTTCTGGTCTTGCTTCATCTGGCGCACTTACATACTTCTCTACTGCCTCTGTTTCACATGAATTCATTCTACATGCAGTACTTTGTGGTATCTTCCAAGTATGATTCTGAGAGTCTGGAATTTTCAGACATTCAGAGAAAATTCTGCAAAAGGTCTTTTTTTTTTTTTTTAATCTTTTTTGAAGGTGCATCCTATATGCTCACACAACTTTTGATCTGTATGAAGCAGCTACACTTTATTTGACTTGAATTCTTGTCTCCTAACCCCCAGCCCTTTCAACTGTATATGTTATAGGATTTTTCCTCTATTTTTCTTGAAGAAAACTTTCTGTTCTTCCTGCTGCAGACTAATTACCAGTTGCTCAGACAGGCCAAGGTTTGTCTCCTCATTAAAACCCAAAAGACATCATCAGCTCAATCATAGAGCCCATTTCACTTTGCAGAGAGGTTTATAAAGTGATAAATATTAATTTTTATGAACACACTACAAAATAATACATGGTTGTTCGGTATGTTGTGTTTTAAAATTAATTAACCTGTTCATACGCTGGGCTATGCAGCAGTCTATTAAAATTGTAGACTAACTCAGTTATGAATGTTACAATGTGAGCCTGAATGGAACTTGTGCACAGTGGGTAGGGCTTAGGAAGACCCTGACTTCACTGTAGATCACTGAAAACTTTGTAAATGAAGACTATCAGGTATACAACACACTGCATGTAAATAAATTTTTATGCCCCGTCTTCTAAATACCAGATATTGTTGAAAGTTGTTCCTACAAGTCCACACATCAGTAGGTCTTTTGTTTTTGTTTTTGTTTTTTTTAATACTCATATACACGGTTCTCACTTTTTTTTGGCAAAATTTGATGGCTCCTTGTGCTTCATGTGGCATCTTGTTTAAAGTAAAACACACAAAAAAGAAAAGGAAAAACCCAAACAAGCTGGAGCATTGGGGGGAATAATTTTGTTTTAAATTAAAGGTTTTCTTTTTAGGTATGTTAGTCTAAAGCTTTGACTTACTAAATTAAATATGTGTGATAGATTACCTATCATGGCTCAATATCTCTATGTAATACCATGAGTATGTTATGTGTCTGTTGTCTCCAATATCTTCTGAATCCCTTGAATAACTACTGCAGATTTTGTCTTCAGAAGTACAAGTCTTAAAGCTGAAATCCTTATATGTTTCACGAAGGTAGATCCCTGGTCAGGGAAAGATCTTCAGGGGAGTGTCAGACAGGAGTTTAAGCCTGCAGATTTATTTGTGTGTATGCATGGGGGGGTGGTGCGCACGCAAGCACAAAATTCTGGATAGAGTGAGGCTGTGAGCTCCATCATGTGTATCAGAGCATGATGCAGTATTTGGTAGGAAACCAGACTGTACCAGTTGTGTCACAGAACAACTTGTCAAAAGTCATCCTGTTAAGTGTCCCCAGGAAGCATTGCAGAGAAAAAGAAACAGAACAGTCAGTAATTTTGCCATGGGCTTGTTTTGCCCAGCGGGTTGTATTTTACATAACCGGAGATAAAAAGTACAACAAATCTAGCTTGTGGGTGCTTTATTTGCCTTTCAGCATCCCTCTTGGCTTCATCCTGATTTTATTCTGGTACCTCTGGTGGCCTTTCTTTGGGATTGAGAGTGGGTGAAGCAAAAGAAATCAGTCTTTTCTTTTTTCTTCCCTACCTATAGACTATCACTTGTTGTTTTCAACTGCTGGTGCATCCAGAGCAGAAAGTGTCACAGTCAGCTTTTCTTTTGGGGATGAAGAAACAATAATTGTCAAAGTAGAATTTTTGGGGAGGGTGGGGTAGGAGAGTGAGAAAGAGATGGATGGGGTCTTTGCTTTAATATAAAAGGCATGTACCCTTTTGGCAAGAAATGTTCCAGTTCTTATAGACAGTTACCTGGCTTTGTTGTTCTTGTGTGCAATCTAAAATAAAAAGCACTTCTGAAAGGCTTTAGAGGGATAATGGCTTTGGGAAGGGGAAGGAGGAACAGAGAATGGGAATCTTAACACCTCCTCTCAAGAGCGGGGATAGCAGAAAGAGAGGCAGTCTAAATGGGCTGCCTTTTGAACTCAGGAGAGGTTTTACTCACAAGACCGGGTGTCATCAGCAGAGGGTAAAATACTGTTCTTATTATGAAGTATCTGAAGCGCCTACATTTAAGGAGTCTTAAGGGAGTCATTGAAAACAGATTGCAGGTGGATTGTGTTAAAATAGATTTTTGTAACCTCTTCAGCTGATGTGATGATTCTGTGAAATGGTGAAGCTACTTGAAGTGTGATATTGGTGTCCTGACTTCCGTGATTTAGATTGGGCCCTGCCAGGGGGAAAGAAATTTCTCTTAGGAGGATAAAATGCCCAACCCCAGTTGCTTCCGAAGTATTGGGACAGTTCACCTGCATGGGTTCAAACCTGAAACTGCAAGAACACTGATTGGGGGGGAATTCATAGCTCGTCTACACACAGGCATTAATCAGTTAAGCTGTGTGTGGGACTGTCCTTTCCAAAGGGGATTAAGCTAAACCCCAGGGAGGTACTTAAATTCCAAATAAAACCTCTCCACAATTAGAAGCTGTGCAGAGTTTAACAGATCCGCTTTGAATTCCTTCCCTTGACAGAAAAGCATTTGTCCTAATTTTTTTCCCTACTGCCTTTCTTCTGTGGTGATGGATCAGAGAGTGGCAGCTTCACAGCCTCAGCCAAGGATCAGTGTTCACAACCTGCAGTGCACGGAAAGCCCTGTGAAGGTGTGGCTGAGCCAGGATGGGCCTCTGGGGAGCTCTGGAATCTGTTCTTCCGTGGTGGAGCCATTCAGTTTGGTCCAGCCTGTGGTCCTCACAGTGATAATCAGATAATGCCCCTTTCCTCCTCTGACTGGGTACTTAGATGCTGATTGGAATACGTAATAGGTGAATCATGCAGATCCACATTCTGTAGTGCCAAACTACTTTTTCTGTACGTGATCTATCAAATGAGTCCAGTCCAGCCACAGTCCTTTTTTCAGTGTGTCTTCTTTCACTGTGAGTCAGATTGTAAAGTTAATTGTAGCCAAAGGCTTTCCTTTGTCGTGTCTGTTTAATAAAACATCTCTCTCTCTCTGATTAGAGACTGAAAAACCCACATTACAAAAGAAAAATGGCTTTTTTATTAAGTAAGTTTATTTTCATTCTCAGGCATATGGAAACAGTTTTCTAGCAGAGAAGATGGGAGATAATTAGGTAAAATCTTTTCTTTTAACAAACCATTCACAAATTACACCCCTTTGAACTTTAGGTGGAGTAACTTAAGTTCCATGTCTGCGTGCATGTGTAGAGATCTGTGTGGTTGTGCATCTTGCCTGTCTGGTGATGTAGTGCCTTGTGATGGGACGCTGTGTCCCCAGGGCAGGGACAGAGCTTTTTTTCTTTTCCATTAAATGTTGGATTGGTTTTTTTCCCCATATCTGAGGATGTCAGTTGTACTCATTCAGTGCAGTCAGCTGCCTGTCACTTTTCTAATGCTGTATTTTCATCAACTGACATACAAATGAGAGATTTCTAACAAAAGCACAGCTGGTCTAGGAGCACTATCTATTCCCTGAAGTAGGCAGCTTCCATTTCAGCTTAAAACTTGGAATTTTTTGCATCTGATGATGCAGTGACAGACTCAGGGGCTGAGTCTTCTGACCCAGTGGAGGTGAAGGGGAGATGGTTGATGCTGTGATGATTGTCTGAGTCATTCACCAGCCTCAGGGGTGAGGACAGCAGCTTGCATGTCTTGAAGCCCACTCTTTAAAGGAGTGGTTCAGCTGAGGTCCCTGATCAGGTTCTGCCAAGGCTGCATTACACTGGAAGCTAATTCAGCTTCTTTTCCAAGGGAAAGCACAGCAACAAACCTCGGGAGAGGTAAATGAGTTTTTCTTAAAAGTGAAGTACATGGCAGAGACCTGGCTACCATTGAGAGCTGTACTTGCTGAAATCCTGAATATGGGGAAAAATTGTTGTTCTATAGTTCAGAGTTGTTTTGTATAGTTAGTCCACAAAATTTAGTAAAACCTGTAGGTAGTATCTTCTCAAGGATGTTGGGCCATATTGCACCTATCTCTTCCAAGTTGGAAACAACATGCCAAGTAACAAGGTGCTGTGGCATCTTACTTTGCAAATGAGGAGATGGCAGGTTTTAGCTCCTGTTCTGCTTCTAGCTTGACAGATGCTTCTTTTGAAACGAGAACTGAGAGGCTCTGTGTTACAATCATGTCTGTGGCTTTCCTTGTCCATCAGCCTTGAAGTTTTTTTTGCTTTCCGAACTTCCATTTCCCTCCCAGCTCTGTAAACTCACCGGTGCAGGACCCATTTTTAACTTGTCTCACACAAGAAGTACCATAGCTGTGGGCTTTAATTTCGGTTGGATCTGGGAAGTGCCACTTGCCAAATAGCAGTGTGTTTTGATTGCACTTTGCGTTCAGACTTGGTTCACTGGCTTGTATTTGTTCCATATCTTAGAGCTCAAAAGTGCCTGAAGAAATGTACTTGCTGGAACCCCTGTGTCTGTCAAACAGTGTTCTGGCAGTTCTCTCCATTCTTTTTTCTTGGAAAGCTGTAGTTAAAACAGGAAAATGAAAATGTTTCTGTGTTTTCACTAATTAATCCTAAAGTTCTGTACATACACAAATAAAGCTTAACTGAAATACAGCAGTTTTTCAGCTTAAGCAAGCAATAGCTGCAAGACACATTGTCAGGCCTTTTTGTCAGGGTCCACGTTTTCTGCATCTGCATTGCCCAGCTTAATGGGCACCTGATCCTGATTTAATGTGCTGCAACAGATAAATTATTTTATTCAATTAGGAGATCCAGCCAGACGGATAGCTGGAAGCTATGCTGTTTTTTTCTAGTTTAACACCACATGGATTGTAAATGGGTGTGTACAAGAAAAACTGAGAATTACAAGTCCCAAGCATTATTTTCTCATTTAGAGTTTGAGATATATAACAAGCAAGAAGAACAACTCATGTAAGACTTGGAAATCAGCATAAATCAGAACACCCCCAGCTCAGTTTTACATCTCCATTATGTGTGTGCACCAAAGGCTTAGTTAGCATATGTTTTTCCAAACTATTTCATTGTTTGGTTGCCCATATTATTATTTCTGGTCATGTACTAAAACTACTCATTAGTTTTAGTGCTGAGCCTTTTGTTCAGTCATAGAAGTTGTTGGGTTTGTTTTGCATTGGGGTTGGGTTGTTGTGGGCTGGGCTATTTTCAGCCACAGTGTTGGTACTCATGTTTTCCGTGTTGTATTTGCCACCCTGCCATGGAGGGGGTACTCCAGGCCATTTCAAATGACACTGTGTGTTTAGTTTTAGCCAAATTGAATCAATGTCTATGTGCCTACTTTAGAGCAAGCTGACTCTGAAATTACTGAATTCCACTGGCTGTACTGCATAGATTTCCGTGGACCATGCTGGGAACTGGAGTCAGGTATTTATATGAAGCTGAAATACGCACGGGGCAGTTCTGTTTTCCAGTACTGCCGTGTTGCTTGCGAGGACCAAACAGAGGACATCCCGAAGTGGATGTCCCTGTCATGGGAAGTTTGGATGGTTTTAAGGGAGTCTGAAGTCCAAGGCACTAGGCCATCTCCATCTCAAAGAGGAGGTCATAGCCATGTCATGCAGACACGTTGCTCTCTGAGCAGTGGACTTCTCTGTGAGATGTGGATTAAGTGTGCATCCAAATCACATTTAGGCTTTGATTTTTTTTGACTGTATAGTCACACACTTGTTTTCTGAGAGGGGGCGCAGGTACAGGAATGTCCCTGTGTAACCCAGAGAAAGGGTTGATCCTACCACATTTTCATCCAACCGGTTACCTTGAAAAAATGTTTGTTTCCATGAGCTCAACTTCAGCGGAAGTTCAAAGCATCACAAACAGTAAAGTGTTAGGAGTACAGCCCCATCACTGAGCACTAAGATACTTTTCCTGCTCTACACTGGTGCAGCCTCACCTGGAATATTGGGGCAGTTTTGGGCACCACAATATAAGGAAGATATTGAGCCATTAGAGAGTGTCTAGCAAAGGGACACGAAGATGGGGAAGGCCCTTGAGGGGAAGATGTGTGAGGAGTGGCCGAGGGCACTTGGTGTGTTCAGCTGGAAAAGAGGAGACTGAGGGGAGACCTCACTGCAGTTACAACTTCCTGGGGAGGGGAACAGCAGGGACAGGCACTGATCTCTGCTCTGTGTGACCAGTGACAGGACCCGAGGAAATGGCCTGAATTTGTGTCAGAGGAGGTTTAGGTTGTATATGAGGAGGAGGTTCTTCCCCCAGAGGGTGGTTGGGCACTGAACAGGCTCCCCAGGGCAGTGGTTGTGGCCCCAAGGCTGCCAGAGCTCCAGGAGCATTTGGATGATGCTCTCAGGCACAGGGTGTGACTCTTGGGGATGGGCCTGTGCAGGGCTAAGGGTTGGACTCTGATCCTTGTGGGTCCCTTCCAACTCAGCATATTCTGTGATTCTGTGAAACGCCCAGGGATGGGGCTCTGAGCAACCTGGTCTAGTGGAATGTGTCCCTGCCCATGGCAGGGAGTTGGAAGTAGGTGGTTTTTAAGGTCCCTTCCAACCCAATTCATTCTGTGATAACTAGAATGAGCGGCCTCCCACAGACCCATGGGAGATGGTGGTGTCCCAAGAAGACAGACTGCTCTTCCCTGAATTTATTAGTGGGTGATGTGGCAGCAGAGAGTAACACATTTTAGAAATGCCATCTTCTCAGAAGCTGGAGCAGATTCAAGTGTATTTCACACAACTAGGCACAACAACCAAGCTTGAATCACGGAGTAGATAATTACATTGCCCCAGGAAATCAACTGGCTGTTCTGTTATGCCCAGCTTTGGGCTCCAAATCTTCATGTACCATCCAATTGCCATGGTAGCAAGGCTTCAGATGTGCTTGCTCTAATCTCTCTTATTTACCTGCTTTCAGGTATTTTGTGAAGCTTAAAATAACAAGTGTGTTTAGTTCCTGGTAGTGGAAAGATGCAAGGCAAGGTATAAATTATTAACTTTTCTAAAGTAAAGTTTGCATGAATTATCTGATGTTAAACATTACTTTCTACTCATACTGCAGTTTTGAATGTCTCTTGATGATTTAATTGATTATTCCCTTCCTATTTTGCTTAATTCCATAAAATCCAGCATGATAGAGGGTGGGAAGGAGACTATTTTTCTTTTTTTTTCTTATTTCTTAATATCCTTAATTATTATCAAGCTACATAATTAAAGAAGGGAGCTTTACTTGAATTGGAAATCATTACAGTGAATTTCTACTGACACAGTAAAGGACAGACTTGATCCCAGTGCTCCATAGATACCACGCCAGCTGTTTGCCATTTCACATGTATGAAGAGTTTCTGCAGTCTCCTTTAAATCCTATGTAACCGGCATCAGGGATCCAAGTGGTTCTTATTTCATCTGTTGCATCCATCTGTGTTGTCTTCTCTTGACCTTTTAAATTTGCAAGCTCTTCTGAGCTAGGACCATATCATTACATTTGCATAGTGATTATTACCAAAGGTCTGGAATCAATGAGCGTTCCTATAATATAAGTAATTATGGAAGAAACCAGCAATTCAAGCCCAAATGACAAGGCATATGTAAATAACAAAGCTAGACCTTGCTAGTTAAATTGACTGTAAAATGAGAAGGAACACTGGATAGATGCACAGAAGACAGGAGAAGCCCTCTGAAGGAAAAGTATACTCACACATTTTCGCTTTGGTCATCCTGAAAATATCAGAAAAGAAAATGATGGTTTTGTTTTCTAAATCAAAGTGAGAAGAACTGCCAACTATTTTTTTTTTTTCAACCAAATGGTATAAGCACCCAGTAAAATCCTTTTAGTCAGCTTGCTACACTGCACAAAATGACTTCTGGTGGAGAACAAAACAGGTAGTATATTCAGAGACCTTACCATTTCACAGGATAGAGGTGGAAAGAAATGTCTTGTCCAAAACTTGAGTTAGAAAAGATTTTATTATCAAGGTGGCAGTAATGCATTCCTGTGAATATCTGACTCCCCACCATGAGGCTGTGTGTTGGATTGCAAAAACAGTTATCTAAGATTTATCTGTAACAAAATCATAGAATGATATAATACTCTGGATTTACATGGATCTTTAAAGGCCACCTAGTCCAACCCCTCTGCCATGGGCAGGGACACCTTCCACTGTCTCAGGTTGCTCCAATCCCCATCCAACCTGGCCTTGGACACTTCCAGGGATGGGACACCCACAGCTTCTCTGGGCAACCTGTACTAGGGCCTCACGAGCTTTATTGTAAAAAATTTCATCCTAATACCTAGTCTAAATTGACCCTCTTTTACTTTAAAAGCATTATCTCTTATCCTGTTGCTGCAAGCCTATTAAAAGGTCTGTTCCCATTTTTCTTATAAGTGCTCAATGTTTTGAAAGTCTTCAATAATTCCCAGCGGATCCTTCTCTTCTCCAGGCTAAACACCACTAACTCTCCCAGCTTCACAGGAGAGGCCCTCTAGCCCTCTGATTATGAAACAGTTGTGCCTTGGGCCTCCAGGGAATTTTGAGCACTTCTCACCCTTTTGGAATGAAATTCCAAAATACTCCAAGTCCTACCCCGGCTTTGAAAAACAAGTTACACAGAGGTAGGTAGAGTGAGTAGTGAAGGCATAGGTGTTCTTTCATGTTTCCTTCTCTATTGCATAAGCCAGAAGTCTTCAGCCCTTGAACTGTTTACCCTATATGTGACTAAAATAGTGCCCACAGTGTTGATAAAGGTGTCTGAATTCTCCTGTCACTTCACAGACTAGACTGTGAGTGTAGAAGACATTCTCATAAGCTGTGCTGTAGCCTTCTCAAAAATCACTTGTAGGATGTCCTAGTTAACACAGCTGAGAGCACTTCATCATGGTATGGGTGTAACCCAAAACTGTGTATTCTATAGCCTTCCATGCCATTTCCCAGAAACTGTTGTCAATAGACTATTAGCACCTCTACCCATAAGAGCCTGACTCCTCAGGCTATAAACTAGGTGTTAAGAGGCCTGTGAGATAGGAGGATGCTCTTACCTTTTATGGAACTCCCTGAGGGAAGTACTGGCCATTCCTGCCTGAACTAGAGAATATATAAACCTGGAGTTTCAGAACTTTTCAACCGCTCCTGGGATCCAGAAGGAAGACTGCAGCTCATCGCTCTCGACCTTTGCTGGACTGCAATCACCGCTTCTGACCAGCCTGCAACAGCTCTCCCACCAGCAGGTTTCTCCCCTCTCCCTTTACTTTGGACTCAAGCGGGGCCCAGGGAACACCACTTTGTTCATGCCCCAGGGTACCAGGTTGTACATGTGGGTTTTGTGGGTTAGGACCAATTGTTTGTTTGTGTGATTGTGCTTGCTGTGTTGTTTTAATAAACTGTTATTCTGACTTGTGGTCTCTCCTTTGAGTTGAGTTCATTTCCCCTGCTGGTTGACTCTTAAACCAGCACAAGGATCAATATATTACTTCAGTAGTCCATCTTTACTAGTGCATTGCTACTATTTTATCTTTCTCTTTATATTCCTCCCTTCTCTTCTTTCACTTTTCTGTTTTGCCCTAGGAAAATAATTGAAAGGGGGCAAAAATGCTAATGCAAAATAAATTATTTTTTTATGTTTTTGAGAAAGCAAAACCTGAAGGAAGAATAGTGGGAAGCATCTGAAAATAGTAGTAGTATTAGTAAAACAACAACAGTAATAATAATACTACCACCACAATAAGGAAAAGCTGGCATTTATACAACTCCAACTGTTAAAATGCGTATTCAGAAAAGAGATCTGAGAGTTCTGATACACAGAATATTTTTAGGAAAACATCTTTTCATGCTCAGTAGCAGTCAAAGAGCAGGATTTTTTGGAGTAGGAATAAAGAGAATGTACAAAAAAACATCCTCATGCTGCTGCCTATGTTCGTCCACACAAACGGGTGCAAGCAAAACTATGGTTGTCCCATTCCAAAATGGGTGTGCTGGGTCTAGAGAATGAGAAGATGAGTAGAAAGTATAAGCAAGGGAAGAATATGCCTCCTAACACAGGACGAGTAGCTGAACCAGGAAACTTCAGGCTAGGAAAGAAGTGGGTGAGAAAGGATGTGACAGAGGTATTTAAAATCTGTAGTATTGTGTCCAGTAAACGAAAGATAAAAACTTATTGAAACAAGTCCATCAAAGGGACACAATGACGATTCAGGGACTCATCCATCTTTCCTGTGAGGAGGGACTGAGGGAACTGGAACTGTTCAGCCTGGGGAAGACAAAGCTCAGGGGGTTTTATCCATGTGCATAAATAACCAGTGAGAAGGAATAAAGGGGAGTGAGTGTCCGATTCCTCTCAGTAGTGCCCTGTGACAGGACAAGAGGCTGTGAGGGTGGTCAAATTTGGGAACAGGTTGCCCAGAGGAGCGTTGGAGTCTCCATCAGTGGAGTTGCACAAAACCCAACTGAACAACACCCGCTCCAGATGACCTTGCTTGAACAGAAGGATTGGACTAAGCGGTCTCCAGAGGCCCCTTCTATCCTGATATATTTTATGAAAATCCTGAGTCATATGGGAAAAAAAAAAAAGTGAATAAGAAATTATTGGTTTTTCCTCTTTCTTAGTGAACAGATGGTATCAAAAGGAAATTAGCAAGAGAAAGGTTGGAAACAAATAAAAAGAAGAGCTCTTTACACAGTGCATAATTGAACTATGGAGCTCCTTATTATGGAGTTTTGTGGATGCTAAATAGCAATTAGATAAATGCATGGAAGAAACATTCATCAAGGTCAGCCAAATGCAGTATTACTCACAGTTCTTGAATTTCCTGAACCTACAACTCATTGGAAGCTGAGAGAATAAACAGAGAAATGTTAATGTATTCTTACCAATATAGTCTTACCCTTCTCATCACTCCTGAGTTTTGTTACTTGTCAGAGTTGAGGACATGACATGATGCAGCTGACCTTGCATAGCTGGTCCTATTAGAGGTATAATGCATGTGCACTTTGTGATCCATTTCATTGCAAATGTTCTGTTAAAAAAAAAACAAATAAATGAAACAAATGAGTGTTCGTCTTAGAAAAAGAAAATATGCCTTGAGAAGAGAAATTAGTTTGCACAGAGGTCAGATTTGTTGAGCAAGAAAATCCCTTTTTATATCTGCTTTTGATGATGCTGTATTTTAATTTTTTTAATTGATATTTAATACATAATACAGGAAATTCCATATTGAAAACTACTTAATCACAAGTAAATATTTAATATACCTTTCAGAGGCTTGGTGTAGTTCTGAAGTACTTTAGTTAAATGACACAGTGTAAATGGGAATTAGGAAGTCTGTGGCTTTTGCAAAACACAAGAGTATATTAGGAGACTGAAGAGTTTCCTGTTTAAAAAAGCAAATAGTACAGTTTTAGGAAAATCTGAAGCATATGCTGAAGAAATGTTTTATCATAATTAATTCTTAGGCAAAATAACAAAAAATTGATTTGCACAAGCCAGAAAATTGGCAATCTCTGTAATGGATAAAATTGAGAAGACTGAACCCTGTGGGTTATTTTTAGTCTTGATTATGACAAATCAAGCAAATAAAAAAGTATCTACATTATTGACTTGCAGTGCAGGGAAGGAAAATTCTGGATAAGAGTTTTCATATTTCCTTTTTGTCTGAAGACCTGTGTGCTCAGGCAAAGAAGAAAGAACAAGTGGAAGTGACAGGATTTTGTGCAAAGAATCTGTACAAGGTTGAAAATGTTGAAAAATTAGGCAGCGTGGGGATTAATTGAAGTCTGGGCAAGAAAGTTCTCTCTTGAAGATGAGAGCAGCTGAAGCTGCCTTTGAACTGATGTCAGTGGGACACTGTGATTAAATACATCTTGTTTTTAAAGCGCTGCTGGTCCCTGTAGAGCAGTGATTAGGAACCCAGATCAATTATACGTCTGTATTGGTTTAAGGCTGCCTTTTTTCCTGCAGTGCCAAGTCTTTGGAAAGAGATGGTAAAAAAAGGAGGAGCTGCAGGTTACTGACCTAGGAATGCTGTTAGTTTTGTTTGGGCAGGAAAAGCCTCATGGAATATCACACCTATTCCTTCCTCTAAGTTCATTTTGGATATTCCAGCTTTTTTTTTTTTTTTTTCCTTTTTTCTTTACCCCCACATCTGCCCCCAGTGAGCAGTGTCCTGCTGTGGCCAGCACCTGAGCCTGATGCACAATGTGTCTTCGAGCTGTCATGAGCTTCACCTGGAGAGCTGAACACAGCTGTAACTGTTCTAAGTACCTTTGTCTGTAGTTTGGTTGCTTTGATAATATCCTTCCATCATGTGTGATGACAATTAAAGAATATTTAAAGCGTTGGACACAAAAAGGGACAGTGCTGGAAACAGGGTAAAAAAATACCTTTATATAAGTTTTAGATCTTAGGGAAATACAAGGAGGAACCTGAGTGCTTTAAATGGCTTTTAAGAAGAATTTGAGTGTCTGTGGTGATGACACCCCCCACTGAGTCTGGCGGGACCTTGACAAATCTCCCAGTCGCTCCCTTTGACCTTAGAAGTTTGTGCCTCAGGCTGAGTATGATATTATGCCTGTTTTTCCAGGTTTAAACAACACCAGCACTTAAATCAGGACTTAGGGTACCTTCTCAGTTTGTAGCAGTCTCATTCTGTTGGGTTTGCTCCAAAGAAACATGAAAAATGTGCCCTCCAGGAAACTCTGGCATGGTGCAGGGTTTCACCAGCCTCATCACACCAGTTGTCAGCTACTGATAAAAGTTCTCCAGAAGAAGGAGGGACAAAGCTTTGCCCTTCCTGGGCTCCAGGCTGCAAAACAGGGGTTGGCATCCTTTCCCTGAGCACTGCTTCTTTCCAGGGGCTGTCCTGTGATTTCCCTCAGAGACCTCTCTACTAAGTGAAAGTGCCACCATACTCCAGGGGATGGAGCAATGAGATGGCCAGAACCCCCTCTGTGTGGTGTAATCCCCCAAGCTGCTGGACTCCCCAGTCATTAAAGCTCACAAAAGCGGCTAGTTTTCATGATTGATTGATATTAATTACCTTTAGGATATAATCCCTCCTGTCTTTGACTATTCAAATACTCGCCTGAAAAGTCAAGAGAGAGAAAAAAAGGAAAAAATATCCCTCTTGGAAACTGCTTCCATATCCATTATCCTTAGCCCATTGGCTGTTAATTATTCACTGTGTGTGAGCTCACATTATCCTGCCTTGCAGAAAAGGCACCATGAAAGATGTTATAGATAGCATTTATGAGCACAAAGAACTTTGAAAACCCACTTTTAGTCCATGACAGTCAAGCCAAGCCTACACCCCAGTGAGTCAATTGCCACATGGTTTGGACAGACTTTTCTAAAAACTCAGCACATAGTGATTTTGTTCTCTTTAATCACTCTTCTACAGAGGAATTTGCTATGAAAGCAAACCCCAGCCCTGCTGATAAATGGAATTGAGGGTATTGGGGTTTTCTTCCTTCTTGGGAATGTCAAAACTATAGACATATTTGCACATGTATGTTTCATTCACCTTTGTTTTCAGAGCAGTGTTTTCAGCTGGTGGAGCTGTTTGATTAGGCAAATTAACTGTAGTATATTGAAATAATGTCAGCCACGGTAAAAGACCCAGAGTGACACAGCAGGACATGAGAGGCTGCTCTGGAAGAGGTAGTTTTCCCCTGAAGGCAGTAGAGCTCATTTTGGGATTCCACTTTAATCATGTGCTGTGGTCTCTCAGTATGTAAAAGAGACCCCAATCAAAAAGGAATTACTGCCTGCAGGTCCAAGAGACATGAAAAATGATGTGCTGCTTCCATGGGGAATGATTTAATGGCTCAGCACAGGTCCATGAGAAAAAGGGCTTCTTTAATTCTATTTCTTCCTAAAGGATGAGGAGAGCACACTTGTGCTGTGGCTCAGAATATCTATTTCAGATCTTATTCCTAGTGCCTTTCCACGTGAGATTTTCCCTAGCAGCAAACCAAGTTTAGGAAATTCTTTTCATTCCATTGTCCCAAGGTCTCATTCCTCCCTCTGCATGACACTGTAAGGTTGCGTGTGATGAAATCATGTGAATTAACATGAAACACAGTGAAAAACCCAGGACTCTTCTGAATGAAGAAATTGGAAGAAAAAAGAATTTAACTGAGAGAAGTGACAAATGTAGTTCAATTATTACCAGCTGAAAGAAAGATATGCCTTGTTAGTACTTTAATGAATATAAATCAACTCCTGTGCACTGTGTAGAGCTCCAAAAAGTTGTGATGTGAGTGAAGAAAACTCCCTACATGATGAGGGATGTACATACTTGCTGAGCTGTACTATGGGAGGAAAGGCAACTCCAGGCCTTGGGGAGTGTCTCTATGTTTTGGAAAGGCAGCTGAGCTTCCAAAATAAGCTCAGTCCTTCTAAGGAGTTTTGCTTTGTAGAAATTTCATTGTGGGCTGAAGGTGGTTTAGAAGATTAGTGCCCATTCATCTTGATGTCATTTAATTAATAATCAAATAATCTAGAGGGAAAAATGAATGGCATAGAGACTTTTAATGAGATGGATTAAAATTCTCAGAAACAAGGGGTTTAATAGCTGTTAAATGCCTTTTTTTATCTCAGACATGCCAGCAAAGTTATAGGAGACTGCTGTGGAGTTTGAATTAGGTGAACTGAAGCCATGTTCTAGGAGACGTGCACATGTGAAGGAAAGTAAGCAAATTCAGAATCCAGTACAAAAGGAGAAAAAAGATAGTGTTAGCTATGCTTTCTTCTAAGTACAGATCAAATCCAAGCTGGCATTTCTTGGACACCCAAAATAATGCACTGGAACAACTCGTTCCTTGAACACTGAAAATCTTGAAGAATGGAAGAGACTGGTCTGTTGTGGAGTGGTCAATCAGCTGAATTTTCTTGTGCTTGCTAAAGTGCAAATAGTGACAGGTTTCTCATTTTAGTTTTGGGTTTTTTCTCCTAAAGCTAAGGGGTTTAAAGTTTTGGTGCAACTGTGAGAGCAATGATTCTTGCTCTCATACTGCAGCTGTTTTAATCAGCAGAGAAATTAATAAAGTCTCCTCCTTTCTTGATTAAAGATTCATTTCCATGAAACATACATTCATAAAATCTCTTTGAGACCTCCCCAGTCCACCAGATACAGTTGAAATCAGCTGACAGCTTTAGCAGTTTTGCTGTGAAGAAGGACAGATGGATGAAAAGTGATAACATAAACCTCCTATCACTGAAAATGTTTTTCTTAGCTTTGATGTCTGTCAAATACAATTATGCTGGCTAATTTCTTCTCTACCAATCCCTAAAATAGGGCGTATTAGGAGCTTGGATTTTATTTTTTTAAAAATCTATGAACCTGATATGATGTCTTGGTGAAAAATGCTCTTTTATCACTTTGGATAAAGGGTGAAAACATTCATCTTTGCCAGGAAGCTTTAACCTCCGCTTCTCATTGCCTGAACTGAACAAACTACTTCATTACGTCTTTTATTATTGTTAATGTCAAACTTATATCAACAAACATTGTCTGTAATTTCACCTTTTGAATATGCCCTTCCCACTGTCCTTCAGTGTCATTTTGAAGACCATGGGGCAAATTTGGGCAGCAGTTTCATGGGTGCAAATGGAAAATATCCATGATAAAGCCTAGACCTACCCTTTGAACATCCTTGTCTGCATTTTATTGCAAGCAGCTTGAGCAGCCTGATCCTGATAGGGTTTTAAAGTCCTGCTCTGCAGCTTGAGGATCATCTCAACTTTACAGAAAGCCCAAACAGGGCAAAGAGCTACACTTTGCTGGGATTACATGAAGTTCAATCAGAGTGAAACAGTTGTAACAGCCTTATCCAGCTTTGTGATTCTGGCTTCAAGCTTTCCAATAAATCACTATTTCCACAGCCTTGATGGTTTGTGATTTAACAGCTCTCGCAGAGAAAGCATTTTTTTCCAGGTTTCAGCATCTGCAGAGAAGCTTGAGTGGCTGTAGGTGAGACAAGGAGGCAGAGAGTGATCCCTGCAGCTCAGGCAGGGATACAGTTAAGGGCACAATAATCTCTTTCTGAGAGGTGATGGAAGAGCTCCATAATGGAGCAGACATTCCTTGAACTGTACAGATGTCACATTAATGCCGTACCCAGCTGTACAATGGGAGCTAATTGAGGCAATTGAGCAAAAGACTGGTGCATTGCAGAAGTTGTCAGTCCAGCACAGGGAACCCAGGTGTGCGGTGGGAACAAATTGGATCAGGGACGGAAGGTGAGACGAGGCTTCGACAGGGGAGCCAGGAGGCACTTGAGGAAGGAAAGATGAAAGAAAGGAATAATTCAATTATAGAGTTTGGTACAGCAAGGATTGGGGGATAGTGCTGAAAATAAACGCACAGCATGTGGCTCAGTGCAGGGCTTTGAGGCAATCAGTAGGATTTGACGGAGACCCCCTGGTGATGTGCAGGGAGGCTCCCGGGTGCTGTGGGTGCTGCTGGGAGGGGAGAGGTGAACTGTGGAGGTCCAAAGATGTGTGTACTCCACAGCCCCCATCATAGAATCATTGAGGTTGGAAAACACCCTTAAGATCATTGAGTCCAGCCATTAAACCAGCACTGAGCTGAGATCTTTCTTGAGCAGACACGCACAAGTACCAGTTCTGCCCTTCAGTCGCCTCAAGCGCTCCTTACACACCCATTTTGAGGTTACTTTCCTCTGCTTTAAAGGCAGTCTGAGGCTGCTCTGAGCTGCTGCTGGAGAACAGACCTCACATCCGCTGGAGAATGTGGAAAGCTGAGCACAACAAGGGCTGGGCCCTTCCCACCTTTGGTGCCAACTCAAGATGAGCTACGTCCCGACCCAGGGGTAATATCTGTTTCTAATCAAGTAAGTTAATCTGAAAGCTTTGCTGCATCAGGCTCCCACTGCTGATGTTGTAACATCTGCCTGGAAAATGTGTTAGCAATCCATGGGGTTACCCACTATAATTTTTGAGCTGTTTGCAGACTGAGCGTGTGCTTTGCGCAAATTAAGCTGTTTTACTGCTTCTGTTTACTGTTGTAAGTTAACAATGATGTGAAAGTGGTGTCAGTTATGAGGTTCCCATGGAATTTGGCTTGTGCCACCATCTGTCTGTATGACTGACTTTCAAAACTGTAGGCTGTGAGATAAAGACTGATAGTTTATCAAGCCACCTTTTCGACCTTTAGCTTTTTTTTTCAACCAGACTGATGAAAATGTGTGTTGAATCCTAACCTTATCTGAGAAGCAAAGACTAAGCCCTAAAGTAATCAAATTGAGCCAGAGGATGTTTGGATTGTATGTTAGGAAAATTTTCTTCACCAAAAGGGTGGTCAGGCAGTGGAGCAGGCTGTCTGGAGCAGTGGTCGAATCACCGTCCCTTGAAATGTTCAAAAAATGTGTAGATGTGGGGGCATGTTTCAGTGGTGGACCTGGCAGTGTTAGGTTATTGGCTGGGTTTGGTGGTATTAGAGGTTTTTCCAGCCTTAATGGTTCTGTGATTCTAAGTAATAACTATTCTGTAATGCCTTAGAAAAAGGTAATGAAGTGGTTTATACCTCAGTGCTCCGGCTCTTGTATGACTCAATCTTCTCCAAAGAAGGTGGTTTAAAAAAACCAAACAAACCCAAAAGGCAGGGGAAGGAGTGGTTTATTTCTCTGAACAGTGGTTTCTTAAAGAAAAGGATCTGTAGAGGGTATGAAGACACTTTCTTTTTAAATTGGACCTTTTAAGTGATTTCTGACACTTAAATATCAAGAAATACATTCAGCTTCTCATTCATGATGGTGCTGGAATGATTGCAGACCCATGAAGTGCTAAGGGCTCCATGTTTTTAGTTTACAGAAGACCCTGGCAAAGGTGAATTGTATGTTGTTTTATACATGAGTGCACTGCAGAGGGTAGGATTTCTGGCCTGCCTTATACTTTGTTGTTTGGGGAGGCACAAAAGTAGTTAGAGCATTTATTTAATTCACAGTAATTTTCCCAACAGTTTGTCTTGGGTCTTTAGATGACTCCTTGGATTTCCACTTTTCCTGTATAATTTCTTCTCGTCTTCGTTTAGATTCTGTAAAGTCAAAATTAGATTAGAGGCTGTAGTTTTAAAAGACCATTTATGTACATTAACTCAGGGAAATAAAAACCCATCACACAACAACTTTGGCACTGAGCAAGGCCCTAACTGCCATGCAATCACACTGAGCTGAATCTGTCCTAAAGTTTGTTCTCCCCAGGCAGAATGGTCACGGCAAACCATTGGACTGAATGACTCTGCTGGGAGTAGTTATATCCTACATTTTTCCTGCAGCACACGCAGTTCCCTGCTGTCCCTTCAGCCATGTGGATACAGCCATGTGTGGGGCTGCAGTTTAAACCAGGGCTGCGAAATTATCTTGGTTAAACCAAACAGCACAACCTTATTCTTTGATTTATGGCATAGATTTTATATGTTTTTGCCTTGCCCAGCATCTCTCTAGAGTCTTTTGGGCTGGTACAGTAGTGGGAAGGGAAGGTTTGGGAAGGTCTGGGAAAGGAAAGGAAAGGAAGGGGAGGTTTGGGAAGGGAAGGGAAGGGAAGCTGAAAGAGCATCTGTGTTTTCATCCTTTCTGTGCACTTTGTTTTCTTGATAGGAAAAGATCTGAGCTAGGCACATTGTAATGACCAATTCCCTTCGAAAAGGAAAAAAGATGGACAGTGACCTCCAAGTTATGAGGGAAGAACAAGCACAGGAATGTTGTGTGGTGCATGCGTTTTCCTGGCACATATGATAGATTTCTTTTTAATACCCCCAATACTTTGTAATTTGAGCTGCTGCCTGCTATTTGTTTTACTTTAATCTGTGTCATTTGTCTGTGTTTTTTATCTTCCTTCACACTGTCCCTCCAGTTATGTATTTCTATTCAGCCTCTTACAATATTAGGGGGCCTTCTCATGAAGGGAAGATTGTGTTTGTGATGAGGGAAAGGTTCAATAAATTATCCAGGCAATTTGTAACTGTCAGAGTACAAAATACAAAGTACTTAAAAAAAAAAACAAACAAACACAAATGTTTGCATTTACATTCCATACTGGGAACTTATATTTTCCACTAAAACTAAACCTTTATCTGAACTGTCAATGTTATAGATGGTGCCTTTATAAATATAAAGATTTGCATAGTTTTTATCAAATTGATGCACTTAACTGATTTAACATTCCAGTCTTTTATTTAGGAAGGGGGGAAAGATAATATTTTAAAGGAATATGAAAAATGGAGCGCCTTTATTCAGGTCAGTTCATCAATCTGCCTTGCATTAGCTCACTTCAGACACAGCAGCTCCTTTTGGTGTTTGTTCAGGATATACTGTCTGAGAAATGGATTCTGGGATTGGTCATCCATCTTGGTTTTCAAACTGTGTTTAGAAATTGTCACTCCTCCCATGCTCTTTTGGTACCAGAAGTCCTACACATGGTGGTGAATGCTTGACCAATACTGAAGATTAATTTAGGAATCGCTAGTTAGAGCAAGAAGGTTTGGCTTGGTTTGGTTTGGTTTGGCTTGGTCTAATCTGGTTTGGTTTGCCTTTTTTTTTTCTTTTTTTGAAGTTGAACACTAAGTTCTGGATTGCATTTTCAGATCTTGAAATCAACTTTAAGCTACTGGTTCGCTGTGTGCTGTGTGACCATGCTTCACAGAGGGTGCAAATTTACTGTGGTTCTCCCAGACTCTGAATTCTCATAGCCTAACCCATTCTGCCCGAGCTACCTGGTTAGCACTGGGTTAGTCCCAGTTCAGGTAGCAAGCCAGTAAAATCCTGATTCATTGTTTTTATAATATTGGATTTCTTATGGCTGGACTCACTGAACTGATTTACTCAGCGAGCTCAGGAACACAAGGGGTGGTGTAAGAGGGGCAGGGTGTCTGTCTGTGGCAGTCTCAATCTAACTTATCCTGCCATAGAGCAGCACCTTTGAACTACCTCAGGCTGTTGATGCAGAAGATTTTAGCACTGAAACTGCTCATTTTTGTCTCTGGTGTCTGCCATGTGGTGGTTTGTTTAACAGTCTTAACCAGGGAAATGATATTAAGGAGTGTTCAATCCAGCGCAGTAAAGCATAATAGAGTTGGATAGCAGGAAGGTTAGGTCAAATAAATTCAAATGGAAAAGAATGAATTCTGTCAAGGTGTTTAAGCACTTTGTAAGCTTAGCAAAGAAGGTGGTAAATTCACAGTGGAGTATTTACACTGAGACTGGATGTCTTACCTAATGATAAGCTATAGTTCAGCTCCCAGAAAGTTATTGGGCTTGATAGTGTTCAGTTAGGGAGAAAGAAAGAATAATTCCCTCCGCCACGGTGGATGAGATCCTATGGCCTGTGTTAAACAGAAGGTCATGCTTGCAGAGGGCTATGATCAATTCTCCTTCGAGATCTATGAATCTCTGCTGGTTGGTGTTTTAGGTTTCCATTTGCTCTGTGTTTTGCTGAATATGTGAAGGGAAATCCCAGACCTCTGTCTGTGAAATTGACTGCAGCTGTATTAATCTCCCAAAAGTTATCTAGCCCATGGAAACATACACCTCAATGCAAACAGTACAGACTGTAGTGTCATCTAGGCACTCTCAGGTTGCTAGAGCCCTAGAATTTGTGTTATAGTTCTAAAAGTTTAAATCCTATTTCTGAGAAGGAAGTGGATATTGGACAGAGGATCTTTCAAATTTAGGCTTTTGTTCCCCATCACCCAAATGGGTTTTGCAGCCTCAGTATTAGGCAACCTGGATTTACATCTATGAGAATCTAATAACTGAAAAAGATGGGTCCTACTCCTCTGAGTGGAGCAGAGAGGTGAGATGTGTCTGACTGAAGTGGGCATGTATGTCCGTGAAAGGTCCAACTATGGAACCCTCTCTAGAGAGCAGGTACTATTTTTTTCTCCCTCCCAAAATTGATTGTTTCTATTCTTCCGCATGATTATTCCATGTTGTGTCCCTCAGGAGCAGGAGTTCAAACTCCACCTTGCTGGGCTGATGGAGTTTATCCAAAACACCAGGCTCTCCACAAGCATCATAGAGTCATAGAATACGCTGAGTTGAAAGGGACCCACTATGCAAATCTTTATATTTAAGGATCATCAAGTACAGCTCCTAGCCCTGCACAGGACACCCAAAGGATCCCACCATGTGCTTGACAGCATTTTCCAAATGCTACTTGAACTCTGTCAGGCCTGATGCTGTGACCATTATCCCTGTGGAGCCGCTTCTAGTGCCCAATCACACTCTTTTCCTAATATCCAATATAAACCTTCCCTGCCTGAGCTTCAGGCCATTTCCTTGAGTCCTGTGACTGATGAAGAGACTGAAGAGATCAGTGCCTGTCCTTCCTCTTCCCCTCCCCAGGAAGTTGTAACTGCAGTGAGGTCTCTCCTCAGTCTCCTCTTCTCCAGCTGAACACACCAAGTGCCCTCAGCTGCTCCTCACACGGCTTCAAATAAAGGCCCTTCACCATCTTCACTGCCCTCCTTTGGACACTCTCTAATGACTCAATATCTTCCTTATGTTGTGGTCCCCAAAACTGCCCCAATATTTGAGGTGAGGCCTCCCCAGGGCAGAGCAGAGCGGGACAATCCCCTCCCTGGCCTGGCCAGAGATGCTGGGCCTGGTGCCCCCAGGACAGGGTTGGCCTCCTGGCTGCCAGGGCACTGCTGACTCATGGACAACTGGCCACTGACCAGGATCCCCAGGGCCCTTTCCTGGCACTGCTTTCCAATCTCTCATTCCCAGTCTGTCCATACATCCAGGGTTGCCCCATCCCAGGCGCAGAATCCAGCACTTTCCCTTGTTGAACTTCCTATGGTTGGTGATTGCCCAGCCCTCTCATTTGTCAAGGTCTCTCTGCAGGGCATCCCTGCCCTCAAGGAAGCAGACATCTCCTCCCTATCATTTGGCAAAGTTACTTAGCATCCCTTCCAGTCCAGTATCCAAGTCGTTTAAGAAGGTGTTGAATAGAACTGGGCTGAGGATGTAGCATCCACGTGGAAAAAATCCAAAACAAATCCACATCAGAAAGCATTCACAGGGAAAAAACAACACAACAACAAGCACCTCTCTACCCCCCCAAAAAGCTAAAAAACACCACAAAAAAATTCCCTACAAACTCAAATAACCAAACCAAAAAACACATACACACAAAAAAAACCCCAAAGTCAATGTACTCATGATCTCCATTATGAAATTATCCTTTCCACTGTCTTCAGTTTTCATTGAAGTCTGTGCTCTTCCTGAAGCCTCCCCAAGTTCAACAGGAAGCTAGAATCAGGGTTCAAATATTCCTCTGTCTGCTAAGCTGGTCTGCTTCAATTGCCCCCAGGTTTCATTGACCCATGGAAAGAAATACTAACTTAGTGAGAACATTCTTCTCTCTCAAGACCATTCTGACAGCTTTCTGCAAGCTTTAGTGGCACTGGATGGTCTCCCAGATAGTCTGCTGTCCACAGAAATGTGACAGAAGTGTTATGAGCACCATCTCTTTGGTACCTTTCTGTATAAAGCCTTGGCAATCAGGATTCAGTTTATTCATGTAAGAATCTTTAGGTTATCTTTTAAAGATGAAAATCTCTCTCTCTAAAGTGCAGAGAAGAATTCACTGAGAATTTCTGTCTGAGAGGAAGCTGAAGGCTTCCTGTAACACAAGTAATACTGTAACACAAGTATTTTGTTTTCTTTTTGAATGCTGTGATTCTTAAACTTGATCTCACCATTTTTTAGGTGGGAAAGGACAGACAATACCAATAACAGTATTGTTATCCTGCTTCTCTCAAATGCCTGATATTCACTGCTGCTCTGGAGAAAAGTGAGTTTTGCTACTTGTCAGGATTATGTGGATCCCATGCAATGGCAATTATGGTGTTTTATGGCAGCTCTGAGCATGGGGCTGCAGTTCTAATGTGGGTTAAATCCCCCACTGCTGTCTCTTCCTCGGCAGTAAGCGCCTCATCCGTTCTCCTTGTTTCCTCTCTTTGATGTTCTTACTGAAATTAATCACTTGACAGCAGCAAAGGCTTGCAGCTGGCCTCCTGTGACTTAGCTATCTATCATGGATTTTATTTAATATAATGGTACAAAACCTTCTTGCATTCAAATCTGTTTTGATGTTTGTTTAGGAAGTTCATGAGTTATTATCTCCCTCCCTGCACCCGCTGAAGCCACGCAGAGCTTAGGAATTGCTGGTTGTCCATTCACAGCCTTTGTGGACACCCCAAGTGATTGTTATCATTGGAATTAAACTAGGCTTGTCCTGCTCCTTAAGCCCAGTTTGCTGCCTTTTTATCTCCTCATAGAGATAAAGGTTTGCACAAAGCCTGTGAGACATACCAAGGACATAGGAATTCTGTTATGTGATGGCCTTTTAGGTATGGGAATGTTCTCTCATCTGCATGTTTGTTAGGCTGTGATCCACCTGAAACAAAACTCCTAACACTGATCCAAAACAAGTCTGGAGTGTAACTTTCCATGGAAATACCGGGCTGTTTCTCAGGGAAATGGGTAGGGAACCAGGTACATTTAAACAACTTCAAAATGTAGGAATTCAATCAAAGTTAGTCGTTCACTGGAGAAGCAGACGTGGTCCTGAAGCAGATGTCAGACAGGAGCACAAGGAGCCTGTTTGACTGGCTTGGGATAGATATTAGGTGGGGCCCTGAGCAGCCTGGTCTACTGGAAGGTGTCCCTGCCCATGTCAGGGGGGTTTGGAATGTGATGGTCAAATTTCACGTAGTGTGTCTTGTTGGAGAAGCCTGAAGGTCCTTGCCAGTGCCTTACCAGCAAGTTCATTCTTTCCTTCCTCATCCTACTGAAATCAGTGAGATCTCAAAGTGCTCTGGTAACTGAACTAATGAACAGTAAATGGAGACTGTCAGGGAATTTGTTTCAAAATTATACTGCAACTCCAAACCAAACCATTGCAGCCACTGCCGAACAAAACTCGATAATCTTGTTTTCTTTTCTTACATGAATATTGCAAAGAGACATGTTGCTACTAGAGACAGAACAAAGCACCAAACCAGTGTTCCACAATGTGGGATTGTCAGTGCTCCCATTTCAAGACCTGAGTCTGTCTGCTCCCTTCAATAATACCATGAAGCAAAGAAATGTGTGTTTTCTCTTTGTAGCAGTTGGTTTCCTAAGCCTGTTGCTTAGCTCTTGAAATAATATCCAAGCATTAATCCTATGGTATTGAAACACTAATTATTTTTAGTATTTTATTTTTATATTTATACTTTGTATTTATTATTCCATTATTTTATTTTTTATAAGTATATATTACATTTACTTTATTCTCTGAAAGTGTTTTAATGGGAAATACCTATTAGCACTCATGAAGTGGATAATAAATGGGATCAGTAACTGGGAAAAAAATAACATTTAAAATACTTAGAAGTGTTCTTATCAAAACTTGTCTATAATTTCACTTAAAAATAAGGTAGATCTCTTCAATCAGATGGTGGAATGACAATTTGGTATTTTATTCTTCGTGAAAGCTTTGTCACTGGTTAAAGAGAGAAGACTACCTGGTCAAGGAGGTTCGGAAGTTAGGACCACAGCTGTGAAATGGTGAAAGATGGAAAGAATGGCATATTCTTAAGAGAATGGAGATGATGTTTGAGGGATCAAGCTTTTCAGCTTTAATTCAGATTGACTGTGTTGCTTTAAGTAATAATTTAGGGTTACCTAATTTTCAAGATCTCACACGTGTTGTGTTGACTGAAATATTTTCACCCCACTTTTCTATCAAACACCTTTCATTTCTTCTGGAGCATCATCTCCACTGCAGCTACTGTGGCAGATAGAAATGGACAAATTGATTCTTGAGTTTTCTTCCATGACACAAAGCCTTTAAAATTAACATGTATTGACCAAAGTACTGGACCACGTTGAATATTCAGAGCACCTGAGCTTGTGTACCTGTTGACTCTAAAGGCAAAGCAAGCAAAACTAATCCTTATGAAATTTTACAGTATTTTACAGAACAAGCATAGTTCTTGTGTTCTTTCATATTGGAAATGACTGAAATACATCCTTTCTATATTTTTTCTTCATTTAAAGAAGAACTGTACTCACGGGAATTTAAAATCACACTATGAGGTTAATATTGATGACACCTCAATAATTTCCTAAACAAACAGAAAACTTTCGGTGGTTTATTGAGCGGATTCTTCTGTGTAAGAGAAAGACTGCTATCCCAAAGCTCCAGTTACATATGTCTAATTCATCAATTCTGGTGGGTTCCTAAGGGAGCTTCTGTCTTACACTGCTAAAGCAGAGCGTGGTAATTAAGAACAACTGCAGCAAAGTGTTAATAGCAGTGAGAATTGAGGAGGGACTGTTAAAATCACACAACAGGAGCTGTATTTTTTAGTCTAAGCCTCCTTTATGGTCTGTTAGATTTCTCCCAGGAAAATCTACCAAGAGACTGGCAGAGCCATATACGAGGATATTTGCTTCCTTTACCTGTTGGGTCAACACCGTGTTGGTACAATACCACTGGCATCTTCCTGGAAGTAAACACCTCTGTTATACTCAACCAAAGCCAAAGACTAGTAATTTAATATGCCATCAACCCGCTAATTTGATTTCATTATGTATTGAATTCATGAAGCCATTTGATCATTCCGAGCCTACTGATTTACTGATTTAATTTTAATTGTGACCTCAATTTGACCATTGCGTTGTTCAGTCTTTAACTGTCCCAGTAAAAATGTAGTATATTAGCTCACTAATAGGTGTTCTTAAGTGAACATTTGCTTGCTCATCCTTTTAAATAAATCCATTAGAAGTATACAGAACAGTTTTATTCTGTCTGCCTGCAATGTGGGTCACACGTTCTGAAGAGACAATTAACCTCAAGTAAGAAATTTGCAAGCCACTAAGTTATTGCATTGAAAAGTAAAACCAAGGTCTTTTCACCTTATTATGCAAGACCCTATGAAACCTTCGGTTTCTTGCTGGGGAGAGAATTCCAGAGCAGAGATGAAAAGATAGGATGAAATTAATAGAAATGCTGAAGTTTGGGGTTTTCCTTTTCTTCTCTTTTCCCGTAGGGTGTCACTGAGCAAATACAGTTCCACCCGGGGTCCATCTGGTGGCACTGTTAGCTGAAGTCTTTATTTCACACACAGAAGGACAAATCATATGCAAGAAAAAGAGAAGGAAAAGGACGAATCTTGCTAATGGAGGTTTTCATGTTGCAGTGGTCAAGTATGCATGGTCCAGCCTCATTTTATGTGCCTGTACCATCCTGTTCTCCCCAAATCTTTGTTCATGAAGCCTAGCCACAGAAACCATCCTGTTCTCTACAGGCCCACTCAGAATTCCCACACAGGGAGTATTGATTTTTTTTCTCCCTTTTTCTTTTTGCCTTCCCCCCCTCCCCAGTTACAGCAAATACCAGAAAATATAAAACCATCAATTTATTAAATAAGTGCCAAAGCACATGAAAATCTCCATATGTATGTGCATGTGTATGTGTATGTGCCCTTTTTTTTCCCCTTGTAGTATCAGAAATTTGGTAACACTGACTCTGTTAAACTTATTAGCATTCCTAAATAAAAATTCAGAAATTTGAAATGCAGCTGTGCTGAACAGATTGAAATATCTTATTTATTATTTCTTATTTTATACCTTAAAAAGCATTCAATATGCTCCTACTTGAACCTGCTTGTGAAGACACCCTTGCTTTTTCACACTTTCAGCAATAATTAAGAGTTAATATATCCCACTTTCTTGGACTAAATGCACCTCTTTAAAGTCACTGAGATTATGGAATTTTTAGTGGTATCAACTGAGGTCACTGATGGAGAGATTCAAGTGCCTAAACCTAGAAGTCCAGGGACACCTTAGGTGCCATAAATTAGATCCAAGACGCCTGTGCTGTGCGACAGGTAAGGCGCAGGAAATTTGGAGCAGCCCTGTCCCACTGCAAAGCTTATGGGTACCAAGTAGGAAACCACATAGGATAATCTCTCCCTTTGTAAACTCAGGATGCCTCAGTTCCCTAGGGAAAGAGTGTAAAGGCTGCTCACATAGCACTGGGGTAGGGCTCCTTCCACCTCCCCCTCCTCAGTGTATTCTCCTGTCATTTGTTTGGTGCTGCCTTTGGCATTCCTAGGGCCAAGTCCCAGGGGAGGAAAGAGTGGTAGCAGCTTTCTGCTATTCTGTTTAATTGTATTGGTTCAGCACAGGTCCAGAATCAGCTCAAGGGAGGGTGGGAACCTCATGGCTGTGAGGGAGGGATGAGTAAGAAGGATGGAAACCTCCACTTTTGGCAGCAGAAGTCCATCATGGCATTTCCTCCATTTGAATCAGCACCTCTCGTATTTCCCCTCAGAGAGCTTTGGCACTCTATCCACCAGACCAGCTGGCTGTTTTAAGGCCCCAAGCCAGCATCTCTCCCCCAGATTTGATCTGGGAGGATATTTGGCGTATCCCTCATCATGGCTTATACCCCCGCTGGAGTTACACACTTTGTGGTGCTGCGGGAGTTGTGGATTTTGGAGATGGGACTTAACTGCTTTTATGTGAAAGGTATCCTACACCTAAAATTGCAGGTAGGCATGTCGGGGCATTTCTGAAAGCATCAGCAAACTGGGCACCAAACTCCAGATGAGCACTTGTGAAAGTCTTGCTGTAGCCTTGTTCAGAAAGAGACATGAAAACTCAGCCTATCTTACCCCTTTTACTCAGGTACTCAACCCCTAGAATACTCCTAGTTAAGTCAGTACGGATAGATCTCATTTGTGGTCGCTGTGAAAGTTTGATTAAGTCCCCTTTCTAATCAAGCCATTAACTTTTAAAGAAGCAGCAGAGAAGAACACAATGTAACAGCAATAAAAATAATTAGGGTTGGAAACAGGTCTTTGTTGCTGTCTGGAAACAGAAGGAGGAAACCTGAATTTTGACATACACTGTTGTTGTCATGCTGCATTGATATTCAGACTGATGGTTGCTCAATGAATTTCTCTCTCTTTTTCCCAGTATAATGTGAGACAAATTTGCACAAGATGAGAATGTCTACGTGTTCAAAATGCAGACTTTCAACCTGATACTGTAAGAAAGGAAGTTTGTAATTGAAAATTAATTCATACTGGAAAGTGTAGTCAATAGACAATTACTGAGATACAGCTTGTGTTTATTGCTTGAGGAATTTTACACAAGATTTATAACAACTAAAAGCAATTACCTTTACATGTAAAGAACAGTCTAAAAAATGAAACTTAATTAATGTAGAAGCCTTCAAACATTCTTATCTCATGTAAATAATCACCAAGCAAGTAGTAATAAAAAAAAAAAAATTAAATGTGAAAGTCAGTGTGTTATACATGTGGAAAAAAATTAAAGAAAAATCCCCCTATTGTCCACAATTCTTGTCCTATTAGTTTTACAGAAGTGCAGCACCATCGTTTTACTGCAGATGCAAGACATGAAAATTGGATATAATGTTTGTGAAATTGAAGTCAAGTAGGCAGGAAACTTTTAAAAGTATTCAGGTGCATCACTGCCTCTTTCATCCTCTATCCCCACTCTTTAGAACCCACTGAAAACTTCAGAAACATGGGAGTTACATTCTTCAGAAGGAGTTTCCCTGGGTATATTAATTCCCATGTGTGAGATTGGAAAAAACAATTTCACTGTTGACCCGAATGAGAATCAATGACCAGCTCAGAGCTCTGCCTGAGAAGATATTCCTAATGACATCAACATGGGATGACATCAACACTCTTCAGCCCTTTTTTCCCAGTCCAGCAGGCATGGTCATGTTCATCAAAAATATTTCCTTGGGACAAATTACAGCGGGGACAAGATTCCTGCTGCATTGAGGACTATGTGCTACCTTGGAAAGTGGGTATCTGGAGTGCTGTGTCCGGTTCTGAGCTCCTCAGTACAAGAGAGACAAAGAGATCCTGGAGCAGTGGAGGGTGACACAGGTGATGAAGGGACTGGAGCATCTCCCTGAGGAGGAAAGGCTGAGGGAGCTGGGCCTGTTCAGCCTCGAGAGGAGGCACTGAGAGGGGACCTCATCCATGTGTGTCAGTGCCTGCAGGGAGCGGGCAGAGGATGGACCAGGCTCTGCTCTGTGGGACCCAACAATGGGACAAGAAACAGTTCTGCAACAGGCAGAAACTGATGCCCAGGAAGTTCCACTTGAACATGAGGAAGAACTTCTTTCCTTTGCAGTGACTGAGCACTGAACATGTTGCCCAGAGAGGATGTGGAGTCTTCCTCACTGGAGATATTCCAGAACCACCTGGACACGATCCTGTGCCATGTGCTCTGGGATAACCCTGCTTAAGCAGGGAGGTTGGACCAGGTGACCCACTATGGTCCCTTCCATTCTGTGTTCCTGTGATTCTGTGAAAGCGGAATATTGAATACATAGCATTTCAAAATGCAGTTTCAACACTTTTCAATGCAGCAATACTTTTCAAAAATGTCCAAGATAAAGGATCTGTAATGACACAAAAGCAAAGAAGTCAGGTGCAACTGGGAGCCCCAACAACAATTATAGAAGATGGTTCAGAGCATGAACACCACCTCAGAGTAGCAGGAGCCCAGGGGCATTAGCCAAATTGGAATAGTATTGAAAAAAAGGAAAGGTGAAGCCTCTTTCTCCAAAGCCCTGGATTGTTTGATGCCCACACACCCAGAACCAACACTTGCTGGATTCAGGTCTGGAAATATGCTTTCCCTAGACTTTATTTCTGTGAATCACCATGTTGGTTCAGATTTTGGGGAAGGTAGGAGTCTTTTTAATTTTTTAATTTTTTTTTCTTTACGTTATAACTCAGACTGAGCAGAACTCAATATGGTAACTGAAGGACCTCAGGCATTATTACTATCTTTGTCTTTCTTTTTTCTTCTGTGAAAGACAATAGTTTAGACTCTCAGTGACTAAAATTCCTAACTTTAACTGAGGTATGGAATCAGGATAAAATATGGAAAACACATACAACAGTCTGTAGAATTTCAAAAGTCAGATAGGATAAAGTAATGATTCCCTTTTCTTCCCCTTTAAAATCTGTAAAATTCAACCTGTAGACTTTGGTCTTTTGACGAGTTAGTATTTTTTGTATATAATTTTTATAATAATAAAATATTTCTATAATATTTTCCCCGCTGTCCAAAAATCCAAACAGAACACCCTAAATGGGGGGGGTTAAAATTGTTCCCTCTTCCTAGTTGTAATGACAATAATTAACTTTCGGATATGCATTCTGCTTGCTTTCTTCCTTTTTTTTTAAAAAAAGAAGACCACTGTGTGAATAAGTGACTCATGCCTCTTGCTTAAAAATATGTCCAGGCTGAAACTCTGTGAGTAAACATGTTGTGATTATTGCAGGGGTGGGGTTTACCTCCATGCACAGGTGCAGGGAAGAAAAACAATGAGGATTGCAGTGCATTTTCACTCTGGAGTGAAGGAAGCTGCAAACTGGTTATAGAGAGAGAATTAACTGTGTGTGTGTGTGTGAGCAGAAATTTTCCACCAATCTTCCCTCTGCAAATTACTTCTAAGATTAAAAGAGTAATTAGATGGAGAATAAAAAAGCCACAAGAAGATTTATTGGTTAGTCTAGAGCCTGGGGTTTGCGCTGCTTTTTTTTGGAGCTGCAGCAATCTTAGGGTTTATTTTGGGTGCTGGGAAGGCATCTTTAACACCTGCACTGAAACAGAAAGTAGTGCTGAAGTGACCAAGAAGAGGGAAAAATATGTCCTTTCCATACTTGGGCTTCCTGAGGAAGAGTAGTAGGTGCAGCATTTGACAGACAGACAGACACCCTCCTCTTGGAGGCCCTTCCCGAGCTCCAGCTCTGAAAGCGAATCGTAGTGATGTGCAGCTACAGGATACAGATTAACGGGGGGAGATCCTTCTGTTTATCTGATTGGGACTGCTAGAGGGCCAGCAGCAGGGCTGGACCCTGTGTGACACCTGTCAAGGTCAGTCTGCTCCTTTCTCTCGTGCAAGGGGGGAGTCAGGACCTGGTGGCAGAACAGGTTTGGTCCTTTGTGAGCATTTTTTGGCACAAAAGACAAAACGTGTACATGGGCTATTATGTACAGACCTCCTGAGTGACTTCTCGGTACTTGATTACACTTTAATTATTTTTCTAATGTGAAAGTGAGCCTACTCTCCCGAGAAGAAAGAACTGTTTCTATTAATCTATCAGGTTGTAGCAGGGGATCAGCAATTAGCTGTGTGCTTTCTATTATGCCATAATTATTAATAACAAGGGGCCTCCAGGAGCCCCATTTTCCATAGCAAATTCCATTCAATCCAGCAGTCAGATGGTTTGTTTTGGTCTAGGTTTAATTTTATTATTTTTCATTTTAACAGACAAAATACATTCTTACTACTGTTTTACTGAAAACTTGCAATTACTCAGAATTTCTCCAAGAGAGGCTGAAGTACTAGCCTGCAAGTAACTGCTGAATCAGAAATTGTATGTATTGTGTCTGAAAAACATCACATGTGCAAAAGAGATTGTGGGAACAACATTTTTGACACCCTTATATGGTTAGAACATGCCCCTTCAGTGCAGCCCTTTGTAGGGACTGTGCCTGCTGCTTCCCAGGTTGGCTGAGGCTGAGAAATAATTTTCCCTTCCTTTGCTGTTGCTTGGTGTGAAAATTTAATTTGTGGGGAAAAAAACAAAGCATATATGACCAGATAACACACACATACAGAAAAGACTGTGAACTAAACCCTCGGTTCTAACTTATCTGAATTCTTCAGATCTTGATACTGCAGCCTGATTTTTCTTTTAAGAGTGTTTTTGGCAATTGTTTTTGGAACTGGTAACTTCCCAGCAAAACAGAGAATTTAATAACTGTAATTTTATTAAGGAGTCCTGCTTCTACTTGATAACTTCTGCTAGGAAAAGAGCTTTACAAGATTAGTGTCCCTCTGAGCAATTAAGTAGCAGGGTCCCCTAATCTCTGAAGTCATACACAAAACAAGTAGAGTAGTAGACTTTGCTTCTCTGGGATCATAACAATTATTTATTGCTTTTAATAAGTTGAGTTTTCTTGGATCTGTCAGAATATCCTTTTGTGCTAGCGTCAACAGGAGTAATTCTAACAGTCCATGGAACTGATAAGTTAAAATCAGAATTATGACCAGTGTATTTTTTTATTGTCTTGCATTGTGAACAAAAAGGAGAGCCTAGAAAACCTCCCTGGAACTTCAAACCATGTGGATTTCTGGCTCTTTCATAAAAACCTGTTGTTTTAAAGTTCCAGCTTTAAAGAGCTTCTCTCACTTTTCCACTGTAAAGCTGGTTCATAGTGAACTTGCACTATGCAAAGTTTTACAGGACAGAAAACCACTCATGTTGATGATCTTTCATAGTTTTGTTTTAGGTTTCATCACATGTAGCACAGGTGCAGCTGTGAAGAGGAGGGTGGGAAGGAGCTGCCAAGGCTCTTCCACTCTCACAGAAGTCAGACCCAGCGTCCCTGAGAAGAGGGACAATGATATCTTACATCAGTAGCTTATCATATGTTGCTGTATTTGGCCAGGAGGGTCATATTCTAACATGAGAGAAGTAGTCACTCCAGTAATTCCTGGAAGAATAAGTAGGAAGAGAAATAATATCAATGATGTAGAGAATCATGAGTTCTCACCTCCATGTTTTCAAGCAGGCAGGGGAACTCCAGCTCTGTGGTTTTTTTGCCCTGGGAAGTTGCACCCCCACCTGTATACAGCTTTACTCGATCAAGATGCTTCCTCACCTCACCTGTCCAGGCAGGAAATGTGCTTGCAGTTGGTTTTTGGCTTGATTGTGTTTACTCCTGGAGCCACCTGATGGCAGTCACCCGTGTAACAAAATTGTGTGTGTACATCCATATGTGTTTGCCCGTGTTTATAATGTACATAAGAATCATTTCTTAGGAGCAACAACAACCTATTCTCTGTTTCACTGTGCTTTGAGTGGCAGCTGTCTTTTTTACACTGTGATTTTCCATATATTTTCCTAAGTTTCCATAGCTTTTTCATGGCGTTCACCAGCTTCTCAAAACTTTCCCCTGAAAGCCAACAGTCTGGATGAAGACAGGCTCTTCCTGAAGAGTGGAGATAAAGTCTGAAAACATATTTTCACAGCCATCACAATAAATTACTCTCATGATACAGCCTTGAAGACTAGTAAATTTGACTCATATGGCACTTGGATAATACTTGTATGTATATCCTCCCATGCAAAATGTGTTCTCCTGGAAACTGTGTGTGCAGAAACAGACAACGAGTATGTACCAACACAGGCTTCTGAGGGTGATCAATAAGGGACAGAAGCATCAGGTTATCAGGGAGAGGGAATTTCTCACTGAATCACCATTCTAGCTCCAACCTCTCAGTCTTGAATCTCGAGAGAAAGATACTCTACACCCCATTCTTTCCAAAGAAGCTCCTCAAAATTGTTCAAAAAATGAGTGTGTGAACTGGAATCCAAAACTGCACTGAATGCTAAAAATCTTGGACTCGAGAAAGATACTGAGCAAAAGTGTTTTGTTTTCCTTTTCTTTCCCCTTGCCACCTCCTACCTTTCCCAAAGGTGATGAATCACCTGGCTCTGCTTTCCTTTCTCCCTGAGAACACTAATTTTTGCTTCATGGATACCAGCAACACTTTCCCTCAGGTGATTTAACTCCTTATCATATCAAGTTAAACTCATAGCAGTTGTTCTTCACATGAATTTAGCACATTGCTGCTTCTCTTTCAAACCCAAAGAATGACTTGTGTGTCAGAAAGCTTGGCTATTTCCCTATCCATAGCAGATATTACTTTTCCCTAAGTTATCACTAGCCTTTAAAATCACAGCAGAGCTTTAGGACTGTTCTTCCAAGGCCCATGTTTCGTGTCCCGAGGATTATGGCAAGCATTTCAAATGCAATTATTTGATAGAGCTATTTCAAATGAATAAATTACCTTTCCCTATTCCAGTCCAGAGTAAATCTTGATGAAGGGAACAAAGAACTTTGTTTCAATGTGGCTCTGCTGACCCCGTTGGGAGTGCTGGTCCATGGGGCTGTGAGGTTGAACAGTTAAATATTGCCTTGGGGGGCAGCAGGCAGTGGATGTGACTCATGTCATGTCAGGACTGGACTGGCCTTTCCTGTTTGCACAGAGAATGAACTCACTGTCCATGCTGCAAATATCCTCTTTCCAGCTCACATTTTCCATGTGTTATTTGTAGTAGGAAGGAAATTTTTAGGTTGGGTTTTTTTGTTGTCGTTTCTTTTTTTTTAGTTGTTGTTTTGGTTTGTTTTTTTTTTTTTTTTTTTTAATTAAAGTCAAATGATGGTAAGCAGAGTTCTGCAGAGGGTTGGGTGAAGGAACCTAAGCGGTCCCCATAATTAGTGCACATGGAGGACACAGAATTGGTTACTCCTGAGACCATAAAAGAAGAAGGATCATCTCATTGCCCCTCCTGTGAACCTCACCAAAGGGAGACAACCCAAGAAATTCTCCCCCGAAACCTTTCAGACTAAATGCTACAGGGCCCTGTGTTGCCTTGTGCTGCCTACAAGAATACAGGACCTATCATAGGGTGTGTGGGGAAGAGAACTGGGGAACTGAGTGAAATTTATGGTGGCACATTTAAAGGGGATTATGGGCATGATTTACTAATTGGGTGTTTAGGGGAAGGGCCAAAGGTGGAGAAACAGGTTCAAGGGAGATGGGGAGGAAAAAAGCATAGGGAAATACAAGGAAAAGAGGATAAAAGAGGCCAGTCAAGAGCAGACAGGTGACTGACAGGCACCCTTGCCCTGTGCTTGTCCTCTGTCCTTATCAAACAATATTTCTGACTGGTTTTTTACAGTCATGTGTCACACAAGCCAACTTCAGGCAGGATAAGAGGTCTGAGTACAGACCATGAGTCTCAGAGGCATGAGAGTCCAGAGTCAGCAGTGGGCTGGGGACAGAGACAGCAGCAGCCCAGCTCACTGGGGCTGGGATTGCAGAAACTACCCTCTGTCCCAAAGCACATCGAGCCAACAACCTCTCAGCTACTTAATTCCTCAGTGCTAGTTCCATCCTTGCTTTTTAAGGAAGAAAAATTACATAAGAGAGACACTGCTGGAAAAATGACATGTTTCAGGCTGAATGCCTTTATTAACTATCAGACAACCTCTGAAACCATGTCCCAAAATGTCCCACCCGTCCTGGAGAGGAATTCGCCTCTGCATTTAAGTTTACCAAAAGGTTTGTGTAAGGCTGTGTGCTGTGATTTCCGTCAAGTTTAACGGTGTTTGAAATGACTGTTCCAATAGCAAGAGGCTGCTTGGTGAATTTTATGCTGAAAGTTTCTGTTAAATCCCTATAAACAGATGTATCTGCAATCACAGTAGCTGTCTTTCATGCTAGCAGCTTAAATACCAGCAAGATTAAAAGTGTTGTAGAACTGAAAAACTGAAAAAATACATGTGGGGTCATTTAGTTCTCTGGGCAGAGGGCTGGTTCAAGCTATGTGAAAAAACATGGAAAACTTGCCTCAAGCTCCTGGTGATGTAAAGTTGAGCAAGGTCATAGTATCGCAAAATCACAGAATGATTCAGGTTGGAAGGGACCCTAAAGACTATCTACTTCCAAATCCCCCTTTCCATAGAAAGAAACACCTTCCACTAGACCAGGTTGCTCAGAGGTCTATCCCACTTGGCCTTGAACACTTCCAGGGATGGGGCAGCCACAGCTTCTCTGGGGAACCTGTGCCAGGGCCTCATCACCCTCACAGCCAAGAATTTCTTCCTAATATCTGATATAAACCTCTCCTCTTTCAATTTAGAGATCAGACATGCTAGGTTCATGGAAGACTTTGGACACATAGCAGATACTTAAAATGGGATGAGTCTCATCTCCATTTAAACTGAGTTTTTCCAGTTCCCATTGCCTGAAGTTTTTCTTCTGGCCCTGTTCAGGAGTGTGTGATGTTGTGTCTGAGCTGTGTTGGGAGTCACCAGTGGTATTACTACACCAGACGGTGACAGTTGTTTTTGCACCCTTTCTGCATATCTCAGGATACCAGGAAATATCCTGGGCACAGAAATAACACTTGGAGAATAGACTTAAGCCCATTGACTCATTGAGTTAAACTCAGGGAGCTAACTTGATGCTGAGCATCACAATGCACCAGAAAAACTACATTTTCCAAAACTAGTATTTCAGTGTTGGAGTGAAATGTTTCCATAATGATATATTTTTTTTTTTTTCATGAAATTCAGGAATGTCTATGCCATTTTTAGACGAGAAAAGATTTTTGTTTGCTCTTGTTTTTATTGATGTTTCTAAAAAAAACCCTCATAAAATCTAACAAGGGTACAGGTTTGCAAAATACTTTGTTTCTGGTCTCCATTAGCACTCTTTGGGAAATTAACTATTTCACAGAAGCATAGAATCATCAAATGGTTTGGGTTGGAAGGGACCTTAAAGATCATTTAGTTCCAACCCCTCTGCCATGGGGGAGAACATCTCCCAGTAGACCAGGTTGCTCAGAGTCCCATCCAACCTGACAGAGGATTTCAGAGTATTAACAAAGGAAACCAGACCTGAAGTCAGCTCTAGCCAAAACAATAATTTCTGATGGCTTTTGAGAGTCTGATTGTGAGTTCTTCAGAAAGAGCTGCCCAAAGTTAACATCCAGGTGCCGATTTGCAGATGTATCACTATGAGTAATTCTAAATGGGAACCCAGTCGTGATTCTGATGTCTTCATTTAGACACACATGCAAATATTTAAAAAAAAATGCTTAGCACAAACTAGCTCATACAAAAATCAGCAGCTGTCAGCTCTGAAAATCCACCTTTTCTCTCTCTACACTGCCTTGCTATTCTTTTACATGCTCTGCTTGTTTTCCAGGCATGAAAAGTAAAGTGCTTTTATTAGGATGCCATCACATATGTATGTCAGGATACCACCAGACTTTCTAGGTGGGGCCCAGCAGTGGGACAAGGGGCAACAACACAAACTGATGCCCAGGAAATTCCACTTGAACATGAGGAAGAACTTCTTTCCTGTTCAGTGACCAAGCACTGAACAGGTTGCCCAAAGAGGGTGTGGAGTGTCCCTCTCTGCTGGTATTCCAGAACCATGGACACAATGCTGTGCCATGTGCTCTGGAATGACCCTGCTTGGTCAGGGAGGTTGGGCCAGATGACCCACTGTGGTCCCTTCCAACCTGTGTGATTCTGTGATCACATGCTGGCCAGATCCTCCCTATGCCTACCACATTTCTGATGTCTCCAGAAATGCTGGTAAAAATGTGTTTGGTGTTTTGAGGTGATTGACAGAGTACAGAGGTGCTCCTACATGGCTATATCACGCTGAGAGTATCCTTGCATCACTTGGATCATTCTTGTTACTGCTGAGTGCAGTTTAGCTCTTTGTCTTCTACTTCGTATTGAAATATTTGACTCTCCTCTTTAATAACTTTTCCAACTGACAATTAAATGACAGGTATTGAGGATCATGAGACCCAGACATGCATCTGTTTTTAGCTAAACTGCAGACATGTCACTTAAAGCTTAGAACTCAGGATTTCTCAGTTCTAAAAATGCAGGTTTTTCTCACAGATCACATTGCAGATCTTCACAGGTATGTATCTCTTTTATTTACCTTTTTGTACACTCAGAGCAGGTAAAATGGAAGGTAACTTGTAGTCATGCTGTTTGTCTCTTCAACCAAGACAAAAGTCTCCTCCATCAGCAGTACCTAAGCCGTGCTCTGCAGACAACAATGACCCAGGAGGTGATCCCTAACCAATCTTCAAAATCATAATAACTTGTAATATTCCTTCCCAGATAAAAATTCTGACAGTAAGAAAGTGTGGTGTTTCAGGAAATATTTTGAGGCTAAACAGTAATCCACTGATTTGGGAGATTTGATAAAGCTGCCAGTGCCTTGTTGCATCCCACGTGCTCTTACACGGTCCTTTCTCTGCTGTGCAATTCAGAAAGCATTTGAGGTGGGTGATAAGGGTAATTTGAAAGTATCTAAAAAATCTGTTTTAATATGAAAATAATGTATTTAATAATTTTCCTCAAGAAGCACTAGGTATTTTAAAGTTGTTATTTTTTATTTTCTTAACAGATAATCATGTTGTGTGACACACTGTGTGTGATAATGTGTGTATGCGATGTCTTCTTTTCTTCACTGTATAATTTTTTGGAGAGGAGAAGAGGAAAAGAGAAAATATCCTCCTGTAAACATCATCCGTTTGAGAGAAGGTGTAAAATAAAAAAAAAAAACACCAACCACAAAGTGAGGTAGAATCTTTCCAAAATTATTCTAATAGGAAGAGAGTTTATTTTCATTTTTATTATATTAAGTTTAAGACAATTTGTGATGAAGTTTATCTATTTATCACAACTGGTAAACATGGGGTCATACCTACTGAAAAATACTGAAACCCTTCAGATCTAATCTGATGGTTAATGTGATTACATTGGACAAGCTTCATCTAAAATATCTGTGCCCTAAGAACATGCAGTGATTTCACCATTACTCAGCGTCTGTATTAATTTCATCCATTTCTCTTTCTTCCTGGAATTTAGCTATGCCCTTTATAGCAAGACTCTTTTCATCACAGTGGTGTTGCCATATACATATTGGCCTTTGATAATACAATCTTGTTTCCTAGGTGGTCTGCATCCATTTGGAGGGGATGCTCTGATTTAATTACAGGCTGTGACTGTACATACCCTCTCTGGTTATGACTAAAACCACAGAGCTCCGAGCTTCCTTCACTCTTCCCAAACTGAAACACTGTTTTTCAAGTTTTCAGGTTGAGATGGAGTTCCCAGCTGCACAGCCTAATTTGCAGTAATTTTTTTTATAGAATCACAGGTTTGTTTACATTGGAAAAGCCCTCTAAGATCATCGAGTCCAACCATTCCCCCAGCACTGCCAAGCCCACCCATGTTCCCAAGTGCCACAGCTATGTGGCTTTTAGATCCTTCCAGAGATCCTTCCACACTCCACCATCGCCCTGGGCAGCTTATGCCAGTGTCTGACAGACCTTTTTGTGAGGACATTTTCCCTAATACCCAATCTAAACCTTTTTCAGGAACTAGCTGGTGCTCCGCACTGAACAGGGGTAAGGAGAGGCATCACCTCTGCAGTACTGCCCCTGAAGTTATGGAAGACTTCTGCTGGAGTCTGGGAGCCACACAAAATGAGGCATTTGGGGAAAAAAATAAAAGGAAAAATCAATATATAGAAATTAATGTGCCTTTGTGAAGATTCAAAACAGATGGGGAAAAGGTCAAGGATTCTTTGTTGCTAAGTGCGTTTCTATGACAACTGCAATGTGTATGTTATGAGTGAGCAGTCATTTGTTCCAGCTGCTGGATCATTAAAGGGGCAGCATTTCCCTCACACGGGGAATGTTATTAATGGCTTATTTACCTTTTGTTTACCCCCCTGTAAACTAAGTTTCAACGGGTAAGACTCAACGAGTATGTGAAAGCTTCAGTCGGTCACAGTCTGCTACACTGTAAATCTGGATGAGTCTGGATTGCAAAGTGCCTGCCTTAGAGGATGCTAGGGGAGCTCAGCAAGAAAATCAGGGAGATTAATTTAGATCCAATCATGCAATTAAGTCCGTGCACTCGTGATGAGATATTCTATGACTTTATGATGCTGCACCTTGTTGGATGTGTTTCTGTAGAATTATGGCATGACTTGAGAGGAATAATAGCATGTACAAAGATTTGCAAAATGTTTGGATATTGGCTTAGAAAAAGTTAATTTACTAGAATGATAGTAGAAATCTATTTATTTCTTCACACATTAGAAGAAGCTGTAATCGTGGCTTCATCCTTTGCCTCAAAGACATCACAATATGGTCAAAGAAGCTCAGATTTTATTGTCCATGGTGTGGTGGGTTGACCCTGTCTGGATGCCAGCCACCTTCCAAAGCCACTCTATCACTCCCCTCTGCAAGTGAACAGGGAAGAGAAAATATAATGAAAGGTTCATGCGTTGAGATAAGGACTGGGAAGAATCACTCACCAAATACCGTCTTAGGCAAAGCACTCAGGTTGGGGATATTAGTTGAATTTACCACCAATCAAAATCAAAACAGGATAATGAGAAGGAAAACTACTCTTAAAAACACCTTCCCCCACTCCTCCCTCCTTCCCAGGTTCTGCCACCTTCCTCCCCAGTGGCCAAGAGAGACAGAGAATGAGAGTCATGGTCACTTCACCACGAGTTGCTTCTGCCACTGCTCAAGGAGAGGAGTTGTTCCCCTGATCTAGTGTGGGGTCCTTCCCTGGGGAGATAGTCCTCCAAGAACTCCTCCAGGGTGAGTCCATCCCATGGGCAACAGTTCTCCATGAACTGCTCCAATGTTGGTCACTCTTCCACGGGATGCAGTCCTTCAGGAAAAAGTCTTGCCAGCAAACCTGCTCCAGTGTGACCTGCTCTCTCCATGGAGCCACAGGTCCTGCCAGAACCCTTCTCCAGCATGGATTTCTCATGGGGTCACAGCCTCCTTTGGGCATCCCCTTGTTCCAATGTGGGCTCTTCCACGGGCTGTAGGTGGATCTCTGCTCCCCCACGGGCCTCCATGGGCTGCAGGGGCACAGCTGCCCCACCATGGGCTGCACCTCGGGCTGCAGGGGAATCTCTGCTCCAGCACCTGGAGCTCCTCCTGCCCCTCCTTCTGCACTGACCTGGGTGTCTGCAGGGCTGGTGCTCTCACACAGTCTCCCTCTACTCTAGGTGCAACTACATCTATGCAATAACCTTTTCCCCTTCTTAAATATGTTATCCTAGAAGCATTACTGTCATTCCAGATTATCTCAACCTTGGTCAGCTGTGGATCCATCCTAGAGCCGGCTGGAATTGTCTCTGTCAGACATGGGGGAAACTTCCAGCAGCTTCTCATGGAAGCCACCACTGTAGGCCCCCTGCTGCTGAATCCTGGCCACACAAATGCAATACATACAGAAATTAAATTTGTGAAACCTTTCCATCCATCTAATTTTACCTAATTTTTTCCCCTAATGTTTACATTAGACACAAACAAACAAAAAACCAAACAAATAGCACAACAACACTAGAGCAGGGGTGATACCGAGTCAATACCCATTGCCAGTTCCATTGAAAAACATGTCGGGCAATATTTCTGTTCTGTGATTAGTGAATCAGGAAAAGGAGATGACTTCAGTGTGTCTGAGCCTATCAGACACTTCTTGGGGCACATGTACCTCCCTGTCATCACTGCACTGGATTGCAGTACTCCATCTGACAGCCAGAAAATGCTGCTCTCTGACTTTCCATATAACATCTTGCTGGCATCTGGTTGCTTTGCAGTTTGCCATTCCTCACTAAGGTTCTTGTTCTGGTTTGGATTTTTGGTTTTGGGGGGGGGTTTGCATGTATCAGTACAATAGAAAACATCAATTTCTACTTTTTGATTAAAAGACAAGGGAAAACCACACAATGCCAAAGACAATTCTGTATCCCCTGGGACTGACTGCTTCTCTAGACTGATAGAAAAGTCTTCTCTGGACTTTTTGAGCTTGTCCAGGAATGAAAAAGTCTTCAGCTGTTTCTGGCTTTAGAAGATTTTCTTTGGAAAACTCCCTGTGCAAATCTATAAATAAATAGATAAATAAGAAATAAAAATCAAGGGGGATAATTGTTGTGGAAAAGCTTTATGCAAGAAGCATCTCTGAACTTGCGTGGTGTTAGACAGGACAGCCCAGTTGCCATCAAAAGACTTGTTGCATCATGACAAAGAGAAACTGTTCCGTTGTCATGACTCTGACCAGGCAGCAGAGTTAGTGTTATTTAGTTGGGAAGTTCAGTTTTGAGCCTTTCATTGAAAGAAGGACATTGAGGTGCTGGAGCATGTCCAGAGAAGGGCAACAGAGCTGGGGAAGACTCTGGAGCACAAATCTGATGAGGAAAAGCTGAGGGAGCTGGGGGTGTTTAACCTGGAGAAAAGAAGGTTAAGGGGGGACCTTCTTGCTCCCTACAGCTGCCTGACAGGAGGTTGTAGCCAGGTGAGAGTTGGTCTCTAGTCTCAGCTAATAAGTGGCAGGATGAGAGGAAATGGCCTCAAGTTGCACCAAGGGAGATTTAGATTGGATATTAAGGAAAATTCTTTCACCAAGAGAGTGGTCAAGTGTTGGGAGAGACTGCTGAGGGAAATGGTGGAGTCAGCATGCCTGGAGGGATTTAAAAGCTGTGTAGTTGTGTCACTTGGGAACATGAGTTAGTGGCAGGTTTGACAGTGCTGAGGGAATGGTTGGACTCAATGATCTTAGAGGGCTTTTCCAACCTTAATGACTCTATGAGCTATGCAGTGGAAGTTGCAAAACTAGGCCTTCAACATCAGAAATATCAAGTCGTAATATAGGCTTGGCTAACAACGTTTCTTTGTCTTCTGACAAATATTCTTTCTCCTTCACACAGACTTCTTTTTTTTCCTCACGCTTTCCTTGTTGCAGCTGGTGGAAGAACAAAGCAAATCATCTGCTCTGTGTTTTGGATCCTGTCCATCTTGCCTTGCTTCACCATATGGAGTGATAATGGACTCTGCTATTCAGATCTTGTTTTGTTCTTTGAGAAATATGGGGAGGGAGGTATTTATTAAATTCAGTCGAGAGCGGCAGGACCGAGGCTAAGTATCCTGGAAGCTGAGCATCCCTCAGTGATTTAGCATCTATGTGCTTGACTGTCTTTCTGGAAGACTGGGCTCAGCTGCTCCCTGCAGCACAGCCCTTCATCCTTCAGTTTGAGCTTTTCACAGCCACTCAAAATGCACATTTCTCCATGCCATCTCATGTAATTTTTGCTGGTGCAAAGAGAGCTTAATCCCCACTTTGCAGTCACAGCCTGGTGAAATAACTAATTGCATTAGTGGTTTCAGCTTGGTGCCTGTGCTTGTAGATGAAAAGATTGGGACTCACATCTGCTCCAAGCTGAGTACAGAGGAACTGAAACATTGCAAGGGTCATTCCTGTATTGGGTCACTTGCCCTTAGAGGACTGGATCTAGGAGATGTGGGAAAAGAAATTTGATAGAAGGTATGTCTGCTGACAGTGCAGCTAAGGGGGGGACAAATTGTGCAAAGGTACAGAGATGGGATGAAAACTGAGGTACTGCTGTCTCAGTGCATCTCAGATCAGCTACCTTAGATTAGCTACCTGAGATGAATGGCAGAGAAAGGATGTCTGGGTGGAATTAGACTAAAACATCAGTTCTGGAAATAAAGAAGTAGAACTGGGGGACTTCTCCAGATGACGCTGATTTCCAGAGTCTTCAAGGTGAAGTCAAATTCTGAAGTCTTGACATCTGCTGTCAGAAAAGGTCTTCTTTTCGTGTGGGTGCACCCAAAAAGATAAGATGACAGTTTATTACTTCTGCCAGTTATTCCTTTAGCTAAAGCATGTTAGGTGTCACAGTCTTGAATTTGATGGTTGGCCTCCTTTAAAAATCTTGGAAACACTTTTAGTTTTCCTCTTTTCCTTTCACAAAGACTAATCACAGAACACCTTGATTACAGTACGTAAATTTTTTGCCCTTGCTAAAACATCAAATGCCTCTTTCACCACATTGTACTTTATGGTGGAGAAGAACCAGGCAAAAGATCTCATTTATATTGTTCCTGGTGTAGCTTAGATACATTTCAGGTAGCTGAATATGAGCTGCTTTGAGCCACGTGCAATCTACCTGCCTCCTGTCGTGCAGTTCCCAAGGTGCTGAGCCTTAAGCTGTGCACATAGGCGGGACAGGACAGCAGGGACGACCTTCTCTAAAACCTTATTTTTTAAGGGTAGAAGGTTAAAACTTTAGGAAATAATATTTTTCATTCTGCCACTGAATCCCCCACTACGACCACTTCTGAAAATGCAGCTGTTGACCAAGAAGTGCTGCGATTTACACAGACCCTCTCGTCCCATTACATTTCGATGACAGTGGCCCAGGACAAATATGACCTGACCAAATATGAGTTGTAAAGGTCAGTTTCCTCACCTGTTGTTCTCGCTTCCACAGGCTTTTACAGGGTTACCAAGGGATAGAAAAGTTGCTCAGGAGTCCTGTGTCACTCTCATTTCTTCCTGGCCTCCTCCTCTCAGTGAATCAGAGCCTTTTGTGTGAATATTTGCATATGCTGCACCACACTGCAGATGTGGCTCACAGATTAACACAATTGCAAGTCCTTTAGGAGAAAGTTTCCTCAGTGAAACTTGCCTTCATCTAAAGGGCTACTAGCTGTGAAGAGAGCAGAAAAATCAAACACAAGTTAGAGCAATAATCAACGTGTCTCAGGATGGAGCTAAGTACCATAGTGCAAAACCGTGAATATTAACAAGGAAACATCAGTTATTTCAAGAGGTGTATACTGTAAAATGGAAATTTATTAGGTTAAGAGAAAAAAATAACAACTTCCCCCAAAAAAACCTTTAAGATATGTTAATCAAAACATGGTATAATTTAAATTATTTATTGATTTATTTATTTTGCGTTTTTTACCCACTGCAAAACTCAGGGGCTCAAATAAGTAAAAACATCTCATAAGAGACAGAGCCAAAAGAGACAAACTTACAAGCCCACAAAGGAGTCACACTCTTCTCTCCCCTGAAGTCACCTGGATGGCTCCAGTCAGTTCAAAAACAATTACAAAAATTAGTTAACTCAGAGGACTTATAAGAGCAAGCTGCAGTAACACTAATTAAACCTCAAATGAGAGTGAACTGGATCACAATTCTTAGGGCTTTTGAGAGCATTGCTGCCATAAGGTGGAGGCTGAGCTCCAGGGGTGCCGAGAGGAACACAGATCTCCACCAGGCATCTACCTCTCCATCAGGCTGGAAGCTGTGTCTGCAGCACTGAAGGACAGCCCTGCCACTGGAAAATGTGCCCAGCAGTGGGTCAAGGGGTTCTGGATGCTGCATCAAGCTCCCAAAAGTGTTTTGACAGGTCTTTTATAAACACCCAGAACAACCTGCTCAAGGACTGCACAAACAGGTTGGGAAATTGCAAGCTGCCAGCTTGACAGGAAGGTAACCTAAGGCAACATGCTCTAAATGTCATGAACACTGGTTACATCATTTGCCCTTAACCAGTTTTAGTTCATTTTTTGAAAAGAGAAACTTCAGAGCTGGAAAGATTTACAATATTTATTTTGTTAATTGCTTAATTTTTTTAAATTGATATTCAGCTCTGGGACGCACCTTTCCTGTTTTACTGCATATGATAAATTGTGAAATATTTTTCTTAAATTCAATAACTTCAAAATAGCTCTCTAATGACAGGATGTTTTCATTGTAATCAGTAATAAAATTCTCTTTAATGCAAGGGAATTGATAAGCAAATGCACTTCATGTTTCCAATACTTTCCTTAATAAATTTTTTAATTCTAATTTTAAACCTGTAATTTAAAATCAAACAACTAAGAAAAAAGAATTAAATCTGAGAGAATCTCAAGTAAGGTTTCTGTCATTTAGGATGTTCAGCAGAGAATTCAAGTAGACATAAGCTTAAAACATCAGGTAGGAAAGAATCTATCATAAATGAAGGATGGTGTTTCACTCTTCAAAATTAAAACTGGAAGTTTTTTACCTTTGAGGATCTAATAAACTTTTCATTAATCTAAACATGTCTTTTTTCAAGATATTATGGACTTTTTGTGTATTTCTGAGCTAGAATGTGTTAGAGAAATGCACGCTGTCATTGCTGCTTGTTAACCATTTAGCCTGAGTTTTTCAACTACAGAGAGTAATTACTTACAAAAGGTTTGCAATCATAATCTTTACCCACCTCTGCTGATGTCAGTATGAATTTCAGCTCCCCAGGAGAGTTTTTATTCTCTGTGTTATTTCCTTTGTCACATAATTATCAGTTTCTTTTACTTTAAGTTCAGTGGATCTGCAAATCTCTAGGAAAAAGTGATTTTTGCAGTGATGGATCCCACAGATATTTTCCTCACAACTGTCAAACTTTATGAGGCAAAATCAAAATAAAATAATGCCACGGCAGGTCTCTGTTTTATTTTGCAGGCTGAACCTCTCAGGGCTACAAATATGAAAAGAAGGAGTCTGTGCGGATAGTACTGCTGATTTCAGTAATGGGCCTTCAAGAGTGTCTGTGAGTATTTGCAGAGGAGGACTGAATACATTTGCTGCCAATTCAGTGACAAAAAGAAGAGGGAAAATGTTTGACCCACAAGGACAAAGTGCTGTTCATTCTGAAGGAGTTAAGAGCTAAAGTACTGTGGGGTAAGAGTATGTCTGTGAAGGTCTGAGGAAAGTAAATAATGAATAATAAAACACTATGATTGAATTGGGATACAGCTGACATGAAAGAAAGGTAGGCAAGTACCAAACCTCTTAGTGTTCAAGGCCAGACATTGTCAAGTGTTCAAGGCCAGACTTTGTCAAGTGTCCAAGGCCAGGCTGCCCTGTACAACCTGTTTTAGTGGAAGATGTTCCTGCCCATAGCAGGGAGTTGGAACGATCTTTAAGGTCCCTTCCAACCCAAACCATTCTGTGATATGATGATTAAGAAAGGAACTTACAAAAGCTTAACCATTACCTTTTCTTTCTACAAACTTATGTGATAGCCCTTGTCACTTACTTGGTATGTGTTAAAACAATGTTCCATTTAGAGTAATGAAAGAATTCATTCTAAAATATTCATTCATGTTATTACAATATCAGATACCCCAGCTGCTGATTGAAAAATTTAATGTGAGGAATATAAAGATTGATCTTAAAAAGTCTCATGAGTAAAAGAGATTTTTTCAGGAAAATAAGATGGGTTTGATAGTTGTTATTTTTCTGCATCCTGTATCAGAAGGTTGCAGTAGATTTGACAATTGCTAAGGTTACATTTCCCTGTTAAGATTCAGCATGCAAACTGATATTAATGGGAGTAATGATTTTCAATGCTTAAAACGTCAATATAATATGGTTCTCTCACTGACAGAGTAAAACATATTTCAGAGACACTAGTGTGATATTAAGCCACACAGATCACCATCTGACTATGACTACTTAACTACTTTAAATTAACAGTTTAAATACCTTCAACATATTTAAAAAGAGAGATGATTAACCATCCAGCACACTCTGACTTTCTGTGCAGAACAGCGACGAATGATTTCTCAAGTGTCAGTGGCTGAAGTCTTACAAGTTTAATGGGATGCATGTTATGTAATCTTTTCTGCAGTCTTGATAAATTCAGGGTAAATGGCTTCAGACAGAGATTGGTTGCCACAGTCCCTGGGAGGATTGTTGCCCAGTAGGCAGGAGAAGGTGGTCTAGCACCACTAGCACAACCAGGAATTTTGACAAGAGGGAGGTGGAGTTAAGCCAAAGAGGGAGGTAATTTCGCTGGAAAACCTCTCGGAGTAAGAGCAGCAGGTGGAGACCTTCAAAAGTGAAAGAAATTCCGGGGAAGTGTGGGACAGAAGGCTGAAATTTTGTACAAAATGTGTGTTGACTTCATGGGCACTTTGATCTCTTTGAAAAGTCCGTATCATACCTCATTACATCTTTGTACTTATAAAGGCACATCTTCCACATGCCACACTAAGTTTTTGAGCAGCAACAGCCTTGTCATTTTCTGCAGCTAAACACAGCTCTCAAATAAATCAAGTATCCTAAGTGAGCAGGTGTCGGTACTTGAAGGAGAGCAGAAGTTACCAGTGAGGCTCTTCCCCCTGTCATAAGTCATGACATGTTTTCCATCTCTCTTGTCTCACCATCTCATAATGCTCCAGGGTGAAATTCTACTCTTTCTGAAGCAAACAAGAGGTTTCACTTTGATTCCATCCAATCAGAATTTAATAATTTTGCTTTGTGTTTCCTTTAGTCAGGTTGGTTTCCTTCCTTCCTTTCTTCCAGTCCTACCGCAGTAAACTCAGTTAACTTAATTGCAAAAAAACCCCATCCAAACAAACAAACAAAAAACCCACAAAAAACCCCAAAACCAAAATCAAACCGAAACAAAAAAAAACCAAAAAACACAAAACCCACAAACCCCACAAGCAAACAAAACCTACAACAAACCCAAACAACAACCAGCCAAACAAAACCAACAAAAGACCCCAACAGGATAGTTAAGGATAGTTTCACATTATTGTTTTGATACCAGAAGGTCTCAGCTGATGTTTATACTGTTTATACTGTTCCTATAGTATAAAATGAAAGGGTAAATAAGGTAACTGTGGGCTGGGGGTATGTTTTAAAAAAACTTGGGGTTTGTCCCTGTTTTCCCTATTTACATTACCTTTGAACAATATTATGGGAAAGTCCAAGAATTTGTTGGACTTCTGTTATTTTCTGTATTATATTTTACCATTTAATTTGTAGATTTAAAAGAAAAGGATCATAATATCATGAAGCAGATCGAATATTTCTGTTCCTACTATCCTAATGAATGGCTTTTCACTGCTGTTTTGGTAACTCTTACACAACATGATCCACTATACTGGCATCTATAGGGATACCTGCATGAGCAAAACCCCCCTTATACCAGACTGAAGCTCTGAACTGTGATCTATGTAAATAGGTTGTTGCCAGCATCCACAGTTTTATCTTGTATATCAGCGCTGGGTTATTTTTAAATGCCCCAGGTTCATGGATAATGCAGTGACTTGAGAATCCTGTTTTTCTTTGAGAATCACGTACAAAAATCAGCGAGTCAAAAAGCAAAAGCAAAAGCTTGACCCTTACCCAGGGCCTCAGAGGAAACACAGCTGCAGCTGCAGGTTTAGCTCAGACCAATGCATGGGTGAGTTAAGAAGGCTTTGTGTGCCTTAGTAGATTAAAGGTACCTATAAGAGTTGTTTTCTGGAGGTTCAGAGATTTACAATACAACCAATTTCCTATATACTTGGCATCATAGTGATAACCCGTCAAAAAGTCCCATTGTACCACAAATACAAAGGACTAAGCTTGTTTTTCATGCCTCAGGCTTTTTCTGCTGCTGTAACTGGTCATGTTGCTCTTTTTGTTATGATCTTACACTCTTTTTTTGTTCCTTGGGTTTTGATTTTTTGTCCCTGATGTTTTAGTTGGGAATATCAAAGACAAAGTCAGGCAAGAATGCCAGGAGGCCTGCGTGGATGAACAAGGAGTTCATGGACAAACTCAAACACAGAAAAAGGAGGGCTACAGAGGGTGGAAGCAGGGACAGGAAGCAGGGAGGAATACAGAGAAACTGTCTGAGCAGCCAGGGATCAGATTGGGAAAGATGAAGTCCTGAATGAATTAAATCTGGCTAGGGGTATCAAGGGCAACCAGAAGAGCTTCTATAGATACGTCAGTGATTAAAGGGAGACGATGGAAAATGTTCTCCCTCTCCAGAAGGAAACAGGAGACTTCATTTACTGTGAATTACTGTGAATTTGCTCCAGTTACACTGCCTAAGTTGCAGAAGACAAGGGCAGGGAGTGAAAGAATGAAGAACTGCCTGCTGTCAGAGAAGATCAGGTTTGAGAGCATCTGAGGAAACTGAAAATGCACAAGTTCATGGGACTTGTGTGGATCTTGAGAGAACTGGTGAAGGAAGTGGCTAAGCCACTATCCATTATATTTGAGAAGTCATGGCACTTAAGTGAAATTCCCACTGAGTGGAAAAGGGGAAGAATAATACTCATTTTTAAAAAGGGAAATAGGAAAGACTCAGGAAACTGCAGGCCAGTCGATCTCACCTCACTTCCAGGCAAAATTGTGGAGTGGATTCTCCTGGAAGCTGTGGTAAGGCACATGGAAAATAAGGAGGTGATTGGTGACAGCCAGCATGGCATCACTAAGGGCAAACTATGCCTGATAAATTTGGTAGCCTTCTATGAGGGGGTTATAGCAATGATGGATGAGGAAGGAGACAGAAGTAGACACCACCTACCTGGACCATTCGGTGGACAAGGATTTGGCTGGATGGACACAGTCAAAGGGTTGTGGTCAATGACTGTTTTTGTTGTTCAAGTGCCCAAGTTGTGATCCAAGTGGAGACCAGTAGTGTCCTCAGGGGTCAGTACTGGGGCTGCTGCTGCTCAACATCTTTGTCAGAGACAGGGACAATGGGATTGAGGGTGTCCTCAGCACATTTGCCAACAACACCGATCTGTATGGTGTGGTCACTTGCTGGAGGGAAGGGATGGGCCATCCAGAAGGATCTGGAAAGGCTTGAGAGGTGGGACCATATGAACCTCACAAAATTCAACAAGGCCAAGTGCTGGGTGCTGCTCCTATGTCAGGGCAACCCCAAGTACAAACACAGGAGAATGGATTGAGAGCAGCCCTGAGGAGAAGGCCTTGAGGATGTTGGTGGACAAGAAACTTAATGTGTGTACTGGCATCCCAGAAAGCCAAATATGTCCTGAGCTGCATCAAAAGCAGAGTGGGCAGCAGGTCAAGGAGGTGATTCTCTCCCTCTAATCCACTTTCATGATACTCCACCTGAACTGCCGCATCCAGCTCTGGAATCCCCAACATAAGAAGAACATGGACCTGTTAAAGCAGGTCCAGAGGAGGCCACAAAATGCTCTGAGGGTTGAAGAACCTGTGCTATAGAGACAGGCTTGGAGAGCTGGGGTTGTTCAGCCTGGGTAGACCTTAGAGCCCTTTCCAGTTCCAAAAGGGGCTTATAAGAAAAACGAGGACAAGCTTTTGTCAGGTTCTGTAGCAATAGAACAAGGAGTTATATGTTTAAACCAAAAGAGGGCAATTTAGGTTAGCTATAAGGAGGAAATTCTTCCCTGTGAGGATGGTGAGGCCCTGGCACAGGTTGCCCAGAGAAGCTGTGGCTGCCCCATCCTTGGAAGTGTTCAAGGCCAGGTTGGATGGGACTTGGAGCAACCTGGGATAGTAGAAGGTGTCCCTGCCCATGGCAGGGTGTTTGGAACTAGATGACCTTTAAGATCCCTTCCAACCTGTATCATTCTATGATTCCATGATAATATTGTAATCCTTTAAATTCTGTAATTACTTAATACTATACTAGGATAATATTGTAAATACTTAATACAGATGGGAAAAAAAAACACACAAGCACAACTTTGGCTTATTTTTTCAGTACAGAATATCATTTCTGTCTGTTAAGAAGTGTCCAGTTATTTCATTTCTGCTGTGTGCATAAGCTACTAAAGGCAAAAATACTGCACTGGTCACTGTTTGTTTCTGGAAGAAAGACAGTCAGATTCCACTATCTAATTAGAGTGCTGATAGCTCTTTCTGATATCTGTAGAACTCTTGGAAGAACAACTACCAGTTCATTGATGTGCTAATACAGCCTAACAGATAACACTTTCTGTGATTTTAGATACAGCTGGAAGGCACAATTAACCAGCTGTGTCCTCTTTATGTGTTTGGTGCTCCAACATTGACTTGGAGATATAACTTAGGACCTGATAATTCACTGAATGGAATCCAATAACTGAGGCATTACTAACAAGCTGAGATGCCAAATAAGTGTGAAAATACTGTGTCATCTTACCACTCTTTCTTGATTTTAAGAAAGATGATTTAGAACTATTTTCCTATGACAAGCCCACAATTTGAATAAGCTTTTTACTTTTCCTTCCATCTCTGGATTTTTTCATTTATTTGTTGCATTACAGAAATGCAGAGGAAACATGATATTTCTATACACACATAAAAATACAAAACAGTTTGAAATATGAATTTTCATTCTATTGTACAAGGTAAAAACGCAGACCTTTGAATAAGCTGGTACACAAAGACACCTGCCCTTTGAAAGGAAATGTTACCATCAGCTTCATGTGGTCAGCTGGCAAAAGTGAATCAGAAGACACAATGAGCAAAAGGAGCTGCTTAAAGGCAGAGTCACTGATGTAAAAATAAGAAGGGAGTTCCAGTTGTCTGGACACATCTGCTGGGTCTGACTGTTGAAGTCTTCTCTTTGGCTTGAGAAGAGGCAGCAGTCACCATGAGGGAATCAGCTAAATTATAAACCTAGGGAAAATAAAATGGGATTTAGTGATACTGTATGCCAAAACACAAAGGGCAGCTCACTATGGAGCCAGAAGAATTTGTGCACCTGACTCGTCTATGGGATGGGGAGGAGGGTTCAAAACAGTGCTTGGGGCTCTTCTCACTTGATGTTGCACAAACACATAGTGCAAAACTGAGGCAACCTCAGATTAGCGCTGAAATTAAAAAGTCAAACCTTTAGAACCTCTCTTTCATGGATGAGGAACAAAAAAAGTGGTGACATCTAGATTCCTGTATTTTCTTGGCCTCGGTCCTGATTTCAACATGAAAGCTCAGATAGTCCAAGCTACCTAAATTTTCCTCATGTTCTGCTTTGTATGGGGAGTAGGCAGAAAGATGTCAGCAAAAGGTGCAGTTCAGCTCTTGCTCTGCCTCTGCACACAGCATAGATGCAATGAGCCCGAGCCACTTAACCTTGAGGTGTTTGATCCGATTTCACTGTAATTGAGCCCTGCACTCCTAAAAAAGCAGAGATATAGCCAAAAAAACCCCTAAATACTGGAGATTTATAGTTCAGAAGACACATTCTTGACTGGGACACTAAGGGTAATTTTAACTGTGAAACTAAATATTTTCTTACTTCATAGAATCCTAGAATCATAGAATGATTTGGGTTAGAAGGGATCTTAAAGATTATCTCATTCCACCACCCCTGCCATGGGCAGAGATACTTTTCACTAGATCAGGCTGTTCAGAGCTCCATCCAACTTGACCTTAAATCCTTCCAGGAATGGGGCATCCACAGCTTTTCTGGGCAACCTGTGCCAGGGCCTCACCACTCTCACAGTAAAGAAGTTTTTTATAATACCTAATCTAAACCTATTCTTTTTCAGTATTGTCCTGTCACTACATAATTTTGTAAATAGCCTTTCTCCAACTTTCTTGTAGGCTCCCTTCATGAACTGGAAAGCTGCACTGAGATCACCCCAAAGCCTTCTCTTCTCCAGGCTGAACAATCCCAATTCTCCCAGCCTTTCCTCGTAGGAGAGGTGCTCCATCCCTCTCATCAGCTTCGTGTCCTTCTCTGGACTTTTTCCAATGGATCCAAGTCTTTCCTGTGCTGGGACCCCAGGGCTGGAGGCAGCACTGCAGGTGGGGTGTCACCTGAGCAGGGCAAAGGGGCAGAATTACCTCCCTCACCTGCTGCCCTTACTGTTGGGGATGAGCCCGGGACATGTTTGGCTTTCTGGGCTGTGAACATTGTGCACATTGGCAGCTCATGTCCAGCCTCTCATCCACCAGCACCCCCAGCCCTTGTCAACAGGGCTGCTCTTGATCAGTTCACCCTCCAGCCTGGACTGATGCTGAGGGTTGAGCCAACCGAGTTATCTCCATATTAAAAAAGCCAATGTATATGTTGGGATCTACAAGTACCTCCTGTCACAATCAGTGGTGGCTCAGAGCTCAGTTGTTCACACATGTCCAGCCAGAACTATCTGAGATGTCTTTGGGTGCTGTCTAACTGATTTTCAACTGCTGCTGAAAACATGGTCCCAGATTGCAGATGCCATCCTCTACAAAGGTTTCAGGTCACCAGAGACCTGTATGTAGATTTCTAAAGCTTGACACCATGACTGCTTTGGTGAATGGCTCAATCTCCAAGGAGTATATAACTAAGCAGATCCCCAATGACCTGTGAACATCTGCATTTAGGTGCCTTGCTCTTGAAAGGAATCTCATGCAGATTAGAATCAGTCATTTGAAACAGGAGGCAGTTTGTGAATTCATTAGCATCTCACTGTTTTCAAAGGATTTCGAAAAATAAAATGTGCTTTTTATTGTTTCATAAAACAAGCTGTATTTAATTAGTCACTTGGAGTTCAGCCTTTAAGAATCATTTCTAGAGGTATCCTGACAATACTTCTCCTCTACAGGGAACTGGTTTTGTTGTTTTAATAATTTTATGGAATAAGGTTACACCCACACTGTTTCAAAGGCAGCCCTAAGGTCTAATTTGCCAACTGTCCTCGATGTTTGCTGCTACTTGGGGCTAGTGGTTAGGTTTCAGATGACCACCTGGTGCAACAGGAGGGAAAACCTTAAATTTGACTGCAGAGTTTAACTGCTCTCTGGTGCAACATAAATGGAGCTTCAGAAACTAAGATATAGGTTGTCAAAACCTGCTAGTTCCCTAAACACACACAGCTGAGGATTTATTCCCACACCAGCTGACTAGTTGTTGGAGGGAAAGGACTTAATTCTTGATCTCAGACTCCTTCTTATTCCTTTCTTCTTAACCCAGAGCAGACCTGTAAGTGAACTGTAAGGTAAAGAGTAGCTCTTACTATGCATATTTTCTTTTAGTGGGCTATTCACCAGCACTGCCAGCCAAAAATGAGTGGCTTGTGCCTATAAGAGATGACACAAAAGCATAAAGAATTCTCTGTTTAACAATAATTTTGATCAAAATGTCAAAAGCTTATTCACTGCTTTGCATCAAACCTTGAAAATAATTGGCGTTTATGAAGAGAAAGCCACAATGCAACAGTGGTTACCTGGGTGATTTCAGAGTCAGGCTGACCACCTCTGTGGGGTTTAAATACCTTTTCTTCAAAGGCAGGTGACTATTTGCCGTGTTAGTCCACCACTCCAATAAGCTCCATCTTCGTTTGTGTCGATGTGTTGCCAAAGCACGCCCTCAGCAAGAGACATTTCTGCCGGAAAAGCCACAGATATCACACAGAGAGGAGGAACATGAGGTGCATCCCAAAGTCCTAAATGCTAGAGAGAAGAGAGAATTGTAATGTGACCACGCCCCATCCCTCTATTCATGCAGGATGACTTCCTGTTATATAGTCTCCAATCTAACTGGAAATGTGCAGGCCTGAGGTCTTCATCTCTCCTAAAGGGGCAACTGTTGCACAGGCTAAGATATTAGAACACTTAGTGAAGATATAATTTCAGTTTGGAAAGATGGGAAACAGGAAAGAAAGTAAAAAATTCCACGGTGTTATACTTTTTTAGGTACTGAACTATTGGCAATATTTATAAGTGGTTTGGAGAAAGTAGAAGTCATGGCTGTCCGCATAGAATCTCTAAGGTTGGAAAAGCCCTCTAAGATCGTTGAGTCCAACCATCCATTAATCCATCAGTGCCATATTCACCACTAAACCATGTCCCCAAGTGCCACAAACAGATATCTTTTGAACAGTTCTAGTTGTGGTGAATCCACCACTTCCCTGGGCAGCCTGTTTCAATGCCTGACCACCCTTTCAGTGAAGAAGTTTTTCTGATATCCAATCTAAACCTCCCCCTGGCACAACTTGAGGCTGTTTTGTTGCATCAGTTGTTACCCAGGAGAGACTGAACCACATCTGTCTACAACTTCTCTTCAGGTAGATGATAGAGAAAGATAAGTTTCCCCCTGAAATCTCCTTTTCTATGGTCTAAAATACACCTTATATGTACCTTACTTGAAATGAAAAAAATATCCACCAGGTAATTTTGGGGAACAGTGACAGAGACATGGAAAACAGGAATTGTGATGAATATGATATATGGAAATCTGAACTTGAAGACTTGGAAAAACCTGTGGAACTTCTAATAATGCTACCTTTTCTACCTTCAGAGACTGAGATGGTTGTTGGACTAAATGTGAAAGTCATGCTTTGTAGTCTGTATTTTACCCTTTCTAGGTACACTCCTTTTTATTGAGTTTGAAAAATCCCTCATGGTCTGTGCCCTTGTTCTTCTCCTTGTTGCTGATTGGTTCCCAGTTGGTGCAATGCACCATTCCCCTTCCATGTATGGTAGTCTCCACCCAGTTATTAATACAACCCTCCCCTTTTTTCCCTTATATGGTCCTGCTTAGAATGCTCCGCCCTTGCTCCACCCCTTTTCCCAGAGAGTTTCCTCAAAGCCCTATATAAGTCCCTGTCCCCTGTTACTAAAGGTTCACTCTGTTCCACCTCTATCCCGAGTCAGACCATTTGTTCCTCAGGCTGTGACAGGTAATATTGTCCGCTTCCTTTCGACAATTATTTACAAATATTTCCTTTCTTTCTGACTTTCTGAGGTTGGTGTAGATGTATATAAAAATATGAAGGATATTAAGAGGATGGTAAGAATTTGGGTTAACCAGGAACACAGAAAGATCAAGTTCAGACTTTTACTGGACCACCAGGAGAGAGGAAAGGATGAGAAAGGACTTTGCATGGCCTGTTTGGAAGAAAAACTGCCAGAAGTCTCCAAATAAGAGGAAAAGAAAATACCCCAAACAAAAAACAAAAAACCAAAAAGCCCTAAATGAATACCAAGCTGTGGAACTGAAAAAAGAGATTGAGAAGGAAGAAGAGTTACCAGTATTTCTCCAGACAATAGTCATTAAAGCAGGAGTAAAGAAAGATTTGGCTCAGAGGAAGAACCACAGCAATAACATCAGAACTCTCTGATGCCAAGAACTTTGATGTTCATAGATAGTATTTTTCATGAGTTTAAAGGGAAGAAAAGCAGGCAGATAGACAGAGAAGGATAATGAATCGCTACTTTTCACATGAGGCTGCAAAGAATGACTGAATACACCTGTATTTACCACATCTGTGGTGGGTTTACCCTGACTGGATGCCAGGTGCCCATCAAGCTGCTCTAATACTCCCCTCTTCAGCTGAAGAGAGGGGAGGAAAATAAGATGAAAAATTCCTCATGGTTCAACACAAATCTCAGCCTGATGCAATACAGAAAGTTAGGGAGAAAGGTTGCAACTACAATCTATCAAATTCATAAAACCATGGGAACTGAGCTCAGTGAAGTCAAAGAAATTTGAGGAGCAATGGTGATGGTAAAAGAGAAAGAAGGGAAGGTCTTGTGCAGGTACACAACACCTTCTTTTCCTCTTTTTTATCCTCAGTATCACAGGTACATACCTCTAATCACAGACAAAAACACTTCTAAGTGCACTTTTTAGTACAAAAATACTTCAGGAGGACAGTATGTCAGTTTAAATGTTAGCAAAAAAATGAAAGAGAAAAAAATTAGAACTAAAATTTCAGAACTAAAGGGATCTGAAAACTACAGCAGCCAATTCTTGACTCAGTTTCTTTCGTTCTATGCTTTTAAGGACAAGTTTTATGAAGTGAGATTTCAGCTGTGCACTTTCATAGAGACCTGTGCTGTGACTCAGATGACTACATATGTACTCTCAAAGGACCATCATGAGCCTTGTGGTGTTACGGGGATGTGGCCACCCAAGGATGGGACAGCTTTGGATGGGATGACTGATGTTTCTACACAGCAGTTACAATGCCCAGAGCTCGTGACAGGACCTTGAGAAAAGAAAGCCTTCAAAGATGACAGATATGATTCTTGGGTTTTAAATTATATGTTGGGCAGACACGTGAATTAATTCTTGGGAGAATGGTTTAAGGGCACCTTTTTGCAACACTAGGCAACATGAGCAATCATAAAGACCTTTTCTTCACAAAGAAAATTACTGATGAAGGGGTTGGCCCTAATGGAGTAATTGCAACATTTGCAAAACTGAAGAAAAACAACCCATTGATCCTGATCCCACTTTCATCCACAAGGCAGCAAAAAGTCAAGCTGCAGATTGCTGTGTTAGCTGGCAAAGAGCTTGATTTGCCTTAGTATCCATTTTGGAATAACTATTCTTATTGGAATTCTGTCTGACTGTGCAAGGTGAGACGGTTCAATTATTTAATCATGCCATCACTCTCAATTTGAAAGGCCAGTGCCAGAGCAAATGTGCTTTCTGTTTAATTTATACCAATACTTAACCTAGTTGGTCTGCTCCCTGTTTGCGTGTCTTCAGTAATGTATCAGAATGTAATGGATATTTCCTCCATTTTTATATCTGTCAAATTTTATGAGTCTGATATTCCATGGGTGGCTCTGAGTATGAATGCTTTGTTCATTCTGTGTGCTTTTCTGCAGAGACAAGAATTGTGACGGAGTGATGATAAAAAAGATACCACTCTAAGTCTGCCCTCTTTCATATCAAGAGACAAAGATTTGCAGTTTCAGTACACATCTGCAATTCATTTATAAATGCTGATTATTTCCATAGTAATTTGTTTCATTTTTGCAAGTATGTTAGCTTTCTGTCAGTATTCTAGTGAATAGAAACCTTTCAAATACATATTTTGTCAGCCTGTGTTATAGAGTCTAACAACACCTTCAGCTTTTGCTACAGACCTAAGAATTTTTTTGATGGCCATTTAAAGTTTGAGTCTTCTTATAGATGTAAAATGTTAACAAGCAGAAATCAGGACAAGAAGACAAGAAAAGATGTTTTTTGTTTTGTTGGTTGGTTGGTTTGGTTTTTTTGTTGTGTTTTTTTTTTTTTTTTTTTTTTTTTTTTTTTTTTTTTTTTTTTTTTTTTTTTTTTTTTTTTTTTTTTTGTTTTTGTTTTTGTTTTTGTTTTTTTTTTTATTATTTTTATTTTGTTTGTTTGGGTTTTGTTGGGATTTTTTTGGTTGGTTGGTTGGTTGGTTTTTTGTTTGTTTTGTTTGTTTTTCCTAGAGAATATCCTTTATTTTAAGCCTACTTATTCAAATTCCTCATAGAAAAACTGAACAAGCACCAAGGTCAAATTAGAAGATGTATGGAAAAATCTCACAAGTGGGTGATGAAATATCTGCTTTGCAATTTTATGTTTCTGAAATTGGTATTTTTCAGAACTAGCTTTGCACAGGATCTGGAATAACTTTGCTCAACCAACCTCAAAAGACTATTCATTTGGATGGGATAGTAAAGCTTCCTGAAATATTTTTCTTAGAAATAATGGGGAAAAAAATTGCAGTCCCAATGTAATCAAAATGTGTCTTTACATTATGTGAACACTCTTTCAGAGAAATTGCAAGGAAGGAGTTGAGTGAAGGGATGAAGCTCTGACAATATTTTGGCACCCCCTTTAGACATTTTGGAGTTGAAATGTTTTGAACATGTTTTTGAAGGAACTGTTCAAAGCTATGCTTCTTCCTCTATATTATAATTTTTTAAAAAAAAAATGTTGAAATCTAAACATTTCAAAACACTAAAAAGTATGACTTTGAAGAGATCTTCCTAATGTTTCAGATTCATTATAATTTTAAGAAAACAGACTGAAATCCTGAAAGCAGTGTGAAGGGATGATACTTTTTGCATAGTATCACTTCCCAGCTGCTTCATGACAGTGACTGGTCTCCAAATCTCAAAGTGCTCAACCAGCCACACTCTAAATGATAGTGGTCTTTCTTCCCATACTCTTCTTTATGTAAATGGAAATGACTGCAATTATATCTCTTCAGTTCTGTGACATTACATTACCTACAACTGTATTTTTTTTTCTGACTCCAAGACTGTTTTATTCTACATCTGCTCTCTCTGCTTTCTCAAACAACATTGACGAAGCACCACAGGGAATAGATTGGAGACTATTAACTACAGGAAGTCAAGTGAAATGGTGCTCAAAAGGTCTGTACTCATCCACCATTTATTTCTGAAAAATCCTTATTAAAAAAAAAAATAAAATAAAACCAAAGCAGATTAAGGCTGTGATTGAAGAAGAATGCTCAACTTCAATATTCTCCAGTGAGGTGACAGACAACAATTTGCCCTCTAATTTTAATGCTTACTGTGCTCTGGTTTGAGGTACGATGTATATTTTAATTTCTAACTTTTATGAAAACAATATTCAAGCAATATGCTTTCTCACAGCAATATACCTGTCTGCCATGCTGGGCCACCAGTGCTATGCAGCACATGGGAGCAGGACCACTGTGTTACTCTTTAACACGGCGAAAAAGACCCAGGGAATGCATATTTCAGTAAAACCAGTATGTCAACTTATGTTAGGACCAACTACACGATCCCAGACCAGTATCACGTGATGGAAAAGCTTTTGTGAGTGCGGCAGGGTCACACCAGTGCAATGTGAGTTCAAAGGAAGTTTCAAATAATGTTTGCTAAGGGACAGGGAACAGAGGCTGCAGCTGTTTGCCCAATAAAACAAATTCAATATCCGAATGAAATTGGAACATATAATCAATGTTGGTCTAGTGAGAGAAGAAACAATAATCTTATAGCTCATTGGAAAAGGTGTAGCTTTGTTCACCTCCTGGTCATGCTGCAAAGCTATCTGTTTTAGTTCCATCCTTTTTTGTTAAAGATTTTGAGGAGGACATAGACTGAGCTTGCTGTGCTGCAGTGCCAAAGTATTATTGGTTGTTTTTGTGTTGATACTATTATTTCATAGTAATGAAATTATTTCATAAGAATAAGTGTACAGGAAGGACTACAGAGGAACAAGGAATACAGAGCACTGGTTTTGCAGAAATAAATGAACCTGTATAATAGAACCACATCATTATAAAGGCAGGCCAGTGGAAATGACAACTTCAAGATCAAATGTTGGGGAAGCTGTCCACAGACTTACAGTGGATTTTAAGTATATGGCAAAATTAATAGAAAAGAGGGAGACCTTTCTCCATCAAAAGACTGGTAATTTTATGAAGATGATGAGGGGACTGTAACATCTCTCTTGTGGGGAAAGGCTGAGGGAGCTGGGCCTGTTTAGTCTGGAGATGACAGAGAGGGGATTCTTATCAAAGTCTGTAAGTATTTGAAGGGAAGGTATCAAGAGAATGGAGGTAGGCTTTTTCCAGTTGTGTCTGGTGATGGGATAAGGGGCAACAGGCAAAAACTGAAACACAGGATGTTCCATCTGAATATGAGGGAAACTTTACATTGAGGGTGACAGAGAACTGGAACAGGTTGCCCAGAGATGTTGTGGAGTCTCCTTCCCTGAGAGTATTCAGAAGCCACCTGGATGTGAACCTGTGCAACCTGCTCTAGGTGAATCTGCTGGAGCAGAAGGGGTTGGATGAGTTGATCTTTAGAGGACACTTCCTGCCCAAACCATTCTGTGATTCTGTGATTAACTCTCAAGGGAGATGGCAGCATAAATGCCCTAGGAACACACATCAGAAGAACTATTAAGTGTAAGACTTGCTGAAACAAAGTTGAGAGAAAAGAGGTAAACTTAGTGATCTAGGCATATTTCTTTCCTACATCTGTACTTCTCATTTTTCTTGAAATTTGACATAATGCATGATTTCTATAAGTGTTTCTTTTTTATTTCCAGTCCTTCCCTCTACCTTGAAGTGAATTGTATTCTCCTGAGATACTTTAATACCTAAGAATAGAGTTAACCATTACATTTCATCCTTAAATTCAGAGTCAAATGTGGATTAAAAAGTACTGTTGGAAGCTCTTCAACACCTGGGAGCTCTTACTTTGAAGAATACAACAGCTTTAGAATGAAGTGAGTGACACAGTGCAGGTAGACCAGAAAATGGAAATTTGAGATGAGAATTTGAGATGAGAAGCAAAACTGCTCAAGAAGGTCTTGACTGGAAAGCAGAGACAGGAGGAATGAGGAAACAGAGAGCTGAGAATGTGGGGGAAAAAGAGAAGAAAATATCAGGCTGGAGTAAAGGAGGATGAAGAAAAGGAGGAATGCCAGAGAGGGGGCTAATACTTACTCTATTTAAGAAACAGAACAAAATGAGGATAGCTTGCTGTTTTAATTGAACGTCTTGTCAGTCTCAAGCATGAGTTTCACTACATTTACTAAGAAAATAGAGGGTTTTTTTAGGTTTTTTTAGATACAGGAGTAAAACTTGATATCCACTGCTCTTGGAACAAAGTAACAAAATATCAAATATGTAACCTTATCTCTGCAAAGCTTAGATTCCAAGCTTTTATTGAGTATATGAGGCATTTCTCATGTTCTGTGAGTGACAAGGATATTGCCTATTTATGTCTTTCTGCACAGTATCTGTCACTGACTCTACATTTAACGATCATGGCTTTCAAAAATGGCAAAGTCTAAATGGCAAGGTGCAAAGTTTTGAGTTTTTCTGCTAGTGCACTTTGCATGCTAGTAGTGGAACAGGCATGATGCATTCCAATCCTGAATATAGCCTGCATAAGAGATCAAAAGCAAAAAATAAAATACAAAATAACCAGACTGCAGTAATATTTTCTGAGTGATGACTGCGAAACAACAGGTAAAAGTGCAGAAAATGTTCACTGGCAATATATCTTTCCAGTGGCCTATGAACACAGCAAGTACAAATACATAACAAAATTATATTCTGATTATTTTCCTTTAAATTGTTTTTTAAAGCAGGCCCATTACTTTTCTTGTGTACATGGAAAATAACTGATTTTAAAATATCATCTAAACCAGAAGGTTTGAAAATGGGTTCATTCTCTCAGCACAAATTTAGATGCAGTAGATGTTGTAAAGAACGCTGAAGCCATCGATAATCACAAAATTCCCTTCTGTATTTGCTGCCCTTCTTGGATTCCAAGCAGTTAAAACCTCTCTGAAAGTACGCCATGCTTCCAAATGAGAGTTTCTAAACCAAGCCTCGAAGAGATCCAAATGTGCCATTTAACATAATTCCTCATCTGATGCTGAGCCTCCACGGCGGGCTCGGTAACTGCCTCCCAGTCACTGAATGATAATGTAATGTGCAGCGGTGCCATTTGGAAATTTAAGTTGGAGTCAACTTTCAATAAGCCATTTCTCCTTTCTGATAGGAAGGTTTTCTTTCAAAATGGACCTATTTGTGTAAATTGCAGGCAGGCCTGACTACTTTGCACAGCTGAGGGAAAGCAGGCTGGTGCTTTTTATGGAGTGAGCTATCAGGTAGATGCACATTTGACACAGACTGCGCTGAGTTATCAACTTTCTCCAAGGGCAATCATATATCTTGTGCATCCAGAGCCAAATTAAATCTGACATTTCATTTAAAGCCTGAGACATCCTAATACTAAAGCAGAGCATGAGTGGTAAGAGTAGGAGGGTGTTCAGTTTTTCTGGATGGATGTTTCCGTTCCTTCCCTACTTGTCTGGGTTGTAGATGAGGTCTAATTGCCCACCATCATCCTATATTTTAGCCAGATGTAAATCTCAGATTTAATTCTTTTCCAATGACACTCCTGCCTATGTTAGTTGTTGCCTGGCAATGTTAGGGAGGGCCAATCTGATCTAGCTTCAGATGGCATCGTAACCGGCGTTATTTATGTAGCACATTGTGAAGATTTCTTTGGTTATATCCACAGCTCTCACATCAACCCTGGTAGTTTGCAGATGGAAATGCAGTTCCCCGCATTTCCCAATCTCATTCTGTTCAAAAATCTTTATATCTCATTATAGGTGTTCATTGCAGCCAATCTTTTCATGCTTTCAACCTCAAATTAAAAAACAAACTCTTTTGCTGAGGTGGTGGATGCATAAAGGTCACCAGGATGGGTATGGCAAAGGTAGCATAAAGAACTTTTATCCTTCATTACAACCATGGAAATATTCAGTTCCTGGAGTGTTTCGTGATATTTATTGAAATAGACTCATAAATTCTCAAAATTTACACAGTATCACCCAGGAATCGCAGGATATAGCCTTTGCCTATGGAAGTAGGCTGAAATTCTGTGTTCATTCCACCTTTATTATGTTATTTTCCGGTGAAAACTGGATCAACAGTGATGATCCAGTCCCAACAGAAACATCCACAGCAGAATGTAATTTTCTAGGTATTTCATAGCAAAATTACTTCTATATTTTTATACCTCCTCAGCCATGCCATCCTGGGTCTGTTGTGAATATTATTGTATGCAGCATGATTATTATGAAGGAGTATTTTTCCTGATTAAGAATATTGTTCATGGCAGCAAATGCTATTGCTAAGGGTGAGGAGGCCCTTTATACATGCTTCTATTGTTTCCTTCATTATACTTTATTTCACGTGTCACAGGCAGGCACATCTCATACATCTTAATTATTTGATTATCTTCCAAGATGGAGATATCTTTCCTGCCTCTAAGGTGGGAGAAGTTGCAAGGAGCGGGAGATATTGTATGTAAGTAGAAACAGAAATAGAGGAAGTCACACCTTCTATGAAGTTGTTTTCACATTTCCTTCCCTATTGATTTTTCAAAAGATAATTATTGTGGGTGTAGTTTGAGCTGCTCTCATTAGGAACTCATTGATTGTTAGTTATTATTATTTCTTCAAATCTTGAAACTGGGAGTGAAAAGATAGAGGGGAAAAAATAGGGTCAATATTTTATTGTTAATTTGCTTGTTAATTGCACACTTTGGGCACTTTCCTGCCATTCTTTTTATTCTGATAAAAACCCTGGGATTTTTATTTTTTTTTTACTCACTGACCTCCTTGCTTTTACTAAGGTCAAAGAGGGAATGTTTATTCCTTCGTGAAGAGCAACCTTGGATTGATTGAAAAGAATAATAGCCCATTCAGCCCTTTTATTGCAAAGTGGCCAGTCTTTCAATTGCATCTGCACTAACCTGTGTTGGAAAAAAGCAGAAGCACTATCGTCCATTTAGCGACATCCTCCACCATTCTAAATTCTGCCCAAGAGGGCTTGTTCATTGTGAAGTTATCTCTTCACATGATTTCCCGGAAAGATCAGGGAAACCTGTGAAATACTGGTAAAATTACAAGTTCTCGCTTTTCCTGTGTTGACAACATTTGTCTCAAACATCTCTTTCATTCTAAGCAATTTGATATTGACTCACTCCACAAAGCCTTTCTGCCTATGCCAGAGGACTCTCCTCAGTTTTCACATTCGTGCTTTGCTGTCACTCCGAAGAACTTGCAGTTTTTAGCATACTAGTACAACAGATCCCGGAGGTAGAATAAAGATATAATCCCCAAATCCCACATGGGAATCAACAGAAGAAACTTGGCAAAGCCCACAAGGACACATAGGCATTGTGTGCCCAGCTCCATGGTAGAGTTCCTAACAGAGTTCATTGCTCCTGTGGAGTGGTGGGAAAGGTTAGGCACCTGCAATTAGGTTTCCAGGCAGTCAGTGCAGGTGCTGATGACAAAAACGACAACTCAGCCGTCCCAAAAGTATATTGTGATCTCCTCCCACTGCTGGGTTTGGGAGACAAGCCTGGAGTCCTGAATGAGGTCAAGAGAGGCTTCCCTAAAATATCCCAACTTCAGTTCTATCCCTGAGTGGGAGATGCTCAAGCGTTTTTTTTTCTTGCACCAAAGCGTCTCTACATGTATTTATTTCCTAGCTCACTGACATCTGAAATCTCATCTCCTTTGTTATGAATGTGTACAGAAAGAACAGAAGCACATACACATTTTTGTCTTTAGAATCATGGAATCACATAGTGGTTCGGACTGGAAGGGACCTTAAAGATCATCTTGTTCCAACCCCACTCCCAAGGGCAGGGACACCTTCCACTAGAACAAGTTGCTCTGAACCCCATCCAACCTGACACACTTCCAGGGGTGGGTGTCCACACTTCTGGGGATGGGGCATCCATTCTTCATAGGCTTGCCAAAAGCCTGGCATCCACTAGGAAAAAGGAGTTAGGAGCTTGAAGCCCTTTCATAAAAAGAGGTGTGGAGGATCATTTCTATTCTGTCTGAGTGTGCAGAGCACAGAGCTGGCTTGGACCAGGATGTGGTGCTCCCACCAGCCTCATTAATGATGGAAATGACTGCGGCTGCTCAGCTCAGTGCTTGCTGCATGCTGGAGGCGTGTTCTGAGTACGTCTGCAGGGCAAGGTTTTTCAGGAGATTTAAGCATGAAAAGATGAAGGAATTCTATTTTGACTTTCCTGCTGATTTTTTTTCTTCGTTGGTTTGTCACAACAGGGAGAAATTAAATGACCTCAGTCCTTGTGTGCTCAGGCAATTAAATTCTATGTAAAGTTGAACCCTGGACAACTACGTGCTTCTGTGAATCAGGTGCTGATAAATGTTTTTTTTTTTTCTTTTTTTTTCAAGGCCATAGAGACTGTCTGCAATGGATCAAGAGATTTCATCCGGAGTTACTCACTCAGCCCTTGTCCTTTGCCCGACAAAAGCTGCCACCTCCTCTCCGCAGCTGCCAGCTTCCCTTGCTCCTTGAAGGATGGCCTGGCTTTTAAGGGCATGTCTACATTGTCAGCTGCAGACAGACACATGCTGTGCTCTGAACTGGAGCTGCCTTTCCCTAGATGCTGTGCAGAGATGTAAATGCCAAACTGCTTGCCATGCTAATGAGTCCAGCTGAGTGACATTGTGCCCTGCCGGGCTTTAGGCACACGCATTTCTTCCAGGCAGAGCAGTGATGTAGTGATCAACATCCATCTTAAAACAACATTATTTTGTTTGGTGTCAGGGAAAGAAAGTATTAGAGGGACAAATAGCATTTAAAAATAACAAACAGCAGGAATATATATTTAGTCTTATGTTTCCAATTTGACATGTCACTCTGAGTCAAGTTAGATAGGCTTTGATCCCCCAAGAGGGACTTTTTTAATGTTCTAACAAAGCACCAGTTTTCTCACAGAGTGGAGCTTATGGTAGTGCTATGGTTCCTTCTATTTTTTCCTTGCATGCACAAGCCAACACTGAAAGCTTTAGGTTAATACCATCAGCATGAAACCTGATCTTGTTTCAAATCCAGACTGAATAATATTAAATAAATATTCGAAGTATAGGTCCTGTAAATATGACTCACCATGTTACTCCAGTTATAATTTTAGTGTTTAATTTGAGAATTAAGTGCTTTAGATCAAGCCTGGGGTACCCACAGACACTGCACTCTGTGAATCCAAAGGGATTTGCTGGCCTGGAGGAGAATGGATTAAAGCTGCTGTGGCTCCTTATTTGGAGTACTACCTCTTGAGTGACTAATAGAAAAAAACAATTTTCAATTTTCACTAGGTAATTCATCTGACTGTTGCCCAAACTGCTCCCTAGAGAGAAACAGTTTTGGTAGAAAAACTATTTGTGAAATACACATCAGTATACTGACAGCTACCAAAAAAAGGACTCAATTCCTGTGACACTTGTCACATTAATGAGCACAATTCATATTACGAGTTTGACACTTCAAGTTAAAGTATTTGATTGGTCTTTTCTTGTTATTGTTACTTTCCCCAAACAAACCTTAGCATACAAAGTGGTAATGACGGGGCATCTGTTTATAAATGTCTCAGTGTTACACCTCGGATGAGTGTGTGGAAGCGTCATGTACAAAGCAGGGTGAAGCTCAGTCTGGCAGGAGGATTAAGCTATTAAATATTCTGTGAGCACAAAGATCTCTGTACCTGCTCTCTCCTCTGCACTCCTGCTTACCCAGCAGCAAATGTATGTTCTAAATGCCACATCATATGCCTACGCACTCCTTCCCTGGGTTAGCATAATAATCGCCCTAAATTATATTACGCTGTGTATCAGTTGTTCAGTATTCAAGATCTGTTCCTTGCTAACCTAAAATTATGATTTATCCCTGCCTTTGATTTTTTCTATTGACTGCTAGCTGTTTCTGTAAGGTTACTGTGGAAACAGGAAGAGGATCCAAGGATAGCAGTTTGTCTGTGGCATGTCTGTGCATCCATATGTCACATCTATATGGCCTAGAGGTGTTGACGTGTAAGAACAAACACTACACGAGGAAGGGTTTGTGAGTTAGGATGTTGCAGCAATCACTGCATTAAATACAAGGGCTCACAGTTGGCAAGTATCTCAAATGCCAGTTTTCCTGAAGGATGTTATGTGACTCCTTATTTTGGACTAAGAAAGACTATTCACTTCTGCAAAATACTGCAAAATAAAGCAGTCTTCTCTCAATTTCTTTTTCCCAGGTGGAGGGCAAGAAATCTTGATTCCTCTTTCATAGTAATATTTTGTCTTTATATCCAGCACCTGCAAATCTCAAACAGTCTGTGTAGCCCTGTCCCCACCTTACAAATCAGGCAAAAGAGGCTCTGTAAGCAGAGTGCGGAACTCTCCTCCCTTGGCTGCATAGTTCAGATCCTTGAATTGATCTCAGTGGGAAACCCAATCCCACACAACCTTGTCCAGATCCATCCTTCAGCATCAATTCCTCAGTTTCACATGAGTCGGGGGAAATAAGGATACTGCCTTAACCATCAAGTCAATTCAGAGAATTGTCAGACTGACAATTCTCATCATAGTATTAGGATGATCTATTTGTTTTTATTTGTTGAAATATCAAGTGATGAGGATAGGCTACTAAATATGAACTCTGAATGAGGAACAGAGTGGACACCTTTTAGTTTGGGATGATTGAGCCCAATTAACATTAGATATCCTGTGATGAGATGAATTTCCTTCATAATGTAGAAGGATTAGATGGATAGCTAAAAATTACCTTGCCCTCTGACTAGGCTGGCCTAGATCTCTGCTCTGGGGGTAGGTTTTTAGTGCTGTGAGCTCCTTTCAACTGCCAATATTCCCTGTATGACTTTTCTGGAAAGGTGACTGCAAATCCTGAAGGCAGGAGCTGTAAGTCTGAAAACACAGACATCATTTCCCTGATGGTGTTGAAGAGATTACCTGCTAAAGCCTTCAGAGAGGATGTTTTCCCGCACAGGGCAAAGAACATAAAAAGCCTTAGAATCACAGCATATCCCGAGTTGGAAGGGACCCACAAAGATCATAAGTGTCCAGCTCCTGACCTGACACAGGACAGCCCCAAGAATCACACCATGACAGTGTTGTTCAAACACTTCTTTAGCTTGGTGTTGCTTCCATGGGGAGCCTGTTCCAGCGCCCAGACAACCTCCGGGTGAAGAATCTTTTCCTAGTACCCAACCTAAGCCTCTCCTGACACAGTTTCGAGGCATTAAGACACAGCAGCAATCAGAGCTCGTTTAACAAGCAGGTAAGGGCTTAGAGAGGCTAGCAGAGACTGGTATTTCTTTCTGTGAAGCACTGCAAAAAAGGAAGATTTTGCTCAAAGGAAATGAAAGATAGAACATGGCAGTGAGGGTGGGAATTTGCTGCAGAGCTCCTTGTTGAAGGCAGCCTGAATAATCTGTTGGACCACACAAAGAATCAGTGGCAGAGCCCACAAAGCAGTCTCAACTCTTAACCATCACTTAGATGCTGAAATTAGTCTCCTCGAAAGATGTATTCCAGTTTCATGCATGGGGAAATTGAGTTACAGCTCTTTAGTAGCACAGACATCATCCTGCAGTGAAATCACTGGCAGCAAGATGGTGCTTGTCTTCTTTTCCATAATCACTCTGCCTCTGGGTAGATTTTGAAGAGGATACAACTGAAACCACCTCTCATTTTTTTGTGACAGCACTTGCTGAGCAATGTGTGTTGTAGCAGAAACAATAGATTCAGAAAAAAAGGAGAATGCATCACCTTAGTGTTAGTGGGATCCAACCTGTGCCAGTGCCTCACCACCCTCACAGGAAAGAATTTCTTCCTAATATTTGAACTAAACCCACCCTCTTTCATTATGAAGCCTTTCCCCATTGTTCTATCACTCCGTGCCCTTGTCCAAAGTCCCTCTCTGGCTGTCTTGTTGCCTCTTTAGGTACTGGAAGGTGCCCTAAGGAGCTCCTTGGAGCCTTTTCTTCTCCAGGTTGAATAACCCTAATTCTCCCCACCAGTCTCCAGAGCAGAGACATTCATTCCCACAAGTGTACTGAGCTGAAAAGTCTCACTTCAGTTCTCACCTACTTAGAATAAAAGTTAAAGAGACAAAACAATAAACGGGTGTAAAGAATTAAGGTTCTCCTTTGAAAATCCCTTCAGGCTGGGAGTAAAGCCCATTAAAAATTGCATAACAGTCAATGCAATTATCATTTTCATTTACAGCTTTAGGCACTATACTACTATAGGTGATTTATAATGAAAAATTCTAATAAAAAAGTAATAGAATAACTTTCCTTACAGGCAGGATTCATAGATGAAAATTTGAAAGAACCAGACTATTATAACCAGAATGTTGGTCGGCTTAAAAAAAAAAAAACAACTAAATTACTTTAATTAAAAAGGTATTTTGTGTTCAAAAAGAAAATTTTAAATATTCTCATCTTGAGGCAAATAAGTCTGTGTTTTAACAAACCAGGATCTACGTGTTTTCTGGAGATTTGTCAAATATTTACTGTCTGTAGAAACTACTACATTTATGTGTTTAGACTTATCAATTGCTGTATTAGTTTCTTGAAATAAGTATTCTGTATTTCCAAAGTGTCACAATGAAGGCTCCTCCTGTGGCATTAAAAGCAGTAGTATGAGGGCTTTGCTGTAAAGTTTTATCCCGAGAAAATGTGAATTCACCCGAGTTCCAAATTGTTTAATAGGCAAGCAGAGCAAATAATGCTGCCCCTGACAAAGCATACTGCATTCCCAAAAGTTTCTGCTTCTGACTAAAGAGTCTCTGCACATCCTATCTGCCACCACCACTGAGGGAGGCTGAGCATGTAAGGCTTGTTGCTCTCCTCTCAGCAGTTTCATGGTGGAGGCAGAAACTGGAAATCCACCTTTTACAGAGTCCTATTAGGGCCAAAGTTGTGCTGGAGACAAGCAAAGAGGAAAACAAACCACTCCAGAAAAGGAGGGTCTCAGACCAACAAGCTTTTCAGCCAGGCTGAAATAGCAGGAGATATAAAAGGTGCCTGTGGATCAAAAACAATTGCTCTGAGTTTAACTTCGTTATGTCAGTCAGGCAGTTTGAGAAAAAGGGAGCTGGTCCACTCACAGTAGAGAAAGGTGTTAGTAGGCAGAGGGGTGGTAAGGATGCCAGCCTTTATGGGGTGGTGGAAGACAAGAGATACATTACTTGCAGAACATACAGGGAGAGCTTAATTTAATTTAGAAGTTGTAAAATCTCCTCTGTATTAATTGTCAAAAAAAAAAAGTTCTTACAGGCTTGGAAGCAGGTTTTTTTTGATCATTCATATTTCTCAATTTTATTTTTTCCTTTTTTTTTTTTCTTTCCCTCCCCCAGTAAAGTCCTGCTATAAATTCAACCTTTGCTTGTCATAAGATGAATTATTGGTCCAAAGGAAGTTCAGATCTGGGAAAGAATTGTAGTGTAAGTGCACAGTAGAACCTTACTAATACAACATCAGTGAAGGGAAATTTTATGCCTTACTAAAACTGATGCTGTGAATTACCCAGTCATGTAAAGTCAGACAGAATCAGTGCAGAAGGATGCATGGCAAAGCACTAACTCCAGCTATGGGCCAGGATACAGTGTCTGTGCACAGGAAATGCCCAGCACAGAAGGATGGCCTCAGTCTCGATGTGTTTTCACTGCATTTTACAAAGATTTTGATCCTGTTTTAAAAAGAAGGATACATTCTACCTGAATCAGAGTGGAAATGCACATGAAACACAGGTATGGTAGACTTAATGATGGCTGCAGATATGGAAAAGCAGTTTCAAAAGGCAGGCAGGGAGAAGGGAAGGATCACTTTGAGAATCATGACACATGTGTGTAATCTGACCTTGCCTGTGCCCTGTTTTTCCTGTTGGTAAAGTGGAAACAAAGACACTGAATCTTCTGCCAAGAATCAAGAATTTTACTTTGAAGACAGTGCTATGTATCGTTACTTATAAATTTCCTTTGAACGTGTGTGGATATATGGAGTAAGAGCCTAAATATCTTGGCCTTCCTTAGAGAGATGCAATTGCTTTTCTGGTTTGGGAGAGGGATATTTCATTGGCTCAAAAGACTTGTGAGGCTGGGCTTTGGAGTCATGAACTGTGAGCTGCTGCCTTGGACCAGAAAAAAAACAGTTTCACCGTCTCAACTTTTGCTTTCTGTCCACAGCAGAAAATCTTTTTCTGAGCACCTCCCAAGATCCCAAGATAATTTAAAGCTTTACCTTTAGTCAAATTCAGCTTATTTATCTATTGTTAAATCCCCTTATGCACACAGGCAAGACACTATTAAAACTTCAGTGCAGGGTACTATTAAAACTGAAATGCTGTGTTTTCATATTTTTTTCTGTATTATTAACATAAGAAGTTACACTTTACATAATTTCTTCCCAGACCACTTTGCATGGGGCACCAAATCTGGCAACCTGGCTTTATTCCAACCTTTTTTCATGCCAGTGTGAATTCTTGCTCTCCCTCAAGTCTTTTCTTTGATATATTGGTGCATTTTTTTCCCCTCCCTTCTATCTGCTTAGCTGTTCTATGACTGCTGTGTTTCACCCCAGAGAAATTTTCTTTTCTCAGAAGTTTAAGGGATAATTTTGTAAAAGATCCAACTTTGCAGATCCTTATTGCATCTAAGTAAGCTCACTTGTGTACAATTGTGCTGAAAATAGCCTTGCATTAGAGCCTGAACTGGTGTTCCTGCATCTGCTTTCCCGTTGTCTTTAGTGTGAACATTTCCTGTATAAGATACGTTTCACAGAATCACTGAAACCCAGAATGAATGATGTTGGAAGGGACCACAGTGGGTTATCTGGCCCAACTTCCCTGCTCAAGCAGGGTCATTCCAAAACACATGGCACGACACTGTGTCCAGTCAGTTCTTGAACATCTTCTGTGAGGGAGACTCCTCATCCTCTCTAGGCAATCTGTTCCAGTGCTCGGTCACTGCACAGCAAAGTTCTTCCTCATGTTCAGGTGGAATTTCTGTGCACCAGTTTCTGCCCATTGCCTCTTGTCCCATTGCTGGTCCCCCCCGATCCTCAGATCCCTCCCTGCAGACACTGGCAGACACTGACAGGGTTCCCTCTCAGCCATCCCATGTTGAGGCTGAACAGGCCCATCTCTCTCAGCCTGTCCTTTTAAGAAGGTTCTCCAATCCCTTCATCACCTTCATAGCCCTCCAGACCCACTTCAGGAGCTCCATGTCCCTCCTGTCCTGAGGAGCCCAGAACTGGACACAGCACTCCAGGTGAGGCCTCACCAGGGCCGAGAAGAGGGGCAGGATGACCTCCCTGGCCTGCTGGCAATGGTCTTCCTAACACAGCCCAGGATCCCATTGTCCTTCTTGGCCCCCAGGACACATTGCTGGCTCAGGGACAGTGTTGTTCACCAGGATTCCCAGGTCCTTCTCCCCAGAGCTGCTCTCCAGCAGGTCACCCCCAGCCTGTGCTGGTGCCCAGGATTATTCCTCCCCAGGTGCAGGACCCTGCACTTGCCCTTGTTGAATTTCAGGAGGTTCTTCTCTGCTCATCTCTCCAACCGGTCGAGGTCCTTCTGAAGGGCTGCACAGCCCTCTGGGCTATCAGCCACCTCTCCCAGTTCTCTGTTGTCAGCAAACTTGCTGGTGTGAACTTGATTTGTGAACTATAAATTTACTTCATACTTAAAAAAAAAAAGCTCTTTCAGTAGTCTCTGGGTTTTGCAAGCAGCCTTTCAGCGAAGAAAATACCTGGAAGCATTCACAGCGTTTCTCATGGAGCTCTGCTTGACATTGCCTGGATCGTGCAACAAGGTCTGCATTTTGGATCAAGGATAATGGGGTGTTTAAAGACAGTACTGATCATCACCAGTCCCCTCCGGCTCTCTTTTGATAAAAAAAACCTTATCATCATCAATTTTTAAAACAATCTTACAAATAGAAGTCAGCCTCAATAGACACATGAGATCTCATTTATTCCACCCTCTTTGCATGTGTTCTGTAATACTTATATTTCTACATCAAGTAGGTCTATTTGGGAATTTTTTAGTAAACCATTGTCACCAGATAATAAATATTCTAGGAAATTTAAATTGTTAGCATTGTTCTGTTTTGAATTATTTAATTATTTGTATTTTCAAATAATTGAAATACCTCATTTCTGACAGAATTATAATAATAAAATACATAAATTTCAGTAGAACTGACCTTTTCTTGTTCTGACTTTTAAAGTTTTTATATTATAAAATCAAGGCAAAGTAAACCTTTTCAAAGGCTAAAAAAACCCAAAAATTCTCTTCAGATGATCCAAATTAAGTTAGGCAAGGTCAGTCCAAGGTTTTAAGATTTTTTTACTTTTGTCCTGTTAGCCAGGGTAGAAAATCACTGTGACAACTCAGTCACAATTCCTCATGTGTGGTTCCAGTAAGTTTTTCAAGAAACATTTTGGCTTGTCCTGCATTTTAAGCATATTTTAAGTAAAATGCTAAAAGGAGACAATTGCCTCACTTAACAACCTTGTTAAAAAGTTACAACAACTAGTCAAAACTAATGATGTATATTCCATTTATTGATGACATGTGGAGAGATCTGCCTCTGGAGGGTAATTCTTTGCACTTATTTCAGAACTACTCTAGGAAGGAATTAATCATCCACTAGAGTTTCTATTTTCCATATCTGTTGTTCTTAATTACAGGGGAAACCAAAGTGTCTGTCTAGGTGAGATGTTTCACTTCTGTATGGTTTAACCCAGGTGAGATGTATCCCAGGCTTAGTACAATAATGTTAATAGGTGGTATCAGCTTTTCCATAGACTTGCAGAATCATTTAGGTTGTAAAAGATCTCTAAGATCACTGAACTCAACCATTCCCCCAGCACTGCCAAGCCCACCACTAACCCATGTTTCCAAGTGCCACAGCTACAAGGCTTTTAAATCCCTCCAGGGATGGTGACTCCACCACTGTCCTTGCCTGTGCCAGGGCTGGACAACCCTTTTGGTGCAGAGTTTGAGAGATTTCGTGGGTTTGCTTTGGCATAATCTCATTTTAGGTCCTGTCTGACCACTGAACGTGGATAATTTAGCCACCTGAATGATCCAGTTAATATGAAGCTTTGCAAAAAATTCCTCACAAGACAGTGATGAGTTTTGATCTTGCAGTAACTTTTAGCCCATGTATTCCCCAGAACTTCAACAGATGGGGATTTGCGCCTGAAGAATCAGCCTCACTTGCAGTTTGGAAGGAAATAATGTCAGCTTCACAAGAAACTATTTGAGAAGATAAGTGAAACCAGTAATGCCTTAAAACTTTCTGTACAGTGGAGCTGAAAGTGAGTGTAAATACATCTGGGATGAATTTTATATTTACCTGATCTCCATTTAAATAAGAGCGACCTATGGAAAGGTAAATATTCCTTTGGCCTTCTGTGGCGGATATTTCAAAAGTCTTCTTTATGTAACCTGCCTATTTCTTACTTGTAATGAAAGCCAATACTTTCTGTTTCTATCACTGTATATAGTTAGTAACCAGCTGTGAAATCCAGGTGCTTTCATTTTCCCCCTGCAGAAAGGAAGAAGGAAAAAAAAACAACCTTGCCAATTCAATCCTTATAGAACCCTGAAATATTAAATCTAGTAAAGTTATCGTATTCTTTTATTAAGGAGGTCATTAGTTTCCTGGGGCTTTTTCATTCATCCTCAAAGTCGAATTCTGGCATTTACTAAATCAAGTGCTGGTTGCAAATTGGGAAAGAAAGAAGCAAAATGAGATGCAGCCTGCAGTCTGTGCCTGAAGGTTGAAAGTTTAAATACCGTTTTGGTGCAAAGCCATGCTGAACTCCATATGTCACTGCCTTCACCAAGGAGTTACGTATCCACTCTTCCAGTTTGTGTGGAACACTGCTAACAAACCAGCATATGGCCACTGCAGCTGGAGTCTGCTTTAGCAGGGCACATCTCCCCCACCTGCTCATATTTTACGTAAGTAAATGATGCTCCTTGAACCAGAGGGAAGCAGAAAATCTCAGACGGGGTGTAATAAAAAAGTGGACTTGTGATGAGATCAATGGCTGGAAAGTGGCTGAGGAGGGTGATCTCCTGTGACTGTAGCTGCAGTCCCTCTGTGATGTGCCCAGAGGAATGAGATTCAGTCCTCAGGCCACCTGGTGCAAATTAGATCACGGCTGTGCTCTTCAAGCCAAACAGCCCTTGAGTAAAACTGGCCACATCCAAAATTTCTGTAAGATGTAGGTACTGGCACAAACACTATCACTTTTGCACAAGGATATCTTATGAACTGAAACACTCGCTTCGTGGCAGAATGAGCAGACCAAAAATCACAGTAGGGTTGCACCCTTGGGAGGTCCAACAGAATTTGACCATGAAAACCAAGCTGCCGTTTAGGCAGGAAAATGTGCATTAATTCTCTCTTTGCTGTCATGTGAAGAGGGGTCTGTGCTCTGTTGATCTGCACACAGCAAACTCACAGAAGGCCATATAAACTAAACAGGCTGCACGAGATGCAGAGAAGCCCATGGAGGTTAAAACTGCAAGTCTTGTTGGGGACCTGACCCTCAACCCAAACTGTCAGGCAATTTTTAGAGAACATGTAACATGTCCCCAGACTGCCAAAGCTATTTTTGTTTCAAGAGTGACAGAAGGGTTGCACCACTTGCCTTTGGTATGTGAACACCCAGCTGCAAGAGGACTTGCCTGGGACGTGTGAAAAAAAGGTTGTCCTAATCAGGAACGTGGATCAACTAGTGTTTTGGGGAAGTGCACCAATCACTAAAGGAGCAGTGAGGCTGGAGGGGAACATCCTAAAATTCCCTGCAGAAACTAGGTTCCTACTGTGGCCCAAGGGACATCCTTCACCTCAGCCCAGGGAACTGCTTAGCCTCCCTGGGGTCATCATAGCTCTTTCTTATTATTTCCCTCCAAAGCTCTTTTATACTTTGCTTTCCTTTCCCCCCGAGAGGCACAAATTCCAAACAAAACGTGGAGGTCCACATCCCAAACTGGCCTGGCCCTAGTGACAAATGCAGGGAGGAGCAGTGGTACCATCCTGTGACAGCTTTTGGAGCTCTTGGAGAACTAAGGCCGCCTCAGACAGCTTTTTGCTTGGGAAACTCTTGGTTTTCAGCTGCTAATACAGTGTCTCTTTCTAGAGGCGCACAGCACTCCACTGGTTGGTCAGATAAAGAAACTCTGTGTTTTTTAGACAGAGAGAATAAAGGTCCTTACAAGTGTCTAAATAATAAACTAGAAAATCCTCTGCTGTCAGCTCAGTAGTGCTTGAAAAGCCACTTTTTAGGAAATAGAAGTATAATAGGAGTTCATCTCCTGTTTTCTGCCACTTCAGGAGTTATTGCATTGAAATCCCAGGATTAATGGCAAGGCACTTAAGTCTGAAACTAAAAAAAAAAAATAAAAAAATAAAACCTCTTAAAAAATATTTGACTTACGTTCTTTTGGTAAGCAACCATATTCCTGCCTCAAGAGTGTCATGTACTAAATAAGATATTTTTTGGAACTCTTATAATAGAAGCAGAAAACTACCTCCTTTTACAACCTCCTGCGTTCTCAGGGTTTGTCATTTGTGTGCAATAAAGGAAAATGCCATATTGACTGCAATTAGTCTTTCCTTTTTTCTTTCTGTTTTTGTTTTTGTGTGCAATCAGAAAATAAAGTTTGTTTTAGAAAGAGTCTGCAATTTTGCCGAAGATCTTTGTCCTTTGTCACAGAAATGGGTTTTTCTTTTACACTCCCAAAAACAAAAGAGAAAAATGGTGTGTACATGTGTTGTGTTAAAATTAACTGTTACCCCCAAAAAAGTCTGTAAAAGCTTAACTGTTGCATAACTTCTGAATGCCTGTCAGAACTGGCTTTATTCTCTCATCATCTCTTGAGGGAGGCTGAGTCGTCTCTGTTCAGTTGGTATCACAATGACAGGTGCCACCAGTTGGGCTCCAGGTACTTCATATCAAGTTTACCAACCTGCCTACTGAAAAACTGGACTCGATAGGACCTCTGGAGCCAGTGTGTCCCTTCTACTTGCAATATTTGGGTGCCTTTCAGCTGGATACAGCAGCAGTGCGGTGCCACACAGCACCCTGAGCTCAGGCAGCCTGGGAGGATGTGCTGGTGAACAGTTTCATCCCCAGAATCTGGGGATGTGCACAGGCACCTAACTGGAGTGGATGTCCTGGATTCTTATTTTGTCCAATTTCCAGAAGGAAGAAACTTTTTGTTTAGATGAAAGGAAGGAAGAATTCCACCCAGTTGCATGCCAGCCCTTGCTGTAAGGAATTCTCATCAAGGTACTATTTCTGACTCATTTAAATGGAGAGGGATGTTTATAATACAGAGCTCTAATATTTTCTGTTATAACACAAGTTATATTTTACAGGATTTCAAACCCTGGAAGTACTCTTTCATCGTGAGTCATCTAATCATCAATTAGAGAAAATGGTCACTGTTTTTCTTTCTTTAGTCCCTTTCCTACCTACATGCTAAGTATAAAATAATTCACCTAGAGATACCTGACAGCTATGAGACAGTCTTTTATCTAGTTTACAGACAAATATTACTAGAGAAATAGAGCTGTACCAGTTTGAGAAGGGGGTACTATATTATTATCATCAGTCTTTTAGATATTTTTTAATCTTTTTTTTTTTTCAGGGAAGAAAATCTTTGGAAACTGTGGAAAAACATTTGCAGTCAACCTAAAGTCACAAAACATGAAAGAAACCATACACACAGTATGTATTTCTGTATTTATCTGTATAAGAATCCATCTCAAAACACTGCAGAACATATAAGAATATTACAAGCAGTGACAGGTATTGCAGAAGCAATTGATGTGAGACAGTTCATTTTATAACTAGTTCATTCTGAGCTATTCAGTCAGCTTTCCAAACAGTATCATAGATGATTAAAGCAGCAAAAATAGGTAATGACTTCCTGACAAAAGGTGTGCCTGCCGTAAACCTCGTTGAGATGTTCTAATGAAACAGCATCTATCTGGCATGTAGCAGTAGGCTGAGCCTCAAACAATCTGTTAAAAACCTAAATCCCACAGGCACTGCCATCAGTAGGACAAAACAACCTGCAGCCATGCAAGTAAATCATTTAGTCTGGAAAAGACCTCTAAGATCATTGAATTCAACCATCAACTCAACACTGCCAAGCCCACCACTAACCACGCCCCAGGTGTCACATCCACATATGTTTTAAATCCCTCCAGGGATGATGACTCCTCCACTTCCCTGGGCAGGCTGTTCCAGTGCAGGTTGTTCCAGTGACAACCCTTTTGGTGGAGAAATTTTTCCCCATATCATAGAATCATAGTCATAGTATCAGCCAGGTTGGAAAGGACCTCTGAGATCATCGAGTCCAACCCTTGATCCAACCCGGCTGTGGTTACTAGACCATGGCACTAACCTCCACTGTCACACTTGAGGCTGTTTCTTCTTATCCCTGTCACTTGGTACCTGGGGTAGAAGACTGATCCCCACCTGGCTCCACCCTCCTCTTCGGGAGTTATAGGGAGTGAAAAAGTCCCCCCTGAGCCTCCTTTTCTCCAGGGTGAACCCCCCCATCTCCCTCAGCTGCTCCTCATCAGACTTGTGCTCCAGCCCCCTTCCCAGCCCTTTTCTGGACACGCTGCAGCACCTTAGTGTCTTGATGAAAACACCTTTATTGTTCAAGATGAGGCATCCACATCCGAACTACCATGAGTGGCCACCGTCCGTCGTGCCTCCTTGAAACCACGGTCACCTATTTTTATTTTACTAATTCAGGTCAAAACTGTAACAACTGTTTTAAAACAAACAACCAAAGAAAAAACCTCAAAATGCAAAAAAATCTGTACAGATAATAAAGTTCTCTTGTCTGGAATTGTTGCCTGGCCTTGTTTGGCTCACTAATGAAGGTATCCCTGGTGATGTACTGAGCAACACTGAAGTGAGCATATATAACATGTCCTTCAGAAGCATTGGTCTCACTTTTGCTCATTTACCAATCTTTTAATATTTTTTTATACAGATTTAAAAATTAAAATCAACTCTGTGCACAGTCAGGAGCAGGTATGAACAAAGGCTGGTGTAGGATTCTCTCTTCCAGTCCCATGGCTCCTCCTGGTACCCAGCAAAAAAAAAAAACCACAAAAAACCCATCACCTCCTGCATCTATGGTGGTTGGAGCAGACTGACAAGGCAGGAGGGACCTGGAAGTTTTTGTGATTGCTCCTGCTGCTGGCTGATTTTTAAAGCAAATGTCATTCCTCTTCCCCTCTTTTCTTGCCACCCGTGTCTCCATTTTAATCCCCGCTGTTGTATTAATGCTTTCAAACTTGAGGAAAGTTTCACATTTGATCACCAAAAAAAATCTAACATCCTCTCTGACATGAAGGACAAATGAAACGTTGATCATCGTGGCTCTGGTGACAGGTGCTGAGTGCCAGAGGCAACTGTCACTTTGCTGTGTCCCAGGTTCATGGAGTGCCTAGTGAAGCCCTGATAAATGCCACTGCTGAAATATCAGCAGGGAGAAAAGTAAAATCCTTCCTTCAACAGGTGCCTTTAACCTGTTGGTGACTCTCAGACCTGCGTTGTGCTATGTAGGATGTTCAGAGAAACCTGTGGGGAAAACACAAATGTAACTAGGGATAACACTTTTTTTTTTTTTCATGCTAAAAAGTCAGTAAAACAAAATTTTCCCAGCTTGAGGATTCTGTCAGATGTCTCATTTTTCTGTGTTGCTCTTCACATGGCTGGCAATGTGTTTTGCCCTCTGTGAAGCAGGTGGGAATGTCCCATGGCCAGAACTTCCCAATGTCCATGGAAAAGTCATGAACTGCCAGAAGTTTTGCAGGGGCAAATACCTATTAGTGAAGAATCCTGTACTGCATCAGAGTAAATGAAAACAAATGCTAAGAGAATGAGAAGCAAGAAAATTCTGTCGATTAATGAGAAAATGTTTGATGTCAGGCATTTTCCACTCACATGAATCACTTTGGGAAGAGCACAGTTCTTCTCCTGTTTTCCAAAGAAGCCCCTGGGCACTTCCATTTTACAGAAAAAAAACCCAACCAACTAACCAACCAAAATCCAATAGATATTCAATTAAATGCTATGACCCATAGGTATTAGTCCATATTTTATTTTGTTTGTTTGTTATACGTTCTGCAAAAAGCTTCTTCTGATGTAAGACAGGAGATGCAAAAACTGCACAGCTCCAATGTCAAACAGGGCATTTGGTCTTGCCTTGGTATGACTGTGATAGCTGAGTTCTGCAAAAAGTGAACCCTAAGTAAGTAGCCTGTTATCTGTTTATATTATACTGTCATCAACTTCATTTTCCCAGTTATAATTACAGTGGTATCTCTACTACTGCTCTAGCTATATATGGAAAGAAAACATTTGCATATGTCACATTACCCATTATGTGTAGAAATGCTGTATTCCACAGATAACTGTGGTGGCTGAATGTCAGATAAATTAGATATGCTGAGACCTGAAATAAAAAGTAAACTGCACAAAACTGTATGGAGAAGTTTGATGAAGTCTGGGCTCAGAACTGAGCTGCAGTTTTAATAGTTTTGTTGTCTTATAAATCTGAATTTTGATCCAAGGTAGGTGTCTAGGTAAGGGGTAAGTGTGTGAAGTGTGTTGCAATACAGTTTTTAGAAACATTGAGACTATAACAAGCCTCCTCCTAAAGAGTTACAAACAACTTTTTTATTAGATGAATGGCTCTATCTGCCTGAATGAATATGCTCCAACTGGAAATTAATTTTTAACCTAAAATGCTCCTAATTATTTTTTTTTAATTTTCATGGTGTTACAGCAGTGGGAGGTAAGTAATAAAACCACAACCATATGCAAGAAGCTGTTATTTGCCTAAAAATATTTAAATTAAGATTTTTTTCCTTTTTTTCATATCATTTGCTTCATGTCTGTCTAACAAGCCACTGCCTCTGCTAGACTAGCCTTCCCTCCCCTTCCCCCTTCTATTCCCCTAAATTCTTCCTTTCCCCTTTCTCCTCCCATCTTTCTTTCTTTTCCTTTCCTTTCCTTTATCCTCTCCTCCCATCTTCCTTTCCTTTCTTTTCCTTTATCATTTCCTTTATCCTTTCCTTTCTTTTCCTTTATCCTTTCCCTTATCCTTTCCTTTATCCTCTCCTCTCCTCTCCTCTCCTCTCCTTTCCTCTACTCTTCTCTCCTCTCCGACCCTCTCCGACCATCTCCTCTTCTTTTTTCTTTTCTTTTTCATCTCTTTTTCCTCTCTTTTTCGTCTCTTTTTCTTCTTTGTCTTCCAGAAGTGGATAAGGTTTCTGTATAATTCAATCAATACCTCGAGGCAAGCAATTTGATAATTATCATAAAATAAAAATCTCATTTTGCTGTACTTTGCAGAGGGAGTTTCATTATCGTGTGTCACTTGGTTACAAGAGTTTATGGGACTGTAACTCCCTAAAGGACATTTTAAACATACACTTTTTATGGCAACTAAACTCCACGATAAACGAAAGCATTAAAATAAGATATTGGAGTTGTTTTCTTTTGTCTTTGATGGATATGAATAGGAGTCATAAAAAGTCTTGTATCATCCTTGAACCCCTTCAACCTCCTCTTCCATTTTTAGTATCCTGTGAGTAGACAGACAAACACATTTTCTGTGTGAGTTTGGACTGAGCAGCAGCACAGCAGTGGTACCCAGCATCACAAATGGGGGCAGTGACAAAGCTGAAACTTGGTCCTACAGCACTAACACAGGACACGCATGGTAAATCCTTAACCACAGGCTGTGCTTTCCTATCCAACCCGTTTTTAACCTCTATCTACAGGCAGCCTGACTTATTTTCACTAAAAGGAGGTACTTTTGCTCCCTGTAGCAAAGAATACCTGTGCTGCAGCAATTCATTTAGTGCCACAGGTTTACCTCTTTGTCTCACTCACACAAATGCAGAAGCCACAGGAATATTACAGAGTCAGCCTCAAAAAAAAAAATACTAGTTTTGGTGGCACCTGAACTAGTTAAAAGTTGTAGAAAGTTCCCCGTTGGCTCAAGGGTGGATGACATTTGAGAGTGTGCCAAGCATACATATAGAATAATTAACTGAGATGCAAAAAATGCACAAGCAAGCAAGTAGAACAACTTTCCTTTTTTTCAGGATATTTAAGACATAAAATTCCTTCCTCAAGCATAAATAGCATTTATGGTAATCTTTGCATTTGTTTTTCTGCATAAAACACAGAAATAAGCAAAACACTGGAAATGAGAAGGCCAAATTTTTATTAAGATGAGTATTGGGAAATTCACTGGATCAAAGTGAAAGAAAAAAAAAATAACCAGCTTTTTGCAGTATAACCCCTGGTTCTGTCTCTCTGTCTTGCAAGACCTGGAACTTTAAGGAATAAAGACACACTGGGGCCCTACCATTTAAGAGGAGCACAAGGGTAGTTACAATGTTCTGTAGGTCTGAAGGTCTAAGGTTACAAATGACTACTGCTTCATTTAAAATACTTATTTTATTCAATTTTTAACCCATTCTGAACTGTACAATGATTTGAGCTGTTAAATCTGCTTTTCCACCAGAAAAATTTACAATTTATTACCTTTCTACATTTTTCTAGTGCCTAATGAATGATGCTCAGCTACCTGCCAAGGTTATAAATCATAACGATGAGAATTAATGACTCTTTTTGAAGTTCCCTGAAATCAACAGGTCTGGAATCTTTACTGAGCCTTTGATCAGTTCCAAGACTATCTTGCACTAACAGCAGACAAGAAGGAATAATTTAGTTGTGGTCATCTCATAGGAGCTTAAAGACCAGGCTGAAGCAGAGAAAAAACTGGAGTTTAATAAGCAAACAGGAGTGGTCCAGAGAAAACAAAGAACATTGGTAAAGCAGTAACACGGTAAAATCATAGAATCATACAGTCATAGAATCACAGAATGATTTGGTCCAGAAGGGACCTTAAAAATCATCTTGTTCCAATCCCTACCATAGGCAGGGCCATCTTCCATTATCCCAGGTTGCTCCAAGCCCTGTCCAACATGGTCTGGAACATTTCCAGGGATGGGGCAGCCACAGCTTCTCTGGGTAACCTGTGCCAGGGCCTCACCTCCCCCGCAGGGAAGAATTTCTTCTGTGTATTTAACCCAAATTTCCACTTATTCAGTTTGAAAGAGCCTGGAGCAGCAGGCAGAGCTCTTTATAGCTGACTCTTAACCATAGCACCATCAAGGGAAGCTCCTTTACTTTTGTAATAAACTTTGATAGAGTTTTAACTTTGGAGGCATTTTTTCTTGAGCTTTTTAAATTTTGTTTCCCTCCTCATTATTCTTCATACAACAAAATATATTCAGCACTTAAACACAAAAAAAAAACAACCCTAGAGCATGGGAAAATAAAAGCTTGAAAGGAAAGAAAACACATATGTAATCTTTCCCACATGGAGTCGAACAATAAAAAAAGGAAATAAAAACATCAAGGATACAAACAAAAACAAGTATCAGATGAGGGAAGACAGAGCTTTCAGACACAAAGTCATTCTGGCCGCTGCTGTGCTGGGACTGTTTCCTTGTCACAGGGCTCTTAATCATAATAAATTAAGTTTTACTTTGCGTCTTGCAACATACTAACTCGGCTCAGCAGGTAATGGGAGGAGTCCTGGGTCGCCAAACGGTGTTTAACTGAGAATAACAACAATTTCCCCCCTGCAGGCTGGCATAAATAATGAATTCAAAACGAGCCTCTTTTGAGCAGATTATTCTGCCTGCTCCTTGTTCTTAAAGCTCGTTGGGAGGTTTAACACCAGAAAGTCAGCCCTCCTGAAGCTACAATTATCGTCCTCAAGCAGCAGTCCCGGGAAATGGTGACTTTGATCAAAACAGCTTCATGGTGCCAGAGGTGGAGAACTGCAAGGGTTCCTGCAAAGTTCAGTGAAGGTCCAGCCAAGGTGACCCACGTCCCACCTGAAATTGTGTTGTGGGATGAGCTCAGCTTATTCAACGTGGGTCTGAAATGAGTGGTGTTCGTCTTTCCACCTTCTCCAGCTTTAATACCAGCACAGGAATTCAGAGATTGAGACCCCGGGCAAGGATACACCAGGCACGTAAAACCAGAGGGGAGATTTAGGTCAGACAGTAGGTGAGGGAAAAATAAAATCCAGATTTTCTAAGACAAGGGGTTGATAAGCATGGTGAGACATTGTGTGGGGAAACACAGGAACCTGCAGCGCTGTAGGGGGGTATAAGGAGAGGTTAGACAAGCAACTGTCAGGAGTGGTTCAGGAATAGCTTGCCTGCTTTGGAGAAGCAGGGTTGACCAGTCAGTCCTCCGGGGTCCCTTGCAGCCCTGTATTCAATGATTGATGTAAATTGTGATATTCTTGAGAGCAACTTGCTTCCAGGTTCAAATGGTCTGTATTCAGTGCCTCCTCCTGTTCTCTGGAGCTAGTACCTGTTTTGACATTGTCTGCACTAGGAGCAGGGTCAAATTCTTAATTAAAGCTATGATTGGCTGCAAATATATTTTCCTGCAACTAATGAAGGTTCTGCCACTTGTTAGTAGCAATTTCCCTGCGGGTATCTTCACATTAGAAAAAAGAATGAGACCAAGTGACTGCACAGAAGGCACTGATGGGCCATTAAGTAAGAGAAATAAATATATATGAGTATTTACAGTTGTCTGGGGTTTTGCCTGATTTCTGGAGACAGAGGAAGATGGGTGGGTGGGGGTGTGTGTGTGTGAAATGGGGGCTCCCTTTTGTTCCTATGAACTGTTGCAAATTACCTCTGCCAAAATTCTCAATCAAGCCTTAAGAGAATAGAGCACTTGAACGAATATTTCAATCCCTCCTTGTCAGCACAGCGACAGACTGTCAGCCCTAAACACAGCCTCGTGCCTGTGCCACAGAGCTGGGATTAGTGGTGCTGATGCCCTGTCCAGGGCCTGAAGCAGCTGCTGTTGAGAGCTGCAGATGTTTGCTTTCTATCCTAAAAAGAGAGCCAGTCTCCTGAGATTTGCTCCCAGGCTTGCTGGAGTTTAGCTGTGCCTGGATTGTCATCTTCCAAAAAATGACTATCCTTCCCTTGTTGTCACAGCATAAAGCATCTCTCTGTATCAAAATGTTTGGCCAAATTCAATCCTGGCAGAGCTTTGTTCTTGTTGGAGGAATTACTTCTGGTGTAAACATGTCTAATTTCTGTTCTCCAACACTCAGTGTACTGCATTTGTCTCACATTCTTGGCTTGATCCTCATTGCTGTGATCCCTCAGTACTCATGGGCTTGATTTTTATTCATGAAGCCTCCTGTGAGGAGGAAAATTGGTGATATCTGCAGAATGGGAGATGACTTCCCGAGCTGTAGTGGAATTGGCATATGCAATGTGCCTCAGTTACTCCAGCAGAAATCTTAGTAATCTTAATTGCTGTGAGTGGTGAAACACCAAATCTCCTTGTGTTGTACGGGTTTGTCACCTCTTCACTCTGTACAGTCTGGGTAAAGACTGAGGGCTCTTGGAAGAGGAATTCACAGAGGTTTGTTTTTTGCTGAGATTTGTGACTAGGACCGGTTTGGGAGTGATAATTATTCTGGGGAGCAAAAAGCTGAACCCCAGTGTCTCATCCATATACTGTCTCAGCAGAGTGTGCCTGTGGGGATTCTCTGATCCCTATGATATGCAAAAATTATGCTGAGACTTTTACCTTCATTGGGCATGAATGGGGTTTCTCTAGTCAGATGTCGATGTTCTTGAATAGTTTTAGAATGTATCTATGTTTTTGTCTTTTTAATGAAACTTTCCTGTGAGTTTGGAGCTATAAATATGAATTAGCTCCCCCAGGAAACACATTCACTTTAGAAAACAAGAGTAATAACCAGCATTGATAGGAACTGCGTGACTTTTAACCAGCAAAAAAAGCTATCAGGCAAGAAGTAATATCCCCTCTCTTCAAAATACCGAATCCTAGGGGTTAAACTTCACTACTGACCAACCAGAAAACACAAATTTCCTCTGTATAACTATGTATTTTTCATTGGTGTAGATTACTGTATTTTCTTTTCATGGTCTCTGTGCTCTAAGTGTCCTATGTAAATTAACAGCAATAAATTAACATAAGGCTGTTTCATAGAGGGGGAAAAAACCCAAACACATGTGAATTCAATTTATGGTCTATCTGGATATACACAAGTACCATCTTTAATCCAGTTTCAACAACACAAACATGTCTGTAGTAATTCACTGGGTATAATGTGAGGTTTTATAGAGGTACTTTGTGCTATACACTACATGTTATTTGGAAGAGTAAAAATATTTCTGTTTTACAATTGTTTAGCATAAAATTTATACTCAGTTTTCCAGGCCACATTTGAGTGATCTTTCTCACATTCTTTGTTGTTATTAATTTTAATGAGATGTGTTTAAATTAAGCTCTGATCACCCTGTTTATTAGCTGTATTCCCATGAGATTCCCATAACAGCATGTCTAGCTCTTTTTATGGCTAGGGAATCCAGACATAAAACATGTTTGGCACATAAACACCAGTCAAACCCATAAAGGGAAAGAATACAGGCAGGAATCGGTAAAACTGAGGCAGAGATGATGGAGGCTGCAGGAGAGGGAGGTGAGTGTCTGTAAGCTCCTTGGGGAGGGTAAGTTCCTCATAGAGAGATTCTTATCCAGTGTCTTGCCCCAGCTTCAGAGGGATGCCTGGAGTTGCATCCTGATGATGACGTGGACTTGTCAGTGAGGCCTTCCTGACTTAAGAAAACAAGTCTGGTTGCCTCACATGCACCCAGCAGGTGCATAATGATTCACAACCGCAAGATTTAGCTTCCTATAAAATTTGATTTCCATGGCCCATCATCCCTCAAGAATCATTCTGATGATTATGTTTCAGGTCTGCTCTTCCTCTGGGATGTGCAGGGGCTCAGCCCATGCAAGCTGAAGACCCCTGGGATGTATTGGTGGTTGACCCTTCTGTACGATGGATGCACTGGCTGCCCCATCTCAGTTGGAAAAGCCACTTGGCAGCTGCCCTCCAACCCCCTCTGCTCTCCTTTACATTTTTTTGTTAGGTTTTCAGATTCTTAGAAGCGTGTTGATTAGTTCAACCCTTCTTAATGGCAACAGGTCATGTATATGGACACCTAAAATTCTGTTTACCTTCACCTCTCGAAAGCAAAAGGTGCTCTGCTGCACAAAGGGCAAACATATTGAAAAGTCTTTAGAAATGTCAGTAATCTTAAGTGCATAAAAGTTTTTATTTGAAATTCTATCAAGTTAAGGAATAGTGCTGTATGCATGAAGATAAGATGATTTATGAAATATGTTTCAGAAACAGGAAAAGCAATCCATGAAATGAGGCTATTTGGTCTGATTATAACAAGATATGAGGCTTTCTCAACAGAGAAAATCATCCATGCTCTGGAAGTAAGGGAAAAATGACAACAGATGTTTCCTGGGTGGCTAGAATTGAAAAAAAAAAAAATAATAAATAAACCAAACCAAAACTGAAGTATGGAATTTTCTTGACTTAGGAATTAGAACCGGTGGAAATATCCTAAAGGAAAACCACAATGCAACTGAGCAAAGAAGGGTTAAAGATGGTGCTGTAGTGTTGATGTGCTAGTGCAAAGAGTTGGGACATTTATAACAAGGTTTTCTGCCCAAGCCTGGTGACTCAGCTGGACACAACCAGGGAGACTAAAGGGGAAGATTATTAGGCAGCAATGTGGAGAGGCCATGAGAAATGCCACTGACATCTGTCAGTGTAAGTAGAGATAGAGAAATATTAAAGACATTTTACAAGGCACTGAGACATCTCAATGGGAGTTATGTAGAGATTGGCCATATGTAATGGAGAAAGATGAAATAAATCTGTAACAGATGACGGGAGAGAAACACAGAATGTACCTGGGAAGTGCAAGGGGATGAATAATAAGAGTTTCTTCTGAGAACACAGGGATATCAGTTAGGAAAAATTTGGTTCTGGCTGTTTTAGACTACCATGGAGTGATTGTGGACCACAGATACAATAACATAATCAAAAAGGTGAATGGTGTTTCAGGATGTGTGACAGAAGGTATTTTTATCAGACTTAGAGAAAGGGTAACCTTGTTACATGTAGTAAAGGTTAGACTAAGTGCTTAAAACAGAAATGGGCTAAGAAACACAACATAAGGACAAGCACAAAAAACCCACTTACCTATTCACACAATACAGTGGTTGTTCAGAGCAACCCCTGTGACTGAACATCAAGAAAAAAAACCAACAAGTAATCAAACTGGAGGAAATTTTTGGCCCAAGAATAAATGGATATAAATGAGAGATGAGTAAATGCACATGCGAAATCTGACAAGTCTCTCTAGCTACTGGAATTGGAGGGTTATAGAAAGTTTCTCAGTGGGTGAAAGAGAAGAAGAAAAATCTTGTTGGATGTAAAATGGAGACAGGAAAGTTTGTGGCTGTAAATTTAAGCTAAAGAAGCTTGCAGTGTTACAGAGCTCATGATGAAAAGTCAGGGACTGGTGTTGGAGAGTTATGGACCTCTCTCCTAGGAGAGAGACTCTGCAATTCCAAATAATTCTGGCAGCAGTGATTCACATAGGCTGATGCCACACAAGCTCTTTCCGTAGACTAAATGCTATGCTATGATTTCCTATTAGACCAGAGTTTCCTTTAACCTACTACGTCCATACTTTCAATCCGTGTAAAAATCAGCTGACATGAGTAATGTCAGGACTTGGATCTGTTACTAGATTTTAGAATTGTGTTAAGCTATGGTATAATTTCTATTACTTTTTATTTGCTTGTTTGTTTGTTTGTTTCTCTTTTTTTTTTGTTTTGCTTTGGAAGGGTTCTTGGGAAGCAAATCATTAATTTTGTTTGATCCCTTCGAATTTAACTTCAGTGTAAAGGCATTTCAGGAGACTGACAATAAAAGAGGAAGAGGGAAAGATTTAATTTTATCCACCAGCTCAAACTGTAATTTAGATCTCTTTCTTTACAAAATGATCTCGAAAGTCTAAGGAAATAAGTCATTTACCTTATATCATAATGAATATCATCAGCTTATTGGTAATTTTTTTACAAAGTATTTTTGTAAAGGTCTATAAATTGGAATTTTAATTTGCAGTAATCACAGAACCACAGAATTGATAGCTTTCTCTCTGAAGCATCCCTTTTCTGCATTAGCAGACTAGTTTTTTCAGAAAAAATAATTCATAACCATGTCTCTTCTGACTTGATTTAAAAGAAGATCTCTGTTGCATTTCTTAACCTAAAAAATGAAAACCAATAAATATGTAGGAATAAGGTACAGTCTTATCTGAAAGAGAGAAGGCTATTTTAGTGGATGAAACAAACAAATGCCCCTAATCTGTCACTGTATGATTGCACAGTGAATACAATGACTTCTTGTGATTATTATTATTATCTGAAAAATTCTCCTTCTTGTCTTCGCTTTGTTGCAGGCTTTCTCAAAAAAAAAAAAAAAAAGCCACTTTATCTCTCAGTGCTACCATTTCCCCCGTGTTTAAAGGAAATAATATCATTCCCCGGCTTGCCAGGGATGTTAAAAGGACAAATGTTTTAAAGATTGAAACTCTCTAACTGCAGTGTGGGAGTTGGGATGTATAAAAAGCAAGATCTGGTGTAGCAGACTGGGGTTCACGGCTGTGTAAAATGAAAGCTCTCATCTGTCGAGAATACACATGGCTGAGGGGGGGGAAGTGAAGTGCAGTAAGATGATGTGATGGTAGAATTAGGGTGACAGATACCCATAACCAAGTAAACTATCTCCATCTCTGGTAAAGAAAAAAATTTAAGTGTCTTAAACCCAGTCAACTGTCTAAATATAATGATGATATCATTATGTAGTCTGCACCCACTGACAAATGCAAGGCACTGCAGAAGCATAAAGCACTCCAAGTAAATAGTAACACAATTTCATCAGAGGTTGAAAAGTTAATTCAGCCCTGGCCTCATTCACATTATTTTTCATCTTTTATTATTTTATTGAATTGGTTATTAAGGTCAATATATAATGCTCTTCAATTTAGCCAGGGTGCATCAGTTGACAATGGGAATGTTGAGTGATGAAAGAGCCTTGGAGTTGGGTATAATATTATATTCATATGAAGTAAAAATCTTTCCTGTAATAAACCCACTTTCAAAGGATACTAAAGACAGAGGTTTCTCCTCATTTCTGAGCCCTGGACTTTGCTTTAGAGGCTTGTCAGTGTCAAACCACCAACACAACTTGGAAACCAACAGATAGTGAATTGACTTTCATTTAATTTTTTAAATTATTTAATTTGTTCTAAACTAGTCAGACATATATTGAATAAAGATGACTGTATGCCCAGAGAAACATGTCCTCCAAATGATGTACATATAGGATCCTGTAAATGCTAAGAAAAACACCCACCCAGTAATCCAAACAAAAAACTAAACAAAGAAGAAAAAAAAAAAACAAACCAGCAAAAAAAACAACCAACAAAACAACCAAACAAAAAATTTAGGGAAGGCTTGATGAAAATCTGACTTTTATGACTGAGCTTCATATGGCCTTCTTTTGTACATGCTTTATGTTTTTATGTTTTTGAAAATGAAAACACTGTCCCAGTGCCTGTAGAGCAGGTCCAACACATCCAGAGTGGTTCATGCATTTCTTGGTGGAAATTTTGGGCTGAAGATCTGGAAGACCCATGCATGACTTACTCCACAGTTTTCTCTCCTTCCATGTGTAATTTATTTTTAGACTCATTCTGATATTCATTGAATGGGTAGCCTTTGAGAATTTAATCCATTTCTTTTCATATAGCAATCCTCACACCAAAAAAGCAAAGAGATCCTCTGGTTCACCTCTAAAACAAGAATCCACACTGTCGGAGTATCACAACATCTCCCTAGTTTTGGGTGCCTTGTGTTGGAACAATCCTAGAAAAGGAACCACAGGAATACTTAGGAGTGATTGGTTCATAATGCACCGGAGAACATGTAAAGGAGCTGTCAGGTATTTTTTCCCCTTTTGATCATCTACATGATCTAGCAAAGAGGAGTTATTAGTGCTGGCAGATTACCCAGAAGCCTTATGATGTTGGTGTTTTTCTGTTCTGTTCCTCTTCTTGGAATTGGCTTATTTAGTAAATTTTAAGTTTGGTAACCATTCTAAAGTCTGGTGCGTCATATCTCAGGAGTGCATTTGTCACTGTCATCTCAAGAAGAAAAAAAAAATCCTGACATTCAGTCTGAATTAAGACACATTAAATGTTTAAAGAGATGAGAATTAATAAACAATCTTCTCTTTCCACATAATATTTAGTCAGCCTGGGGCTAACCCAAATACCAGCTTCTCCCTTCTCCCTCTCAGGGTTCCTAAGCAATGCAGGCAAACATAGACTCTGGTGCTTTTCTGATCAGGAGAAAGGATTTCATCTGGAATGATGGGCAGGATCAAGAGCCTCTAGATATGGCCTTGCTGGAACCAGAGGAAAAGAGGGTGCAGAGTGAGAGAGCAGCAGAAATGACCACATACACACACGTGTGCTCCTCTGCACAGCAGAAACAGCCAAAAATCAGTGTCTGGCTGGGCAGGTGAGAGGTAACCACTTGCCAAATAAGTCTTCTGCTATTAAAACAACAGATGCCCCTAACTGGTATTTGTATGCCCAGCTAGCAGAGCTCTTCATAGTCTGAGCATCTCAGTCTGTGCTTAAAATTGTCCCAGCTCCTCTCTTTCTAACTTTGACCTTCTCCCCACCTTTTTTTTTCTTTTTTTTTGACCTTCTTTCCCACAGAGAGAAGTTGGAAGAAGAGAAGACTAATTATTAAGGACAAAAAAAAAAAAAAAAAGAGAGGAAAATCAGGCAAGACAGCTGAATCGCCAAACACAAATAAAAAACTCACCCCCCCATCATTATAATGTTATTTTTGATGCATTTTGTGCTCTTTTGTTAGGAAAGGCCTAAAGATACTAAGTTTATTTTGGTTCAATAGGTGAGATGGTCTTAAGGAGCAGGGTGTGACAAAAACAAGGCTAGGTAATGTTAATTAATATACACGCAAGAAGAGAGCAGTAACAGTAGCCCAGGGCGTGCAGTCCTGCCTTGAAATGTCACTCATGGTGTTGGCATTTTCCAGGTGACTTTCTGTGGATACTTGACTTTGTATCATTTTGCTTTCTTAAGTAGAAAGAGTAACTCATCTGTCGAAGACCTGACCCTTTGGTTGTTGCTACCCTGCAGCAGGAGAGAAACACCTCTTCCATCTGCTTTAGAGGAGCTGTGGGGCACAGGTGTTTCCTTGTCTGCTTGGAACTGGAAGAGGAGGAGAAGGACTGCTAAAATTAGCAGCCATGTCTCAGATGAGCAGCAGGCAACTGACTTAGTGGAGCAAAACTGGAATTTCTCATGCTTTATTTTAGCTATCTCAAATATTATTTCGTTTAAACAGGCCATGGTTGTTCATTTAGCAGTCAATGGATGGACAAGGGAAATGTTCAAGGATTCCTACTAATAACTGCCATTTAGCTCAGACCGGGAAGAATGTCTCCTTGGATCACTCTGTTTTTTTCAATGACAACAGAGGGGCCAGAAACAACCAGCTTTAGCAAATCTTTAATTTTTAAATAGTTAAAATTAGACAAGGTCAGTCTAACCGGTATCTATTCTTTGGGGGCTTCTCATACGTGCCTCTCTGAAACATAACCAGCAATACCTACTTGTGAAGACAAAAAGGAAATTCCACTATGGTGCGTGGAGCAGGAGGAGAGAAAATGACAAGCCCTGGGCAAGGGGTCATTTTCCACTGAATGCCAACAGTAGAACAACTTGTTGCCATAAGAAAGGCGTGTTTCGTCCTGCCTGCCTTCAGTTGCCAAAACTGTTTTGGAGGTATACTCAGACAGATAGAGTTTTGCAGGCTCCCTCAGACAAAGGGGCAGTTTGTTTTTGTGATATCCTCAAGAAATGCAGAAAAAAAAACAAAAACAAAAACAAAACCACGTGATTTTTCCCTGATAAATCTCAAAAGAACTTTCAGGGATTTCAAAACCTTCGTTTACATTTCTATTTTCCTCATTTTACTGAGGAGGAAACATGATAAATTCTATTTTACCTTGTACTTTGCACAGCTGGTGCCAACAGCTGTGGGTTGCTTCTTACCAAGTGTTTGTGCATTGGCCCTGCACATGATCTGCAGTTGTTGCTGTCACACTGGCAGTCATACTGCTGCTGTCGAAACAACACAGACTTTTCAGGGGATTTCTCTAGTTCCTTGCCAACTGTGCCAGGGAAAAAAAAATTTGGTGGCAGCATCATTTGTGATTTTTTTTTTTTTCCTGCATATCCAAGTTCTACACGAGCCAGTCCTTCATAAAGTAAAAGTCTCTGTGTCTTGTCTCTGCTTTTCTCTTGGTATTCTCTTTATCAGCTTGACCTTGACCTCTGACATGAAGAAGAGTATGAAAAAATTTTTTTTACTTTTGGCATATGATGCAATCTAGGTCATTGCAGCCTGCAAGACTGAAACATTGGGATCTCATTAACTCTATTTTATTTCCTTTTCTTCCTCGTTCACAGAAAATAGATTAATAGGGTAACACTTTGCAGTAAGTGGACATTAATTAATGCTAAATTACACCAGAACTCCACTGGAATCACATATTAGCAGTCACAGTGAGTCCAAAAGACCCTACCATGATTAATGTTTTTGTAAGGAATAAAAAAAAAAATTAATAACTATTTGTCACTTATAAAAAAGTGTTAGCAATTAATTTCATGCCATTTTCTGTCCTGGTTTTGCCCTGAAAATGAGGTGCTGAAGGTTTACAGCCTGGCATATTACAGAAGTGTGAGCTTCCACTTTCTGATCTGCTCAGGACTACTCATTGCAACTTGTCCTGTTGTTACTCTTGATATCTTGTATAAGAAATAAAGAAAGGGTCTCCTGGTTTGGGATGCAGAACCTGGGCAAGAAGAGGAGTTATTTTAATTTGTGTGCCGTAATTCACTCCACAATATTGGAAATTCAAATCCTCACACTATTCATTAACTTGACAAACACTGTAATGAGTGCAGAAAATGGCAGCACATAAATCCATTCTCTTGACAAGGAACATAATGAGAATGGGAAGTGACACAAACTAAATAGATCACTTTACAGTCTGGAGACTGCATATACTTGCTTCTTGTGTCTTTCCAGTCTTTCCAGTACTCCTTTCTAGTTGCAAGCAATAGGGCATGAAGAAATGGTTTCAAGTTGCACCAGGACAGGTTTAGATTGGCTATTAGGAAAAATTTCTTGACTGAAAGGGTTGTCAAGTCTTTGGAACAGGCTGTCCAGGGAAGTGGTGGTGATTTAACAGACGTGTAGATGTGGGACTTGGGGATGTGGTTTAGTGATGGCGTTGGCAGTGCTGGGTTACTGATTGTACTGGATTATATTAGAAAAGTTTTTCAAGGTATGAAAGGATATGAACAACTAATTCAAAGGTGTAGCAACCCCGAATTTGTATAAATTTGCCTGAAGGTGGTAAATATGTACTGGGAAATTGCCTGGGAATCTTGAGCTTTTGATAGTGGCCTTATATACAAATGACCCAAGGGTCAAGTTCCTGTTGTCTGATACGGACCAGAGAATCAAGCTCACGTTGTTCACAATGCAGCTAAATGGTCAAAAGCATATGGCATGAAGAATTAATCACTTTGCTAAGGGTATTACATTTTATATGTAATATAAAACAGAAACAGAATAATGAGAGTCAATTGTTTTCAAGGGTTAGATTTTACAGTATTTATTTTTCACAGATCTGAAGGAGTTTTCTGGTGGTTATTGCAGAAGTGCCTGATATCCTGTTATTCTTTCAGGCACTGCCAGTTTGAAAACTTCCTTTCCACAGGCACATCTTTCAAGAAAGGTTGTCCTTTCTGAAGCACAGTTCATCCTGGACTTCTCACCAAGACTTAAATTAACAGAGATTAGTAATTAGTACGGTTATTTATTGGCACAACTGGCACAATAGGTACTTAGAGTTTTCAAAATGTTTGGAGAACTTTACACAAAAAATATGAATGATAATTATTAATACAATCAATCGCTTTGCCTTTTTCCAGGAAAAATTATCCTAGTACCCAGTAATGCAAAAATTTCATTCAAAACCTAGCTTGATTTTTTTGGCATCAATAGCACAGATCATTTAATATAATATTAAATTCCTTCTTGCTGTTGTAAAGTGAAATCTAAGCACTTATTTGAGCCTTTCTTTTTTCTTCCTTTTTATTTCTGAGGAAAGTACTCACAGGGATTAACACAGCTTGCTTAACTGCATAATACTTTGTACTGTAGGGTCTTTAATTTTCTGACACCAAAACCTGAAAAAGTCAAGTCTGTGAAACAAAGTCTTTGTCTAAGTACTCAGTATCAGAAGAAATTATCAAAGCCTAGGGAAACCAGGAAATAAATGCAATAAGCATAAACGAGGAAATATTAAAGATGAATTACTAATTTTGTCCCCGTGCTGTGTAAAACAGCCTTCTACTTCTTCTGTATTCAGTCTCAAGTCCTACATGACCTTCAGCTCTAAAGATGAGTCATATATTTAACTACACTATTTTTTATTTACTATACAAGTTGAGATGCAAAACACTTAATCTACATCATAAAATGGAAAGTGGCTGAGCTTGCAGTGACCTTGAATCTTCCTATTCTAAAAGCTGATAATTTCAAACAAGTGCAGCTCTTCATCTGTGCTAAATTGGACTTAAATTCATGGCATGTGTTACTTTTCAGAATCTGATTTTTTTTTTTTTTTTTTTTTTTGGGGGAGAATCAGAGAATACAAATCTAGATGTTTTGCTTGTATTTATTTATGAGTGCAAAGATATTCTCCGGTTAAACATCAGTGAGGAGGAAATACCAGTGGAAGGTTTCCAAGGGAGTCACCCGCTCAGTCCCGACTGACTTTTTGCAGAAGTTGGACATTGAGCTCACTTTTCTTGATGGCATGGCACAGAAAACTGCAGCTAGAAGCATCTGCACCTACACCCTCCAAACATGCTGGTGAAGATGTTGTTTAAGATCACTGATAAAACTCCTGTCACCCCTTTCCCTCTTGAATATAAGGGGGAAGCAATGAATCAGCCATTTCCTTGGATAAAAATGTGAATTTTTTCACAGTTTGTTCCTTTAAGTAAAGACATAGATCCATGGCTGATTTATTTATTTCCTATTTCACAACATGCTGGGTCTTAATTGCCCTATATAGCTGGGAGGGGACACAGCTGGGACAGGTGACCCCAGCCGACCAAAGGTATATCCCAGACCATATGACATCATGCTCAGTGTATAAAGCTGAGGGGAAAAAGAAGGAAGAGGAGAGGCATTTGGAGTGACGGAGTTTGTCTTCCCAAGTCACCACCATGTGATGGGTCCTGCTTTCCTGGAAGCAGCTGAACACCTGCCTGCCCTGGGAGAGGATGGGTGAATTCCTTGCTTTGCTTTGCTTGTGTGTGCTGCTCTTCCTTTACCTGTTAAACTATCTTTGTCTCAACGAATGAGTTTTCCCATTTTCACTCTACTGATTCTTTCCCCATCCCATGGGACGAGGGGAGTGAGCCAGGGGCTGTGTGAACCTCAGCTGCCAGCTGGGGTTAAACCACAGCCTCGGGGGGACACGTGTTGTTTGTTCTTAAAAGGAATTGCCAAACCTGCTGGTGTCCAACAGCCACACAGTGGCAGAGCAGCGTCTGCAGGCTTTAGAAGATTTGCTTCACTGTGTTATTTAGTCCAGGCTGTTTGTTCAAAGTATTTCATAACATTAGCATTTAACATTTTAAAAAATGTCTAGGTGTGAGAGAGTAATGGAATAGCTTTCCCATGCAACCAAACCAGGGGGCAATGGATATGGTAAGGAGGGACATCAATATATTTAAGGCAACGTTTAGAGACTGCTCAATCTGATGTGATAAACTGAAATAGATTTATAAGGTTAATACCATTTTCAGAGACCATAGACCATTTTATGGGATGTGCTATATAACTTTTGTTCCTTCACCCAAATACATGATCTTTACCAGAGATTTAAAACAAAACACTGCAGCAATTGGATTCTAAAGGTCAATAAAGGAAGAAAAAAAAAAAAAAAGAAAAAATCAGTAGGGAAATAAAAAACAACATAGGAGAATATTTCATTTATTCTGTTTCTGGTACTGTTGTTTAGCCAATTAAACTTCCATAAAGATAATAAAAAGAAAGCACCTGTGGAAAATGAAGGTTTGCCTTCATGAAGAAAGATATTGTGACTTCTAAAAGCCTTTAAAATTATATTTCCTAATAAATAAATCAACAAACGGTACAAAGTCACATAAAACCCACTGCACATCTCATTAATCTTTGAGATAATTCAGTTATCTTTTTAGGTGAAGTAAATCTTTGCTGCAGACAGTTTGTGTGCAAAATTTGTAAGCCATGCTGTGGCAATGTGCCCCCCTTCTTCAGCCCTAAGCAGCACTGGGGGCTAGGATCCATCTTACTGTGAGCTTTGGGGAACAGTGACCCAGAAGTGCAAATATGGCTAAAAGTCTTAAGGCTTCATGCCAGGCTATCCCACTGGGCAGGGATGTCTCACAGGGTTACTCCTCCAGGGTAAGAGACCTCTTGTTATAACTGAGTCCATGAAAGGTTTGTACAATGTTTTAGGGCACATGGGGTTTTCATGTGCGGGGCCAGGAGCTGGACTTGGTGGTCCTTGTGCATCCCTTTCACCTCATCATATTCTGTGACTCTGTGATTCTATTCTGTGAGATCCTCAGTAAACGATTAATAGAATGGTAAACTTTGAAATCATAGCTATGGGCTATAAAGGATTGATTATGCACAGATAAACCTTTGCATGTAAATCATTGTCCAAGTCTGGGACTAGAACTGGATCCAGTTGCATCCAGACTGCTCTCTGAGAAAGAATTTAGAACACAAATGAATCCTTTCTGAACCTCATGGCTCAGTGGGAGGGTCACCCTGACAGTTCTGTGGGCCCTTGTCCTCTATGCAATAAATAATGAAGTTTACCTTTCCATTGAATCCTGTCAAACCACCATTGCATTTACTATGAAACTTCGTTAAATTCCTGGTTTATATCAATAAACATATTGCTACTTGTCTTGCAATAAGTAAAGTGCATCACTCCATCCATGGCACGTACTGAGGAAAGAGAATTTGCCTTAAAGTTGGGATTCTGTCTCCTTACACCATAATGATGACAATCATGGAGAAAAACAAAACAAAATAATGAAAAAAAAAATCAACCTCATAAAGAAGAATGATTAGAAAGACTGAGTTTGCTTATATTATACTAAGATGTATAAAAAGAAGTGAAGTGTAAAACTGCAAGATAGGGAGAACCACAACAAGGAGGCATGAACTCCTTTTTTTTCTATGGTTATGTAGTCATTTTGTAACATATTGTGGCTAAATGCTTTGCACTCCTGTAGTCAGAGAGCTACCACAGATTTCTTTTCACTGTTGTGGTCTGGGGGATACAGATATGGGTGTATTGTACATTTTTCCATTTAAAACTGCTAGTCTAGCGACATATTATCTTTATGGAAAACCCTTTCTTCTTTTTAGAAGAAGGAGCCAAGAGCAAACAAACTATGCTTTGTTTGATGACAGAAGCTTAGAGAACAAGAAGCTATAGGGACTGATAAGATGAATGTTAGTATGTTGGGGTATATGTGTGCTAGACAGAGAAGGATGCTTTATTTGGTAAATCTGGACATTTTTAAAAGTGTTTCTATCTTTGAGAGGGAGTCAGAGAAAGGGCCAAAAATGACTGAGAGGTTTCATTATGGAGGATGTTTTAGAGAAGTTAAAGAACTCTCTGCTGAGATTTCCCAGGACTTGCAAAGTCATCACTTCATGCCGTAGAGAAAGAACCTGTATGGAAAAGGAGCTTAGAAAATGCATTACAAACAGGACTGCCTAATACGATGTGAAAATGAGAAAATGGGCCTCTGGAGGAAAACCTCCCAGTACCCAAATAGCACCTGGAGAATTTGTTGGGAAAGAAAAGCGTTGTGCTGATCCAGTGTAGCCAACACAGGTCAACTCAGGCTGAAAGGCTCTGAGTGTTGAGGAGAGGGAAAAGTAACCTGTTTGTTTCACAGTTAAACAACCTGTTTGTAGAGACTTTCCAAATATTAGGGTGCTGATTGTAACATACACAGATCAAGTGGGAATCAGGATCAAATATGATTTGGAAAAAAGCCACAGTACTGTGGTGGGAACTGTCTGAGTAAACCCCCGTTCTTCCCATCCTTACCTTTAGCTATGGAAGTAAAAGGTTGCATTCTTCAGAAGCATTTTGAAATGCCTTATGTTCTCCATTGGAATGTGATCCTTTGGGATACGTCTGGAAGGGAACAAGGGGAGAAACTAAAGCTGTACAGGACTAGTGATAGTCACTGTTGGGACAGTCCCTCCAAGAACCAGGAAGCCTTCCTGAGAAAATCCAAGTTGGAGAGACAAATGTACCCCCTCTCTCCACACAGGTACTCACATACATCCCCCACATGTGCTGATTTCAACAAATTTGATCTAGTTGATGAAAAACACATTAGCAAAAAAAATTCTGGCTAGTTCTTGTCCACTAGAGTTGGGAGTGACATTCAGGGCAACACTGAAGACATCCATAAGTCTTCTCTGTCAAATGAAATCCCACTTCAGACTTCAGTGCACATGTTAAGTACTCCCTACATTTCTAGCAATATCCACGCAGACAATATAAACTCAGAAAGAATGCCCTGAATGTGCACACTATTTATATCTTTCCCAGGAAGAAATTAGCAGGCGTAACAGCCTCCCCAAAGGTGGTATGTAAACAACATGAGAGATCTCAGCCAGAACAAGAAATGCAATATCTGCCATCTCGTAATTGGAATTCAAATTTAATTAAGATGGAGAGAGAAATACTCATCAACCTTTCAGTGAAATACATGAGCCCTTGGTGCAGTTATCTAAACAGGAGAAAGCAGCCTTTCTAAAACTTTAGTTAAAGAAACAAGTCTTGGTAAAAAAAAGAGAGAAAAAAAAAAGAAAAGGCTTGTAATATTAAATATTAAGCTTATAGTTGGATGACAGAAAAAATGTGTTTTAACTGTTGTTCTGGGCTTCTTTTATGCTTCTGTCTCATAGATCACAATGGAGGATTGAAATCGAGTAGTTTAATACTAAGACCCTAATTTTCCAAAATTGAGCTGGGTGGTCAGACACTGGCAGAGGTTGCCCAGAGAAGTTGTGGATGTCCCATTCCTGGAAGTGTTCAAGGCCGGGTTGGACGGAGCTTGGGGCAACCTGGTCTAGTGGAAGGTGTCGCTGCCCATGGCAGAGGGGTGGAATTAGATGGCCTTTAACTCCCTTCCAACCCAAACCATGATTCTATCCCCTAGTGTGTGTGTGTGTGGTAATCTGATCAGATTGGCAAGTAGGTAACTCCTAGTGCTCACTGAGCCCTTGGCTCCCATTTCTTTGTAATCCAGCAGAAGGAGGCAGGAGGATTATTTTGTCTGCATAAACTGCTGTATTATATTACACTACTTTGTTTCTCAACTGTCCCTTATGTATAGGAAGGGACCAGATTTCAGGATGGATAAACTTTCCAGCAACTGATTTCCTGTCACAATCTCTCCCAAGGGGTCTGTAATCCTTCCCCATTTATCTTGTGGACTCCTGTTTGGGTATGTGAGCTGTACGTGGTTATACGACTTCCAAACATGCCTGGTCTGGCCTTATATCTGAAACTGCATCTGCCACAAAACCTGAGCCAGGTATCAAAATGCAGGTCTTGGTGCTTACCAAAGCACAGTTATAATACCGATACATAAAACTAATGCAGACCTTTGTGAGGATAGTATGTGACTTCCCACATAGGACACACAAAAGCAATTTCACCTTGTTATTACTTTGTGAATATAACATCTGGTTAAGCTGCTAGATATCTATTTATAAAAGTATTTAGTCTTGATTTAAGACTTCGAGTTGAAGTGAATCCATCACGGTCCATGATAAAATGTCCCAGTGGTTTATAACTTTCAGTGTTAAAGAAGTGAAGCAATTTGTGGTTTGAATTTATCTTCTACCATGAACCTTTGAAACTCATTATGTTTTCCCTCTCCTAGATTAAAGACCTGACAGTCAGTTATCTTCTCTTTTGCAGATTCTTTCAGCTTGATCAAATCAAGCCTTTCCCTTTTTTTTTGGATAAGGCTGAGAAGGGGAAATTCCTTGGACTCACCAAAAGGTTTTTTCCTTTTCCCAGTTTCAGGTCAACCTTGCAGTTCTTTCTGGATTTCCACCCTTTTGTTGAAGTGTTTTGTACATGTCATGTAAAGGGCTGGACACAGTATCCCAGTCACGGCACGAGCGATGTTTGGAAAGGTTACATGACGGTGGCTTTGTCTTTGTGTCTCAATTTTATTGAGACCATTTGTTCCCCTTGATTTACATCCCCGGATGACCTGTAATCTCTCAGACTGATGTTCCAGAATTTTACATGTTCTCAAACTCCTTGTAGAGTTACTTTTATCTGAGACACCATCTTTAGGCTGTTAAGTGTGACCTCAATGCTTTGCTTCTGCATGCTTGGCTGGGATTTAACTGTAATATTTGTTAAAGTTAAAAAAATATCTCATTAAAGATGAATAAAAATCACTATTGGGATACAAAGCATTGCAGTTAAAGACCTGAATTTGGCTTCAGGAAATCAGGGTATTATTTTAGAATTTTACTGTAAACTGCCTGTGTAAATCTTAACAATCAGGGGAATTTAATATTCTCCTGCTCTAGTTCTATTATATAAAATGGAGTAAAAATTTTTCCACACCATTTTTATTGTCTAGGCAACCAGTAAGCTAAAAAAAAAAATAATAACAGGAACAAAGTAAAAGACTAGAGAGAAAATCCAATGAAGAAAGCATGAAAACAGAGGAAGAAGCTTCTTAAGTAGCATAGACTACTACTATTAGTAGTAGAAGAATACATGGGCCATGTATTACAGATTATTCCATTACATGTATTATGATCTGAATTTTCAGTTATCAAACTTCATTTTGAAATTTGTTAGGTTTCCCCACACTTAAAATTCCTCTTCTGACAATGTGACCTTATGACACTGACCTAAGGTTTCTGTTTGCCCTTTGCAATCAATGCCCTTTAGCCTGTAATGCTCTTCTGAGTCTGTGGTGCTTACACCCTTTGTTTGCAAATTTAAATAGATAGAGTTATAATGCCAGTTCTTTGAAATACAATCCTTCAATCAAAGAGAATCACGTGTACATCAACTCTTTCTCTCTCTCCCTCTCTCTGTCTCTCTGTATAAATATATATATCTCATATAAAAAAATCATGTTACTGCATCTACCATGTCAAGTGAGTAGTTGGATGGATAATATTCATATACTGGAAGAAAATATAGCAATGATTAATCTTTTTGGAGCTCTGTTTTCACACACATGTACTAACACAAAGTCAAACCACTGCCTGGTAGACCCTAGGGCTATGGGACTGGACCACATGGCCAGGGATGGCCTGTGGATGTACAGCCATGGAGATGGGCTGGTGACATCAGATGAGTTCTGTTGTGGCAAATACACATTTTGGTCACACAGCAAAAGTTGACATCTATATTTAAAAAATATTTATCCCAGTTAGACACAGCACATAGTGATTAGGATAAAAATGAGATTAATTCCTCCTCTCTGGAGATAAATCCAGACTAATTTGCTCTCCCAACAGTGCTCCACTCTCCCCCATGTCCCCTCACAGTCTCCTTTTTAAATTATTATTTTTCTTCCTCTTCTCTTCTAGGGATTCAACAAAACAATTAAACTGTATCCATGCATTATTGTAAATCTGATGCTTGGGCACTGGATTTTCTCTGGGGTGGTACTGGAGTGTGGTATTAAATTTAAAGAAAGTGTAAATGGTTTAAAAAACTGCCCTTAATGTGTGTGTATGTGTGGCATGGGATATGTAACAATTGAAAAGAAAAAAAGACAGTTCTTTCAGGCTTTTCTTTGGAGGATTTTGGAGTCCAAACAAGATTTACTACTGAGGTTTCTTTTTCACTCTGAATGAACATTATCAGTTGATTTATGTTCCTTTTAAAAGAAATGATGGGAGGGAGCAAGACAACATATTGCAAAAGTGGGAGGGTGCTCAATTCTACTCCCCCCAGTGCAGCTCACTTCACTCACAAGTCAGGGAGACATGGGGAGCATTTCCACAGCACTGGCAATCCCAGCCAACTGCAAAACAATAAAGAAATTTGTTCAGTCCCTGTCCCTATCTGCTGCCTTTTCCTGCTCTATTTCCCATGAATTTCAAATAGTTGCGATTTTGACTGCAAACATGTAACTCCTCTGGCTCCTGGAGTGAAAAACAAGAAAGCAAATCTGCTGTTAGCCCTCCCAGATCAATGTCTGAAAGTTAGTTTTGGTGTCTGGCTGCTGCTGTTAACGGTGGAAGCCACGTGTGTTCGGCTGATCACACTCATTGCCCTCCGAGGAGCTGCACGTAGAAGCATCTGCCTGTAGTACTTCAGCAATGAGAGTTCCAAGGGAAGGATTATTATTTTAGTGAAACAATGATTTTTTGTGGAGTTCAGTGAAAGAAATTGGCCAGATGTCACCGTCATGGGAAGAAAGCCCCTGCCCAGGCTGTTGCTGTCGAGGTGGCTTTGCTGTTGATAAGTGTGGCATCAATGGACCACATCCCCATGACCTGGCTGCCCAGAGCTGGCCTGCTAGCACAGGTCTGGCTCTTTCCCTTCAGAAAGCTCCGGGTCTGCCTTCTTGCTCATGTGAATTGAGGCTGAACCACAGAGAACATCTCGAAGTATCAAACAGCTCCTACCTGTCACCTCTGTGGGTTGCACATCCTTGGTTGACTTGCTTAATCATACCACACTTGCCCAGTTTTAGGCTGTTAAGGTTAAAAATACAAACAATAATCAAGATGTGAACTCTCATGTGCTTAAAACATCAAGGCACAGAAGAAATTAATTAGCATGCAGTTCATAAATGTGACATTGATGAATTACAGCATAGCTATTGATTAATCATATATCAATTACAGTGGTCTAAGCACTATAACTACAAATCAGTTTAGAGCTATCCATGAATTGATACTCAGTGCAAGAAATTAAATCAAAGACTCGTAGTGGTACAAAAGTGCAGGCTAAGGTTTAACTCCCAGCTGATGCACAACTACCATGCTTGATTAACACTAATAGAAAGCTAACTAGGTATGCCTGCAGTGTACTGATATGAGAACAAACTTCAGCTGATTGAAGACTCCCTCACCATTTATCCTGTTTTTGGCCCTTTTATGGGCACCTCATTAATGAGAAAGTATGACCCCAACCTGGGTGTAATAGAGCTTCCACTGGGGTAAGCATGCCATTTATTTGGCCACGATATTAAAGGAGTTAATTTGGAAAGGTTTATTTCTACAGCACTATAGGATATCTAGTTTTTATTAAACACAAAAAGAGAAGGGGATTAATTTATACAAATCCTATAGCTTCAGTGAAGTGTTTAGCAGAATATATTTCGCAAGAGCTGATCATAATTCAGGAGGGTAGAAACAGACCCTGGTGACATAGGTACTGACATCACTGGAGAATAATTCATTTGAAAACAACTGTTTAGTACTTTTGATGGAAAATTTAAAGATGATTTTGTTTCTCTTCCACATGTATTTTTCAGAGATCTTTGAATTCCTGATACTTATAAAATTAAAAAAAAAATATTAAAATTGTAATTTAGGCATGGCCTTGACAATTTTTTAAATGTATTTTAAAATTTCCACTTCAGAATGGAAAAAAAAAAATGTTACTTCTTCCAAGAAATCCAGTATAACCATTCATTTCTTTTTATTTTCATTATAAAGAAGATCTGAGCAGTTTTGTTGAAAGACATGCTTGTAGTTTGGATGTGTCTGTTATAATGAGACACACAACTCTTAAGTAAATTGCTGGTAAAACAATTCTTTTTCAAGGAACCGTTTGTCTTTCCAAGGAAGGCTAATCTTTCAAAGTCTTAGAAGAAAATGTCATCTCCTTTTGCAGTTTAAAGATGTTTTTATAGATGCTTTGAAAAATATCTTTCTCTCTTTGCTACTACAAGAGGTCCAACACCTGGTTTTGTTGCAGTGATTTTAGGCAACAGAGTTACCTGGTCTCTGGGTGCTGCTCCAAGAGGTCTCCATTTCAGAGTTGTCGCGCTGCAAGTGTTTCATCTGATGTGGAAGTGATCACGTACAAAAGTGTGGCTGCACGGAACCCAGAAAACCTTTCTGCTCTGACAGCATCCTTCAAGGATGGCAATGTTTAAGGCCAGGTTGGATGAGGCCTTGAGCAAACCTGGTCTAGTGGAAGGTGTCCCTGCCCATGGCAGGGAGTTGGAATGAGATAATCTTCAAGTTCCAACCCAAACCATTCTGTGATTCCATGATTCTGCAGCCTGTTCACGCACCTCAGTTGGACTGTTTCCACTCTATTTACATTATCCAAATGATGGTGAGATAGAAGAAAGTAGAAACTCTGTTTTCTTCTTGCTTGTGGGCAGCTAGGTCTGCTTGTGACCGCCAAGTAGAATTTATGCAATGAAACAAACAACATCCATGCTCCATCCGCCCATTCCTGGAAGTAACAAAAACCGTGTGGAACATATTGACTCACTGTTGTCAACATAATGATAGTGTTTGTAAAATAAACTCCTACCAAACACTCCAATAATTAGAATGTCTTTTTTCCCCCTCCCAACCTTATGTTCCTTTCAAAACAATGACATCAATGTTCATTAATTCTATATTTGAATGTTCATCTTCTGTGGCAGCTCTACCAAATAAACAAAGCAAAGCAATATTTAACAATAAGAAGATGTAAAGTGTTTACATAGCAAGGGAATAAAACCAGTGATGGCAACAGAACTCTTAATCAAACTCAATTACAGAGGCCAGGCACAATGTGCCAGAGCTGACAGTTTGCTGACTTTACTTATAGTGTTGTGAGAGGAGAAATCTTTCATTTACAGCCCTGTGGAAAAGTGGTTGGGGAAACATCCTGGAGGAAAATCACAGAGTGGGTGAATTCTCGTCAAAAAAAGTTTGATCATAGTGATAACCAAGAAACTATGGGTAGAAATTAGATGCAGTCATTCCCTCTGATGTTGTAATAAGGTGTCATTTGTGTCAGTGGTTCTAACTATGCATCTGGACAAAAAGTCAGTCTTTACTTCTGAGGTAAATTTTAGCAGTAGTGAGCAAAACCCTTCAGGAAAAAGCAAAACCTCTCCTGCTGGAAAAAACCTGTCCCTTAGGAACTTGATAGGATGAGAAGAAATGGCCTCAGGTTGTGACAGGTGAAGTTTAGATTGGATACTATGGAACATTTCTTCATGGAAAAGGTTGTCAAGTGCTGGTACAGGTTTGTCAGGGCAGTGGCAGAATCACCATCCATGGAGGGATTTAAAAGCCATGTGGATGTGGCACTTGGGGACATAGTTTAATGGAGGCCTTGGCAGTTCTGGGTTAGAGGTTGGACTTGATTAGTTTGGAGGGATTTTCCAACCTCAATATTTCTATGATGGGTTTTGTGTTTAACAAATCCATTTAACTGGAAATTCATGGAAATAATCTAAAGAGTGAGAGAGAAAATATTGAATTGTAATACTTTCCAATCTCCTGTGTTGAAGAAACATGTCTTCTAAGAAGAAAAACCAAAAAGGATAAGGCGAATGCATTTTTTTTTTAAGTATATGCTCCCATACACTCTCAAGTGTGGCTCATGTTGGAGCAGAGGATCAGCAAAAGTCCTCAGAGTTCACTGAAGTTTAAAGGTAAATGGTGAGTGTGACCCTCCATAACTACACTGGGATGTAGCAAACCCTCCCCCTTACACCCACCATCTTTCTGGTCTCAGAAACTGGCCTGACTTACATCTAGCATATTTTATAAAGGCTGTCCATCATTTTGGGTAGTAGAATTTGTTTAAACAAAATGCTACAGTATCCTGCCTGCATCCTGCTCTCTAAACAGTGATGAAATAAGAGGACTCGACAATCACCAACCATAGGAAGTTCAACAAGGGAAAGTGCTGGATTCTGCACCTGGGATGGGGCAACCCTGGATGTATGGACAGAATGGGAATGAGAGGCTGGAAAGCAGTGCCAGGAAAGGGCCCTGGGGGTCAGTGGTCAGTTGTCCATGAGTCAGCAGCGCCCTGGCAGCCAGAAGGGCCAACCCTGTCCTGGGGGCACCAGGCCCAGCATCACCAGCCGGGCCAGGGAGGGGATTGTCCTGCTCTGCTCTGCCCTGGGGTGGTCTCACCTCAAATATTGGGGCAGTTTTGGGGACCACAATATAAGGAAGATATTGAGCCATCAGCAAGTGTCCAAAGGAGGGACACGAGGATGGTGAAGGGCCTTGATTTGAAGCCGTGTGAGGAGCAGCTGAGGGCTCTTGGTGTGTTCAGCTGGAGAAGAGGAGACTGAGGAGAGACCTCATTGCAGTTACAACTTCCTGGGGAGGGGAAGAGGAGGGACAGGCACTGATCTCTGCTCTATGTGACCAGTAACAGGACCCGAGGAAATGGCCTGAATTTGTGTCAGAGGAGGTTTAGGTTGGATATTAGAAACAGTTTCTTGCCCCCAGGGTGGCTGGGCACTGAACAGGCTCCCCAGGGCAGTGGTCACAGCACCAAGGCTGATGGAGCCCAAGGAGAGTTTGGATGATACTCTCGGGCACATGGTGTGACTCTGGCAATGGTCCTGTGCAGGGCCAGCAGCTGGACTTGCTGATCTTTGTAGGTCCCTTCCAACTCAGCATATTTTGTGATTTTGTGATTTCTTTTTTTTTTAGGTGAAAAATATTTATTGTTCTCACTTATAAGGAGGCAATTCAGACTAATTCTTTCCTGGTTAGAGTCTGTGTTATTTTATAAGAGAAAGTGAAAGATAGATAAAATGTAGAATATTTTTTCAAAGTATGCGTACTGCAGCACACATAAATAAGAGGTAAATGTCAAAAAGAGGGATAGTGAGCTGAGCTACAATGTCACTTATATGACTTTCATGTTAGAATCTTGTATGAATATAGGAGATAGTCCATTAAAACTGCTCAGTCAACTTCTGGTTTGTAAAACAGATACACCTCCAATCATATATGGGATTTTTTTGGATAATCTTAAAACTGTCTGAATTGTAAATCCTTTTAAATGTCCATCTAAATGTCCAGGCTAAGTGCCAAGAGGAAATCAATTTGTGTGGACTCTGAAATCTTCCAAGTGTGATAAGCCTAATAGGAACATTAGTCCATTTTATATTACCTTCAGGAGCTTTTACAGTGAAAGTCTCACCCCTTTTCTACTGCTTTGTGTGTATTGATGATTAATTTTTAGTTGATCATACTCAAAGTAAAATTACTTTCTTACTAGACCTGTGTGAGGCTGAACCCATTTCTAGCATGTTTTGATAGAGAATACATTCTCTCAGAAAACTCCTGAAAAAATTCCTATGAAAACATGGACATTTATATGAGAGCAAGGAAACTAAACATTGTGGGAATACATAATTGGCTACAGTATGGAGTATTTTCAGTTTCCTTCAGAAACCCTGCAAACCCTTTTGCTCATTTGCCCCGTTACTCAAAAGAGGGTGCTGAGAGTTTCCCAGCTGCTCTTGCACCCCAGAGTCAAGAAACATTAGAAAATATTTTGAAGAAAATGGCTTTCCCATTTGTGCAGACTCATTTCACTATGGACTAGCTGGTAAACATTTGTTGTATATATGCATTTTACATCTGTTTCACTCTGGCATCTAGAAATTAAACTGTGTTTTCTGCGTTATTGTTATCCATGCCCGGTCACCCTTATTGCATTTCTTCTCCTTTATTGCAACCTTCTTTTCAGGGCTTCTCTGTGTTTGGCTTTACCAGGGGTCACTGGTCTGCCCTAATCTGATTTGGGAGGATCATGGCAAATCCCAGCTCTGCCCATTTCTGAGCTGCAGGAAAGCCACCACAGGATCCTCTCAAATCAGCTCAGGGCAGACCAGAGGCCTCTGTACCACGTAGAAGAATTCCAATCTGAGAAAGGAGAAACTCATGGGAGACAAAGATGCTAGTGAAATTCAAATTAGGGGCGTCAAGTACACAGGTAAATATGTGAAACCAATCTCCACCGCTCCTGACATATTACAAGTGCTCTGCAATGACACCAGAGAACAGCCAGCATGTCTTCTTGCTCAGGAGGAAAGTGTCTTCCAGATGGTTTCTTTTTATTAATTTAGAGAGAGTTAAGCTCCATCTCAGAGCTGCAGACAGCTGACTGATGGATGCTCCCGCAAAATCTGCTGATTGGAAAGACAGTATTTCACATTAGCTGTTTCACAGTTACTTTGGTAATTGGTTCCAAAGGAGAGGAGTTAAAAAAAACCCAAAAGATTTGCACCAGCCTAGATGTAACTGATTTACCTCATTATTTCTGATTCAGAATTGATAAGACATAGATCAGCCATTGGCAGCTTCGTACTCTTAAGAATGGATGTTTCAGGCACTCTTGAAGTGCCAGAGAATCATAGATTTACACGTTTTTAGGGCTTTTGCTTTTATGTTGCCCAAATGAATGTGACCTGGGTCAGTGATATATGTGTATTATGACCTTCTCCTGTATTTTTTGATGATTTAACTGAGACGAATGAACGCTTTCAGTACCAGCTGTCAGTAGATCAGAGTTTACAGTGGAGGAGCGAAGGCCCACATGTAACCCTGGGTTCCTACTCCTGAGGATGTGTCTGTCCTACACGCAGCTCATTGCCTCCAGACAGACCCCAGCCAGTTTTTGAAGTGGTTAACACAGGCACCTGGCAGCGAAGTTCAGGCCGATCTTCAAAGTACTGCACTTTAAAATTGCACCTTGTACAACCCCCCAGGCCTTCACAGAGTCTTTCCCCAGGAATTTCTGAGTTTTAGAGCAGCTGGACTTACAGGACACCCCCAATTCAACACACTTCCCCAAGGTCCAAATTATTGTTGTTCTTGTATCTGTTCAAAATCTGGTGGAGTATAAGGCTGATTTTACATACCTTGCCTTCCATACTAAACCCTGTGACTTTGTTATTGTTATTGGCAACTTTGACACAGGGCTGTTAAATGATAGTTTTTCTATTTCTGTGGCTGAGCTTTGAACCTGTTTGCTATGGACACAGTGGGTGTTTAAATTTTGCGTTGGTTCAAAAGTGATTGGGGGATATTCACTAATGGAAAGTGCAGCTGTCCAGGCATGTTAAATGAAAGACAGTAACTTCAGCTCAGGGAGCAGCAGAGCACAAAAGGCTGGAAGTCCATTCAGAGGGGGAAAAAAGCTTCAATTTGATTTTCCTTTTCCTATCTATCTACTAATAGATGCTGTTAAAGACCAGGTAGCCTGATGGGGCAGGCATTTGACCTGAGCCAATTCATTCCTACTTCTGTACTTAGATTTGCAGTGATAATCAAGTTATCATTTGATCACTGTTTGAAGGGAGTCCAGTATCTTTCATATCCTCAACACCCTTTTTTTACCCTAGAACAGTTATCTGAAAGTTAAACCACATTTCTTGTCACAAAAGCATCAGGAAAACAAGAGACCAAGATGCTTCATTGGTAAAATCATTCATGGCAGCTATGCTGTACATGGTTCTGTCACCAACAGTGTCTCATCTGTGCTAGGATTTTACTTGTGTCTCATGTAATATTTTCCACCACTCNTTTGTCACATTTATGGAAATCTCTGCCCCGCCTTTTTGCTGACTAAGTTGTTAACTCAGGAGATGAAAGCAACACCCCTTGAAACACCACTGCCATTGTAATCACTCTTCTTCTATGAAACATTTCATTTTTGATGAAAAAATGTTATATAGAACTGAAAAGGTCGAATGTTTAATAATCCTTGGGCTCACAGCTTGCAGTACCCCAAAGACCCCACCAGATCTGTTAGTACCTTTCCCTAGTACAATCAACATGTACGGGATAAATTCTGCTATTACTTATATTCTAACTGTGCTATTACTGTAAGTGAAAGGAAATAAGATTTAAGGAAGGGCAGAATACTATTTCTATTCACACCATGGAATACTGAATTTAATTAATCATTACAATGAAGTAAAAAAAAAATAAATATTCCCAGTCACAAAAAGGAGGTGAGTCTGACCAGATGGATATATCACATGGGCAATCCATACATTTTGCTAAGACTTCACATATCTATTTATCCCCTTCTATTATGGTTCTAGTGCATCCTTAAAATTCATTTTTGAAAGCCTGATCACAATAAGAATACCTCATCAAATTTTAATTAATTCCCAAGATAAAGCTGCAATGAGCATCTCAGGGAATCTATTCTATTGAACTGTCACACTGGCTAAAAAGTAGAGCAATAAAATTCCAATTCTTTGAAGGATTGTTTGGATTCTGAAAAAACTGCCATCACATTTAAATACTTAATGCAGTTTATATGGAAATTCTTAAATATAGTTTTATTGAAGTTTTGTTTCTGTTATTATTTAATTATTTTAGCTGGTTTTGTAAGGATATATCTTGTTCTGGTTTTGGTTTTACATTTTGGGGGGACAGGTTGGGGGGGTGTCTTTTCTTGGGAATTTGGCTGATATTGAGTTGGCGGAAGGCATGACCAATTAGCAGTGTCCTTCTTCGTTCTTCAATCTATCTCAATTTTCAGTCAAGACATGTTTGCTTTGATATGTTCTTTGCCCCTGAGAGTGGAGGTCATCACATCTGCCAAGGACAGTAATGTTGGAATAGTTCAATTCTAGTTGCTGAGAAGCCAACAAGTCTTGGAAAGTCATAGAGCCAGACCTGTGTTTGAATACTCCATTCTTTTTCAAACAGGATTTCCAGCTAACAGAGCAGTAACAACGAAAGCAAATTAACTCCATGTGCTATCTGAGCCTCTCCCCCCTGTGTCACTCATGTACCTCTCAGGATTATAGAGAGAACACCACTAATTCTCCCTTGCTCCATTCTCAGATGTCTTACAGAAATAGGTCAGTAAATGTAGTATATCAGTGAATCAATTAGTCAAATTAGGTTGGTAGGGGGTGTGTGCTCTTCTGCTCTAACTTTCTTTTCCCCATCAAACTAGCAATTCCCACATTAAAAATGTTTGAGATTATCTGTTTCCATTCATAGTTCTCCCCTGTGAGTGAGATGCTTCCTCTGTTAGCAAGTGTTTTGCTTTATAGTGTTTGATGTTACATATTTGGTGAACCATAACTACTAGACAGAGTTATTACTTTCAAAGTATTTATGCTACTGTGAAAAGTGTATCTTTCATAGAAAGAAATTTGGTTTTTGTTTTGTTTTGTTTTGTTTTGTTTTTCTTGGAGAAATCAATGAAAATGGTACTACAAGGGATACCAATAGGTCATGTAGTCATCTCCTTTCATAAAGGTAGGGTCAGTTTTGTCAATTGTGACAAATGCTGGTTGAATTTTTCTTAAAAATCTTCAGTGATAAAAACATGTTTTCCTGATGTTGGATTTTAATCTTCTTTGCTTTATTACTGCTTGGTCTAACAACAGTAGACTGAGAAAAGAGGTTATTTCTTTCCTCTACCTACCTTTTACCATTGAAGACCATTTCCACATTTTCTCCCATTTTTGCTTTTCACTAGATTTTTTTAAACCTTTCTCCTGATCATATTTTCTACACCAAATCAGTCTCCTCCTCTTTTGAGGATCCTTTACAAATGGTCCCCATTCTTCTAAATTATTGGCCTTCTGTGCACCAGCACAGGGTTTTTGACTCCAGCTGAGACTGAGAGTGTTGGGGTTGTTCAACCTGGAGAAGAGAAGGCTTCAGGGACACCTTAGAGCACTTTCCAGGACCTAAATTGGCTACAAGAGAGCTGGAGAGGGACTTTGGACAAGGGCATGGACTGATAGTACAAGGGAGAATGGCTTTAAACTCTCAGAGGCAGGTTTGAACTAGATACTAGGAAGAAGTTCTCCACTGTGAGGGTGGTGAGGCAACCTGGTCTAGTGGAAGGTGTCCCAGCCCATGACAAGGTGTTTTGGGCAAGACAGTCCCTTCCAACCCAAACCAACCTGTGCTTCTATGGCAACTTCATCTCTGATTTTTGCTCAGTTTAGCCTAATGTTACTCAGATCCTATTCTGCCACACCTCAGCCAGGCCAAAAATTCCCTTTAGTATGTGTGTGGTTTTGCATTTCCAAGAGTTTCACTTTACATTTGACCTTCTGAAACAGCACTGTACTTTTTTTTTTCCACTTCTCTCTGATTGCTTTTAATTCTAGTCCTCTTCCCCACTGCTTGCAGATGCTCATTTTGGTGCTCTCTGTGACTACAATAAATATGCTTTCTATTCCTTCATCCAAACCACTTATGGAATTATGAATGGTATCACACTTAGGACATAATCCTAAATAGCCCATGGTACTGACTGGTGGTAGCTATCTCATTTTGATGCTCTGACAGTAGCTATGAAATCCCACACTCTAGATGATCATCTAGATAATGTTTCTCAAACTTTTTTCTAAGTCCTTCATGTAAGACAGTGGCAAAGCCTTGCTAAAGTATATTATATTTCCTGTTTCTCCCTTATGCGCAAAGCCAGTTAGCTTGTCATAATAAGAATCAGATTAGTTTGACATGATTTGTCTTTGGTGAATGTAAATGCACTGTTGCTCTTCTCTTTTCCTCTCTAGGTGCTTACAAGCTTTTGAGTTTCTTATTCCAGTATGTTTGTGGGAATGTAGTTTCAGCTAAATCTGTACATCTGTCACTGATCTCCAACTCTATTAAAGAGTGTATTTTCTCTTTTCAAGAGAGAATCCTGAATTCCCAAGAAAAAAAAAGTCTGAAATTTTCCTGTTCTAGAAGGCACTATTATACCCACTGAATTATAATTCTCTTACAACAGCCCTGTCTACCACAGCTCTTCAAAGCAGCACAATGGCATCAGGACTAGAATTGCAATTGTGCTTCTTCAAAATCTTTAGACAAGGAAAAAATTCTTTCTGCTGTTATCAACATTACTGAAAGGACAGAGATGATCTGTTCCAACTCAGGAAGGAGAAGTTAATGATACATAAAATTGCAGCCATCTAACTCAGCTCCACACCTTCTGCAGCATTCACAAATCTTCGAGGGCCATCAAGTGCAAATACACAGCTCAAAGGGGCACGGAGTGACCAAGTTTCAAAGCACTGTCCCCAGATCCCTTTCCAGAGTTTGTTCTGAAGAAGTTTGTACCCGGTAGGAAATAAATTAATAAACAAGTTGAAATGCAGGAACGATCTAAAGAAACTACAATTCATCTGATCAAGCAGAGACAATAATTAGAGTTCTGACAATACATGGACTTGCAGAAAGTGTGACCAAAATGCCTTGTCTGGAATATATTGGCTGCAAAGGAAGCATGCTGTGAATAACCCATTGTCTCTTCTGCAGCTATACCATAAGATAAAGAATTTAAATCTCCCCAAGGCACAAACTATTTCTTTTGTATTTTTTTATTTGCTCATGGAAGTTTCTTCTCCTTTTCATTCACTTCTGTTGTACCCTTTCCCTGTCGCTGCCCAGTCTGAAGACAAGTAAGGAAAAATTCAGTCTTTCAGTACTCTGTTTAATTACAGATAGTGAGCTGTGTAGGTGTTAGTATTTCTGGGAAGCAGGGTCCCACTTTATTTATAGCTCTGCTGTTTAGCCTTCTGTGTCTTCATGCTGTGGTACCCTGCCAGAATGCCTACTGAATATGTAAGTTCTTAGGTAGCCTTACTAGCAACAGAAAGCTTAGTTTATGACTGAAATAGGGGACATGCTCGTAGCAGTCATACTGATATTTGGAATGGGTAACAATTTGATGGGAATCTGGTAGCATTTTATACCATATTTCGACATCCTCTTTTGCTGTGCAACTGTCCTTGCCCTAATACTTGACAGGAGAATCTGAGTGAGTTGGTGCTGCCCATCAGCAATAATACACGGCTCTTCTGAGTTTGTCAGACTTACGGCAAACACATTTTCCTGTGGGCAGCACTCAGTCAGATTAACAGTCTAAGTAATTTTAAGAGAATAATTTCCAAAAGCTTCTCTAACAGGAGAAAGTGGAAAAGTCCGGATGCAATACACACCTTATTTTTGAAATGTAAAGAAACTGTCTCGCCCCCCCCCGCCAAACCACAGAACTCCACTCCAAAAAATAACACCCCAGTCAGTAGGACTGAGATTTTGGGTAAAATATCCAAAATTAAATGCCTGGATATAAGTGTCTATTTTTACACTGGAGGATGAACTCTCTTTATACTGAGTGGAGAGCTTGCCAGGGTGGTTGGTCCTGTTGGATTGTTCTCTGCCACAAATCACATCATCACCACAAACTGGCTACTCATCTAAATTCATAGAACTGTGGAATCCTACAATAGTTTGGGCTGGAACAGACCTCAAAGATCACCCAGTTCCATCTGCCAGGTACAGGGACTCCTTCCACTGGATCAAGTTGCTCAAAGCCCTGTCCAACCTGGTTTTGAATTTGTGCACGAAATACCAATGGGATTGTATTATCTCATTGCACTGACTGCAAAAATAGCTTAGAAATCTACCCCACATTCAATGCCTACATCTGGAGGCCTAAATTGAGCTCAATTAAGATCAAATCACAGACTGAGTTGCTTGGACAACTGTACTTGATAACTTGCATAGCTTAAGAAAAGAGGTGCTGATGTCCCCCCTTAGACTCTGTTTTAGGTGACGAAGTCTTTCTATTGTGGTTGATGTTTTCCTATACACTTATTTTTCTTTATGGCTTGTACCTATCCCCTATATACGGAGTTTCACGAACACAGAGTGGTTCTGCCAGTTCCTGAGACTAAAATTGCTGCCTCTTTGTGTGATCTTTTCCAGCCTGAACTTCCAGAAGCTCGTTCAGTGCTTTAGCATCTTGAGTGCTTAGACATGGGAGATGCGTTTTAATGCACAGCCATCTCCTTCAAGTCCATCATTTCATTTGCTACCTGATTTCACTGGGTGCCGTTTAGTATTCCTCTCTGGAGCTGTTTGCTTTTTCATGAAGGATACAAAAGACATACTTGCAGCTACTTAAGCAACCCTCCAGGTTGGTTTAATGTATATTTTACTAAAAAAAAAGTCAGCAAAGTGTCACGATGCAAAATTAGGGAGGAGCTGAAGCAGAAAGGTTGAGCAGCTGTCAGCTCCATCTGACTGAAGAGAGGGGTCCTCCCCTTTGGGGACAATATTGTAGGTGTCCTGCAAGCCCTATAACTCACTCCTTGGTGAGGTCAGGATGTTCTGGTGTTTGTAATCAACTGTGCCTGCTTCTCCATCCAAGGTGAGTGTTCCATTGCATCAGGCATAGCAGTAACTCATAAAAGTGGCTTTCTCTATATTAAAGGTACTAAGAATAGATAGAAACAAAGGGTGGTGGAAGTGAAGCACAGTAGTTCTGAACTGACATGTAGAAATTGATTCACAAATAAAATGTTGCAAGGCTCAGTAAAACAGGGAACAAATAGTGAGTTATGGGTTTATGGTAGAATCACAAGATAAGTGATAAAGACAGTCTTGTATAAGGATCATCTGAAATCCAATGTAGAACATTGATTTTTTTATATATATATATTTTTTATAATATATATGCGTCTGTGTGCCGTTGCTGGTGTTATTTCTACCCACTGCTATGACAGTATTTTCTTTTTTAAGCCCTTTCAGATACATATGATTGCTACATTCCAGTTCCTGGAAAATGATTGTTTTCAGATGAAGCTGTGTTTCAGGTGGACAAGTTTCAAGGATGTCATTGTCATGTCTTCTCTTATACAAAGGTCACAAGATCAGATAGACAATACAATATCAGTAAGATATGTCACTGTAGACAAGTTAACATGATTTTCAGCTTAAATGCACAGTAGTTCCCTCTGCATGAGCTGTTTTTAATTCCTGAAGTTTTCAAAAGACAAACTTATCCAAAGCTAGCAAACTGTGTCAGCAGTTATTTGGTGCTTTTTCAGAAAGTCCACGAAATATGAATTTCAATGACTTTCGACAGGATTCATGATTTATTATGACAGCTACTGTGCAGCTTTAGACTCAGTAATATTTTGTACCTGTAGTGAAGTTATTCTTAATATAGCATGAATTTCCTCATTTTTTATTTTTTTTTTTTTTTGCTTTTACAGCTGGAAGAAGATCTGCCAATAGTACTATCACAAGCTAATCCTTTTATCTCTTAGAACATTATATTTATTATTCTACAGAATACAACTTGCAAATCATCCCAAAATTGTATGTGCCTTGAGCTTCTGGAGGGAAAGAGCTTCTATATTATCATGTGGTTGCTCTTAGAAATCAGATGCTGCTTTTTGCCTATTGCTCTTGTGATACTATTTTCATTCCCAATGCAGGATAACTGTACTTGGAGACAGTGTCTACTCTTAGCCTATGTAGGAGGAACACCAGATGGATATGACAAATAAATGGAGGAAGCACAAGGTACCAGTAGCATGATTATGATTTGTGTAGTCGCAGAACTCCCACTGTCTAGCTATTGTCAGGCATTTTGTAGTCATTATGGCACAGCAGGTAAATATTAATGGGAAAAGATTACGTACTGTGAGACAGAGCATTAGACTGTGTAAATCACCAGAGCTCAGCTGAAGCCAGTGGAGCTATAAGACTTCAGACTTCAAAGATATGAGCCTTAAACTCTTCCTTTTCCAAAGAAAAATAAGCATCTTGAATCTCCTCCACCATGTGCTTCAGGCTGTTCTATCTATACAGCCAGTACTTTAAGTATGTGTATAAAAATATCTATAATACTTAATACCTGGGGGTGATTATTATTTTGGGGAAGGGAGGGCAATACCCATTATGTACCTGAGGAAAAGGTCTGTATCTGTAACTGTCAGCAGTTTCTGTAATTACACCCACTGCCAATATCAGCTCTTGGAATTCCCCTTTCATACAACTACAGTCTACTTTTGTCCTCCTTCATCAATGAAGCTGAGTGTGACATCCTCTAACAAGGTTGGTAGGGTGGTTACACGACTCAATTATTAACTCAAATGCAACTCGCGTACTGCAGCAAATAGAATTTCTTCTGACAGGCTGCTTGTCATATTATGGCCTTATTTGATTAACTCACCCCTTTGGAGGTGTTCATGATCTCATTATATCTTTAATGATAAAATTCCCTTCTGCTATGTGCTATTTTATATTACGTTAAAAGGAATTCATTCATTTTTCGCTTGTCACTTGCATAATTGGATAAATATTTAACAGTGGTAAGTTGATTAAATTTCTGCTAAAACTGTACTCACTAGAAAAGAATATTCTGGACACCTTAAAAGTTGGTCTGTTGGTCACTGGTGGAGCAGGTTGAATGAAGTCCTTCTGTTTGCTTCTGTGGAGTCACAAAAAATGAGTAACAATGAAAGATTTAACTCCAGTAGAAAATAATGAATTTGTTAGATTACACTGGAAAGAGCTCAATTAGAAGATGGGAGCCGTGACTGAGGTGGTATGTGAGAGAATTCATCAGAGATAAACAGGGTCACTGTTCTGAATCTGTGATGCTGAATCCCAAAGTCAAGGAACAATTCTTTAAGCTCTGTTTGAAGGGGTTTTAACTTATTTCAACAAACACAAAGTGTATCTACTTTTCAGGTCCACAGGCCTTCTTCTCCCACAGTGATGTTTGGATGTCCAAATGTTTTGTTTTAGACATATCCATAGGACTCAGTATGTTGTCAAAAATGGTGTCAAAATTTGTATTTCAAGTATTTTACTGACTCAAGTTATTGATGTCAAACTGGCTGTTAATCCTTGAAAACACATATAAAATTGTCTTTGCAGGATTCACAAGGATTTCAGAAGTAGTTTGTTTTGTTTTGTTTTGTTTTGTTTTGTTTTGTTTTGTTTTGTTTTCCCCACATTGCCTCTGTCTCCATATCCATAATTATTATGATGTTAACACTGGTAGATAAAATGTTTCTTTAATTCACTTTTAGATCTTAATATGAAAATCACTGGAGAAAAGCATATAATTATTGAACAACTTTATTTGAAAGGATAACATTATGCAAAATGTCCACTAAAATAATCACTGACATTTTTTATTCGGAAAAAAAAGACTTAAGTATACATTTATCAAAACTGAAAAGTCTAATGTGATTAGTTTTATTTAATTGTCTGTTGTCCAGGACGGTGAGGTGAAATTCCAGTCATAAGATTTTAACAACCAAAAATCTGTAAAATCCTTGGCTCCTAGATATTAAGATAATCAGGGTACCAGTAGATCTTCTGATCCATTCCTTTGCCCCAGGAAAATATCAGCTCAGACAGTGCCTTTCAGGTAGATGTTTGTATAGTCTGTTCTTAAAATCCTCCCATGCTGGGGATTTCACAGCTTCCCCAGGCAAACCACCCATGTTTCCCTATCCTTGCTATGAAATATGTTCTTGAGTTTTCATTATGAATAAGCTCAAATAATTTCAGGCATAGTTTTTACTCTCCTTAAATACAAATAATTTTATAAAATCAGGAATTAAAAACAGAAGGCTAGATTCGGGGGGGAAAAAAAGAAATAGAAGTGAACATGAACAAGAGAGAGATTTTAACGTATTTAAGGAAGCATAAATTTTCCAAGTCTCATGTAATCAAAGTGTTCATGATTCCAACTATTTAAAGGCACCAAAACTCTTCACATCATGTGGTTTCCCCAAATGAGTCTCTGGAGGCACTTGCTTTTCTCCCTTAACTATAAACAGAGATACCTGAAACTGAAGATGATGTTAGATGACCAAATCATATGCCTGAATTTACTTGGGCCCATCAGCCTTTTCTGATGTTAAGTAAAATAATTTATTCATCTAAAGGCACCATCTTTCATTTTTCATTCTGTTGGACTCAGCAGTTTCGATTGCCAAAGAGTATTCCCAGATTCTGGGAATAGCACCATCTTTTAAAATGTTTATTTGTAGAAGTTTTCCCTTGTGTGACATTGACCTTGGCTGACTCATCGTCTTACAAGCAAAATATGCTGGAAGTTTCCATGGACAATAAGCCAATCTGAGAAGACATTTTGCATACAGCCACTCAGCTTTGAACAGTAAGAGATGTTATTTGTGGATTGATCTCTGGCTGTTGGCCTTACTGTCAAACAACAGTACCAGAAACACCTAATTTACCAGAACAGACATAGCCTATAATCTGTTGCCTAATTCCAAAAGTTCCAGGCAAGGCCACAAAGAAAAGTCATGTTTGGACATTTGACATAGTAATCTATGTAAGTAAAATTTATCCAGGGATCTGCACCGGTCTGAAAAATGTCTAGGAGTTCATAATTTGGAAAAAAAAAAAAGGAAATAAAAGCAAAACTTATCCCAATTGATTACTCTTATCTTTCAGTCATTGCAACAAATAGATTAAAATACTTGCCATATGATTCAGATGGGCAATCACAGAACAGCATTCCGGACAACAAGCTCTGAATAATTTTACTGGGAACCTGCCAAAGGCTGAAAATTATGGAATGAAAAATGAATGATGAATAAATTAATAAACAAATCTGTTTGCAGAAATTAGTGTTGATTGCTAAATGATTTGCTGCCTCACAAATGGGGCTACATTAATCCTGAGATTTGTTCTGTAATAAAATTATTTGGCCTTTTGTAGCACCTGATTGAATGCATGTTGAATTCAGATTCTCAGCTACTTCAGTGGACTTTGAATTAGGCCAATGGGACATTATTCATTGTAATATCTTTCTATGCCCTTGGAAAGAAAGTTACCATTATTTTCACTCCACAAGTGGGGAAATTTCAGTAGAAACAGAGTATGGCCATGGTCGTAGAAAAGGTCATTGGCAAAGCTCATTGACACAGGACAGATGGAAAATGAGGAGAGTCATGTCCATGAGATTTAATTGCTCTACACACAGAAGTAATAATAGTCCATAAGAGAATGGGATTGATTAATTGGCTATTGAGTGTGAGTATCAGAGTTCTAAGAATAGAAAGTGAAGTTTGGAATATCTACAATATCACACCAAAGCTATTATTTTTTTCTTCAAGAGCATTTTTTTTCTTCCCACAAATTAATTTTTGATTTGCAGTATGAGAAAAAAAGTCATCTGCCACCTGAAGTCCTGAGCAGTCTTTTCCCAAACCCTCATTTGAAACTAGTAGGTGACAGTTGTACTATTTCACCCAAATTCATCTGTCTTTTTAACCTACGGAGGCCAAGTAGAGGAATCAAAATAACTTTCATTCTTAAGAGATGAAACCAAAGAAAAACAGTGGTGAGAAATGGGTTGTATGCTGTGCTCACTCACTCATTGGAGGGAGGGGAAATTTATTGACTGTGGGGGTCAATAAAATTGCCATGTAAAAGGGAGTTTTCATTCTGAGTCCTGAATTAACTCCACGAAATTTGGCAGAAACACGCTGCAAACAAGTCAGATCCCAAAGAGACTGAGAGCTTAAACTCTGAATAACCCAAAACAGACATCAAGGGGCTAAGGGACAGACAGCCCCCCCCCACACACCCCTGTATGAATAAAATCTGTCTCTTTCTGCTACTAGTGTAGAGAGGATACAACTCTCAGCAGCTGGGACATCCTCCTATGAGCATCAGTTAAGGGAGGTGGGGAAGGAACAGAGATTTAGTGCAATCCTTAATTTTCCACCTCCTAAGACAAAGGAAAGCATGGTCAGCACAGGACTGGTCCTAGAACATCCATAAAAGTATGGATGCACACTTTTCCGTTGTGTTTTTTTAGATCATTTTGATATTAAGGTTGGAATTGTAATGAAGATATGGGCCCTGAAATGACCTAAACCAGCACAGAGTCAATGCCTCATAGTTTTGTTCCCATAACAGGTGTGAGGGACACTGTCCTAAACTTGCTTAAAATAACGACACTATAAAAAAATGTTTCACAAAATCACAGATTATTCCAAGCTGGAAGGGACCCACAAGTCCAACTCCTGGCCCTGCACAGGAAAACCCAAAGAATCACACCATGTATGAATGACAATGTGTTTGCATTAAGTTAGATGTCATCATGTATAACAAGTGGAAAATAAAAAACTTGGCACCCATACCTAGCAGAGGGAAAGCAAATCAGCCACTACACTTCAGGTTCGTCAATTTAATCTCAATAGAATTCAGCAATTCAGGAGCCTCCAAGGAACAAATGTCCATCTATGTCCATCAAATGATGGACATAGAGAAATGATATAAAGAAACTCAGTATGTTTCTCAAATAAAATAGTTTTGTTTGTTTGTTTGTTTGTTTTGTTGGGGTTTTTTTGTTGTTTTTTTTTTTTTTTGTTAAAAAGAAAGGTCAATGCAGTAGACCTAAATCATACTATAAAGCTCAGTTGTTGCCACATAAGATATTTGCTCTTAAGGGACAGAAAATGGGAATTCCTTCAAGAGCTTTAAAGAGGTAAGAAACTCTATTAAAAGAGGTGATATGAAGCTAGAAGCATCTTACTGAAAGAGGCTGGATTCATGCATTGTTAGTTTTTAAACAGTCTTGACATGAAGTATAGGAGATTGCTTATGAAGTTTGCTGATGAGATGAGTGAGAAAGACATTGTCAATGCAGTGATAAAAATAGATACCACACAGGAAGAAACCAGTAATGTAGTAAAGTGTAAAGATGATTTAATGTCTTACTAAGATATGGAAGTTCATGAGCCGAGGGAGTAATAGCAAGAATTTTCTGTGTAAACTTCTAGGTCATTACTCAGTAACATCTTAAGGGAAGAAGATCAGAATATTCTTGACAGTCATAGGAGGAGAGGGTTCAATAGCACACAGATGTGTGAAAAGCAGCTGTGGTTGCTCAGAGAGGTGTCTTCAGTAGATTTAAGAAATTATTAATTTTTCTGCACAAAACTGCGATGAGAACTCATTTGAAATTATGTAGAGAGTTTTGACATGAAGGTTTGAAAACGAAGTAATAAACTGGACCAAACTGAGTGATAAACCTCTAGAGAAAGAAGATCCAGGAATTTGTAAATGAGGAAGCTGACAACAAGTCTAAACCATACTTAAATGTCAAGCCTGGCTCCAAATTAACCGCAATCTACAGACTCACAGTGAGGCAGTGACTGAAATTACATATAATGCAGCAAGTGACAGTGTTTTAGCAGAGATTTGATGCCTCAGTAATGTTCTACAATGACCTGCAACATCAGCAGTGCGACCTGGCACCTCCCTGATGTGGGAGCAAAGGGGTGCTTGGACCATAAATTCCTATAAGAAGAGATTGCATTGTTTATCTGAGGTCAACAGGAGGCAAACATTATTCAAGATATTTAGGATGTTGTGAATAAAAAAGGTAAAACCCTCTATTTGAGCAAAGGAACAATGAGCAACTCTGGCACCAAGTCACGTGTGTTTAATGAACGTACAAAAGGGCTCTTTGAATGCTGATCCTTGAATGTCAACAGCCTTCTCTGCTCCTATGTTCGCTTGGAAGCTTGATTTTCCTCTATATTCAGGCTATTTACTGCAAGATATGAGAATTCGTCTTAGTAGGCAATTACTTTAGTAGTAGATATCATAGAATCACAGAATGGTTTGGACTGGAAGGGATCTTAAAGACCATCCTGTTCCAAACACCTGACAAGGACAGGGATACCTTCCACTATCCCAGGTTGCTCCAAGCCCCATCCAACCTGGCCTTGAACACCTCAAGGGGTGGGGCAGGCACAGCTTCTCTGGGCAACCTGTGCCAGGGCCTCACCCCCCTCACAGGAAAGAATTTCTTTCTAATATCCAATTGTTCCTAATATCTCAAATATTTTGGAAAATGTTACAATTCTGTGATTCCCATCACTTATGCCAGTTTGGCTGCTTGTAGCCACCTTGACAGCCCTCCTTGCCTTTGCTGAGGTGTCTTCAGTGACCTGGCTGTCAGCTCTGCTGACACTCTTGTTAGTGTTTCTTCCATCACCAACATGTTTTTGGTGGCCATGCTGGGGTAGGATAGTGGGAGAAAAGTGGAAAATAGGATTGAAGCAAAAGGCTTCCCACTGGTGTGTTCAAGGTCTGATTTAGTTGCAAAAAAACAGACATCAAGCAGCTGCCAGTCCAGGAGGGCACAGCTGTTCTACAGGCTCTGTGTCATCTCTGTCTGTCCTGTATGGATGACTTAACAGGCTCTGTGTCATCTCTGTCTGTCCTGTATGGATGACTTATGTGCCCAAGAACACCTCAAACAGGGCCAGAGGCCCCCGGAGGTAACTAAGTCATTCAGCTTTTCAATGTCTCAGCTAAACACTGGAGCACCATAATACCTCTGATTACGTTCAACCTGAATTCAGTGTTTATAGATGATCTGGGGAGAAAATCATCATCCTACTTGCGGAATGGTTCAGAGACAGAGTGGTCTTCTTGTAAATATAGGGTTTGTTTTAATACATGCCCACACTTGACAAAGGGAGGTGGAGAAGAAAGCCCCGCCACTGGATTTAGTTGTAGGACTTAACAGACCAAAAGGATCTGAATAATGGAATAGCTCAAAGGCTTCGAACTGGTAAGCCTAAGTTTAAATATGACAGCAGTTTACTTTTTCTGAAAATCAAACTTCACGTATTCCTAGTGTTAGGAGGCCAAATTTTTGACAACTGACCTGTGCAGGACTGGAATTTGAGTTGAACTGTGGAATCATCTTAGCATGGTGTCACCATTATTTACCATCTGTCATGATTTGAGATAACCCCAAAATCCAATTCCCTAGTCCTAGCCCCCTTCCCCATCTCAACCTAATGTGGGATGGGTTTTTCCAGACAAAACACACCAGATTCAGAATGGGGGAAAGGGAATATATTACAATGACTGTACAAATAAATACTATAACACATTATACACACGATCACAACTATCTCTACCATGACATATAGTATTTACAATGGATCAGATCTCTTCTCCCCTCCAAATAAAAGTTCAGGAGGGAAAGAAAGACAGATCTCTTCCAGTCTGAAAGCAGGAGTATCTTCTTGATACTTGATGAGGCAGCAGGTTTTCCTCATCTCTCTTCCATGCAGCAGTTGCAACTGGGTTGTAGTAGCTGGATCTCTTTTCAATACACACAAGGGGGTCTCCAAGCCCCTCGGCTCTCCTTCGGTCCAAGCGAAGGCCTCACCTGTGGACTGCCAGCAGGGACAAGACTCGCGTCACCACAGGTAAATCACGAAATGCAGGGGCATTTTTGTGAAAGTCCCTTCCTCAGGAGTTCACCCCTGAGTCAGAACATCTTGGGCAGCATTCAGTTGCAAACCTTTGCCTCAAGAGTTCTACCAGAGCTCCTGTGCTATGTTCCAGGCTGCCAGCAGCAGGGGGTGGGGGGCAAGGTCAACTCCCCCCACATTCCTTTGGCTGTCCAGGTCCAGCTTCAGGACGCCTTTTGAGCTTCTCAGCTCCTCTCTCTCTCTGGTGCTGTTGTACTCCAAGGCTCCTCTCAAATAGGAGTCCATCTATTCCTCCTTTCTTGGAGGTCTCAAAGGAGTTTGGGGGGGTCTGGTATCAGTTCCTACCCCCAAAACTCTGTCTCTCTGCTGCTCTCTCTCTCTCTCTCTCTCTCTCTCTCTCTCTTTCCAGGAGTCTTCTCTGCGGTGCTGCATGTTGTTCTGCTGCTTCTCCTATTCAGTTCTTATCTGTCCTGGCTCTCTGCCACCGTTTCTGGACGCTGCTTCTGCCACTGCTGTCTCTGCTCACTCACAGTGGCTCAGCTCTCACCTACAGGCACTTAGCTCAGCTTTATGCTGTTCCAGGTCCCCGCAGGCCCCCGCTGGGGGCTGGGGGGCCAAAGCCCCCCTGTGGGGCTCTGAGCCCCTTCCTCGTGGCTCTACAACATGGCCACCTCTCCAACAACAACCAAACTACAACTCATCTCTTCCAGTGCTTGTGATATGTTTACATTTTGCAGGAGTGCCCATTGGACAAAACTTCAAAACTTCCAGGGGTTACCACCCCTCTGGGGTTTTACCATTTTGTTAGCCTCTGGGGGAAAACAAGATTCAAACCACTAACACCATCTGACAGATGTGACAGCAGTCCGTCTTAGATGTTTAAAAGCACACCACAATTAGTCCTCCTCCCCTAAACTTTAGGAAAATGTTTATGTAAGTGTTATTCAATATATTTTACACTCTCTTTAAAAACTGGCTCTTTAGATTTTAGAATTAAGGAAATGATAGGAGACAGGCCCATGTTTTCTCTGAATTGGTGCAGCTTTTTCAGTCAATGCAGCTATATCAGCTTAGACTTAGTCTACATTCCAAGACTGTACAATCTAATTATGAGCAAGACAAACAGAGAAAATATCAAACAATGGAAAGTACAGCAGATGAGAATAAAAATTATTCAGTGGTGCAGCTGCTTAGATTTGTTATCTTCACGCCTTAGAGATTCTATTAAGTTTCCAACACAGACTGTCTGGCTGCTTTTTTTGTAGTCTACTAGTGCACTAAATATCCATAGACATAAAAATACCAAAAAAATTCTTCCAAGCCAGAGGGAATAGAACTATAAATGTGCAAAACTCTGTGTCCGTGTATATATGTCATGTCAGTTAAAAAGGAAAGTGTAGTTCCTTGATTGCCTATACAAGCTCCATTTACTAAACAGCAAAAGTACCAGACATATGTTTTTCAGGGAGCATTATGTTGGCCAGAGGTTGTAAAAACAATTTCAGAGGCAGCCTGCCCACATTAGTTTCACGAGATCTTGATTACAAATTTATAAGAGACATACCTTAGACAGTGAGAGATGGTCTCAAAGATTACTGTCCTTCCTGCCATCTGCACACTCCACTGGGAACATTAGAAACCCTGTCCATCAACCAAAATAAACAGCTCTTCTCATGAACAGACCCAAAGAATGCCCTATAAATCATACCTGTCAAAAATTCAAGTAGCATTGCAGAAGACAGAAATCAATCCAAAACTCATTAGTTCGTCTGACAAGTGCTTAATCTTATATTGTTTAATGCCAACCTGAACAACTCAGACAGAATGGAACCATGCAAAGCAGTGGCTTGATTTTCTATTACAGAAACTTTTGCAGTGATTATAGCTTAATCTTTTCCTCAGATCTTCTTCCTTTTAATACTCCTTTTCGCTTCACCACCTGCCATCAGATATTGACTCCAGCAGAGTTTTCTTACTTCTGCAGGGATAGATGCATCACTATTGTCTCATTCAATAGCTTGCTAGATTGCACTTCTATATATTACAAATGTCTTCTACTAATCAGGATAAACAGCTATGGATGGAATTATATGTGGTAATATTTGAAGGGGTTGCGAAGCAGAATGGATATACTACTCACTTTTTATTAGATTTTTATTAAATCTTTTAATCTGCCAGCATGGAAGAAAGTGTGAAATGATTTCTGGATCCCGTGAGATAAAGGGAAAACACAGATACCGAAAGTAAGTGTTGCAAGACAGGGTGTTTCGTTCACAGATTTGAGGAACAAAACATATTACTGTTCCACGTGGAACTCATACCTTACGAATTTCTTAAAATATTGGAAGAAAGCATAGCTTGGTTTCAGTGGCTTTATTCAAGTGACTTAAACGTGACTAGGGACTGTTCCTTTTCACTCAGACATGCTGGTGTGGAACGTCTTGCATCCATGCTATTGGGCTCCCTGATTCTCCAAGTGTATATGCCTACTGCTAATTCTCCAAGGGTTGTTTAGGAGAGCCCTAAATGGCAGTGACCAAAACTGTGCACAGGATGATTCCAACAGTTTTAGCAAAATGAATGGTTAACTTCCAGTGTACAGCTGAATTATACTTATACTACTTATACTTAATCTTTCTGTTTAGTTTAATAGCACATGCAAGAGCTGTATTGTCCAAGCAAAAATACATCCTAGTATAAGAAAACAAATTTGAGGAAGAAAGACATGATTCTGAAGTGGCTTTCAAAGTGACACCTAACAACATACACAACGACATAAAGCTGGTGGGTTTATTTCTCATTTGCACAAAATATAAACTGAAACTTCAGAAGAATCACAATACATTCACATTGGGAGGATGCACTATGATTTTACAAGCTCAGGTGGTGTGCATTTGACACACGCTAATAGCAGATGGCCCTTTGGATCTGCGTACATCACAGACAAAGCAGAATTTCAGCTCTGAAACATGAAATGCATACAGCCAGTCACCTACAAAGCTAACAGCATAGCAAAGTAGCTTCCTGCATAATTCCAGTGAAGACCCAACTCATACAGAGCATGCTCCAGTCAGGCCATAGGACACAAAGCTTGTTTGCCCAGGTGCAATCCCTCTGGATTTTGGATGTCAGAGTGTATGTTGTAGGAGGAAGAAGTAGCCCTGTCTTTTGCTGTGTGTTTGTGGGTGTTCTGCAAGCAGCTATAACTGCCAACTGGATTTAGAAGAGGGATGCAACTAGCTTTTTTATTATTTTTCTTCCCCCCACACACATTAGAGTCAGTTCAATTCTTGAAGCATAAGGACCTCTTCTCAGTGTTGTGTCTTGTTGCACAAGGTAAAATCCCTTGCCTCGAGGATTTTGCTGAAGTCAAGCATTAGATCTGAGTTTGGAACTGTAACTGCTAATTAATGTCTTCTTTTATTTTAATGTAACTGTTCAAGATAAATACAAAGAAACTGGTTGTTGTGAGGGCTGAATATCTAAGACCTTGTTTTGGGATGCTGGGAAGACAGATAAGTATTCTGGAATAGAACGTGGTTTGAGAATGGAAATATTGGGTTTGGAACTGGGGGGGGGGGAAATAAAAGAGATCTGGGTAGATTTGGGAGTCATTCAAGGGAAAACAGCTGAAAGAAGATGAAGACATAAGGGAGGAGATTGGTGCTAGTGCTGGACCAGAACACAGTGAAAAACCGTATTCAATTTTGACTTCACAGAGATTGTATCAAACAGCTAAGGACATCCATCAGAATCTGATAGCAGATGTTCAGGAATAATTTACAGCCTGTGCTACTTTAGGAACAATAAGTCCTGTAAATATATCCCCTGTCTGCTTTTTACAGAGAAAAAAAGATGAGAGACAAGCAGAACAATACAATGGATTACAAAATCCTGCAGCAGTAGGAGTTAAGGAAATGGAAATAGTGGGTGGTTTCTGTGATAGGCCCAGGAAAGCATGAAAACCCTGCTTGATGGTGTAGCTTCTGGATCAGTGGGTGATTTTTAGTTCACTACAATTCCACTTCTCACATGGCTTATTTTAAGAGGGAAGAAATAGCACTTTAATTATGTCTGTAATAATCCTTACAGATTTTACAGGTGTTCTCCTCTCAGTCCTTTGCTCCAACTTCTTATTCCTAAACCAGCTTCACAGCCATATTTTTCAGCTGTCATTTGGAGGCTACTTTTCCCAGGGGATCTGACCACTGGTGTCCCTAATTTCTGAGTTTGTATTTCTCCAGGCTCCTGTCGACCACCAGGCACCCAGCCTTCCCACTCTGTCCTTCGTTTTCCTCATCAGAATCATTCCCCGCTTCTTCCCCCCGTATTTGAGTCTCAACACAGAATCATCACTCACCTCACCTCTGTCCCCTTGCCATGAGTTTGAGAATATTGTGAACTTTCTGTTAGCTGGAAGGGAGCAGGGACGGCAAAGACATGTAAATGCACAATTGCCTTAGAGTTGTTATCATCTGAGGAGTTACAGATGACACACTATCTTTTTTGGCTCCAGTTGTATTGACTTAAACAACAAACTTTCGCTGCATCTTTGGGGAAAACTGTTGGGGTCTCCGAGGAAGAAAAAAGACAATATGCAGCATGGAGACAAGTTTATAATCCGGATTAGGACAAATGCTTATCTGATTGGACTGATACAAGGACTGGACAGTTGTTTTATTATCCCAGTTAATCCCCAGTTTTCCTACATGCGTTTATTGTACGGGTTTTATACTGTTTGTACCCCAGTTGCTGTTTCTTAAAAAATCCTCCATATTGTCTTCCCCATCCCCACATAGTTTTCCCGCCAAAACCCCTGTTTTCCCGCTCCTCTGCCTGCCATTGGTCAGAGTTTGGTGCAGTGCAGAGGTAGCTACCATTGGCCCATTTCCTAACCACACCCAAAACTCCTCCCCTCCTTTCCCAGTTATCCAATTACCTTCATCCCTGGGATGCCAATCTCATGCTCCTCCCTAGCCCAGACTCCACCCCTGAACTTACCCTATATAAGTTGTTACTCCCCTAATAAAGATTGGCATTGCTTCACCGGACCTCTGTCTGTGACAAGAACCCTTATTGCGGTGCTCAACCCCATTCCATACCCCCGGGTTGTGGCAAGTGGCGCCCAACGTGGGGCACAGTAGAGGTCCTCTGTATCAGAGGAACTCCTGTGCTGTCCACTGGGCTCAGGCATCTCCAGGAGGGGAGATCGCTCCGCCAACCCTCCTCTGCAGAAAGTGACAGCTGTGGACTTCGACGAGTCGCACGGGTCGCGCGCCTAGAAAGGTGAGCTGCAGGGGACACTCCTAACACCTTCCCCAACACCCACCCCGCAACGCAACTAAATTAAAGAAAAAGGAGGAATAACATCAGAGAGCAGTCACACAGCCACAGTAACACCATGGGCTTGACTCTCTCTACCTCTGAAAAATTTATCTATCGCCGCCTCAAAGATTTCATAATTGAGCATGGTCACCCATTGGACAAAAAATCCGCCAAAGCCCTCGCCAAATGGCTAGAACAGCGTAAACTTAAAGTCACAGAGGACACAACATTCGAGCAGTGGGAAGCTATAGGCTTCCAGCTCTGGCGAGCGAGCGACAAGGGTGACCGGCTTGGAAAAGAGGCGATACTAGCCTGGAGGCTTGTTCTGATGGTGCTACAGCACCAAATGATGAACAAGAAAATCAGCACTACCAACCAAGACGCTGAGACCTCCAAGAAAACTACAGAAATCACAGAACATGCTGGCACGGACACCCATTCCACGGACAAGGACACTACCAAGGACACGGACATAGACTCACAAAAAGGCGGGAGGGAGAAGAACCTTCCAGCAACTACCCAAAATGGCGGGAGGGAAGAGACGGAGTCGGAGTTAGAAAATGGCGGGAGGGCGCGAAGATCAAAGCGTCGGTCGCAAAATGGCGTCGAGGAGGCGGGCCCCCGGGATCGCGAAGGCAGGAAGAAGGGAGGATCCCGGGAGAGACTGGCGCGGGAAAAGCGGAGGCGTGCCCCTGTAGCTCCACCTTCTAGGACGCCTCCGTCCCCGCCTACCCGTGTGCGTAACCCCTCCTCTGACACCTCATCTGCCACGCCTACTTCCGCCACTCCAGTCTCCTCCCGTGACACGTCACCTGCCCGGAAACCATGGGGAGCTGTGGGTGGGGCCAGGGCAAAGGCCACGCCTAGCATTCACAAAAATGGCCGCGCCCATGACACCGAGGCCTACCCCGCCTGCCGCTACCCCGACTTAGACTGCGACTGGGTACCGCATCCCTCGGAAAGGCGGAGGCCAGACGTGTGGAAGGCCTTCCGGGAGGAGGCCGCGGGTGCCCAAGACATAGAATTCTTAAAAGCCTTTCCGGTTTACTATGAGGAAGGGAGAGAGCCAGAGTGGAGGCCTATATCTTATCCCATGTTAAAAGATATAAAAAAAGCCATTGTCGAATACGGCTTGGGCGCTCCCTTCACAGTGGGCTTAATTGAATCATTTTTCCTGGCGTACACCCTAATCCCATTTGACATCAGGGCGGTGATTGGGGGGTTGCTAACCACGGTCCAAGTCTCAGCATTTGAGACAGAGTGGAAGAAAAACATTGTTACCTACGTGAATGACCGGGCGGGGGGAAGAGGGCTTACCCCTAAGCAAATAATAGACGTTATATGGTGAGGGAGACTATTCTAGCAGGGAGGAGCAGATCAAATTAGGCCCAAGAATTTTAGATAGGAGCAAAGAATTGGCTTTAGGGGCCGTGAAGAAGGTGGTAGACGCATATGTGCCTACACCTTCTTTCACCATGATTAATCAAGGCCCAAAAGAATTATTTGCAGATTTTATAACTCGGTTAAAGGAAGCAATCGCAAGGCAAGTTCCTCAGAAAGAGTGCCAGGAAATTCTATTTAATAAATTGGTTGTCGAAAAGGCCAATGAGGACTGCCAGAAAGCTTTAAAGCTTCTAAAAGAACCCACCCTGCTAGAAATGATTGAGGCGTGTAAGAACATCGGGTCGAACTCCCATAAAGCACGTCTATTGGCTGCTGTGTTTTCGGGTCCAAATCATTGTTTTGAATGTGGAGAGAAAGGCCATTTCAAAAAACATTGCCCTCGCCTCACAGCGTCCACTCCAGACCTTCCCAAGACGCTGTGCAAGAGATGTGGAAAGGGGCGGCACTGGACATCTGCATGTCGCTCCACCACAGACATTAACGGCGAACCCCTCTCTCCGCGTCCTTCACGTAGGTTGAGGAAACGTGTCACCTTTTCCTCCTTACCGGACTTAAGGTCGGGTGAGTGTGAGCCGTCGGGAAACGGGGAGCTGAGCGCTCGGGGGAGCGCGATGACACAAGTCACCCCCGCGTTGTGCTCCATTCTGCGCCATCCATCGCGCCCAGCTACCCCGTAACTCGGCTGCCGCTCCCTGATCCAGTCCCGGTAAGTAAACAGCGTCTTCCACTCCCTTGGATCACGTTATCAGTGGTGCACCCCTCCACACACCTCAGCTCGTATGAGCAACTTGCTAGGGTAGTACCATCCACGCCTGTTGATCCAGATGTCACATACTTAATAACATCACATTTTTCGGCGGTAGGTAAGGGAATTGTTGTAGTACCTACCCTCCTGACGGGACTGTGTCATAATAACATTGCTATATGTTTAACTGTTCATCTTCCCCCTGTCCAATTAGAGGACGGCTTCCCGGTGGCCAAGCTCGTTTCCATTGTTCATCTTTTGACTCATCACATAAGGCACCATAACGAAGCGTGGATAACAGGGAGTGGACATGACTCTCGCTGGTAAAATAGAGCCGTGTGCGAACGTGGCGTTCCGGGGACATAACACCCCTGGAGTAAAGAGGGTGAAGCTTATTTACAGTGTCATCATCTTGAGTTCTCTGAAGGTCTGAACGAATCCACCTAAAGGGTGGATTAAAAGTTCAGATATGGGCAGGGATGACAGAACTGGGAGTGTTCAGAGTCTCAACTTCTGCTTCATGTTTTGCAATATATAATTTTAATAGCAACAACAACAACAAAAATAAAAGCAGTAATAGCACCTCCATCCTTGGAGACACTCAGAACTCAAGTGGACAAGGTCTTGTGCAATCTGATTTAATTAAGTCTGCATTTAGTATCAGCCTAGATTGGATAATATCCAGAGGTCCCTTCTGACCTTAATTATTCTATGAATCCATGATTAGTAGCTGTTAATAGCAACGGTCCTGAAAATGAAGATTTAAAATATGCACAGGGAATGAGATGAATCCACACCTTTTTGTGGATCTTGAACTTAAATTATTTACCAACATGTAAGCATGATTTTATTTAAATCAGGGGATAATTTCTTTTCCCAAGGGGGAGAAGGAACTATAACGTTACTTTAGACACATGCTTGAATGTCATGGAAATCAATGGATTTTGAAAATGTGCCTGAAGTCAGGCACGTGTGGCGTATTTTCTGGAGTTGTAGCCTATGGTGGGGGAAACGATATTAATAACAGAAAGTAGCAGTTCCTAGAGATTAGAAAGAGATTACATCTCACAGTACTTCACCTTGGGAAGTCTTTAACCATTCCTCGGTAAACAAGACCATTATAATGAAAAGTCTTCCCTTGGTGACCCTTGAAATCTTATTAGTGAATGGGATCTTTCCTTCCTCAGGGGCTTTATTGACTAACAGCAGAGGAGTGATTCCTCCAAGGTTTGTGGAGGGAGCCAAACTCTTGTGTTGCTACTTGTGTCCTGGGCAACAGGGGAAAAAAATCCCATGCCTGTGGGTTTATGTCACTGTTTCACTTTATGTTCCTTCAATTCCAACCAGGTTCAAGAGATGTTCCTCTAACACTAAAAAAATATTTCAGCATCCTACTCAGTAACTGAATGAGAAAATTCACATATACTATCACTAAGTAATAACTGTTTTGTTTTTCCAGGGAGGATTAGTAAAATAAACACTTCACAGATAAAGTTCCAGGGCTTCAGGCCAAGGTATTTATTGACTTAGAAGGTACTTATCTCTTAGTTCACTCCCATGTAAAAAATATAATGATAGTAATTATGTTAAAAAAACAGATTACTTTTTAAATTATTTAAAAGTGCTCTTCCAGAATTTAACAGGATGATAATTACTCCAGCAGCTTTTATGACCTGTGGGGGAAAAAATTAGCCACAGGGAAAAGGAAGGTACTAACCTGCTCTTTATATTTAATTTTTACTTATTTATTTAATTATTTTTACTATGGTGTCTTCATTTCAAATACACCTGGTCTTAGGGGAAATAAACTGAATTCTGAGGATGGGGAAAGATTCAAACCCCTTGAAACTGACCATTACACTAAAAGTCCCAAAAGAGAGAGATATCTGACAATTGTCAAAGTGAGCACCTAGATAAAACACAGACAGAACTAATATTTGTAGCTCAGAATCCCAATATCTCATAGAAATTCAGACACCTGATTTTTTTTCTTATTCTGAAATAGAACAAAATGTCACAATATGAAGATTCCTGCAAATGTTTTTATGCATAATTACAGTATTTCTCATTCTGATTGTTGCTTAGCTGCTTCATATTGTCATTAATAGTGTAAAGTAAATCTTGTAACAAAGACCATTATGTTCTTTGAGCTTGCTTTCCCAAACCTTACACTCAAACATCGTGGGAAGCGTAAAACAAAATGTGATGCTTATATTTTTATATATCTGTGAAGAAATAAAAAAGCAATCCATATGGACATGTATAGATAGGGAAGAGATCAGAGGATCGAGCTGATAAAAATTTCCTCTAAGGGACTAGAAAGCCTATAAACTACCCTTTTCCCAGGACACCCTTCACATCTGCCCTGGGTTTTATGAATTCCACCTGTGCTTTTATTAAACATGTTCTAAAAGGAATTTAATCAGATTATCTCAGGTTGATGTAGATACTCAGCCTGAACTAAATTGTTTCAATTTGCTGAACATTGTAAATAAATAAATAAAAATGCTGATCCTAAGTGATGTTTGCTGTTCTGATTTGATTTCATTTCTGACCTGAAAAAATCAATTACTTCCACCGCCAAGTTTTATCCCCCCTTCTCCTCTAACTTCATACTTAAGTTAATGGACTGTAGAGTCAGAAGGGACCACTGTGTTAATACAATCTGACTGCCTGCATAGCACAGACCATGGGAATTCTCTGCAGTAATTCCTGCCTGTAGTAACATACTTCATAAAAAAAAAGAAAAAAAAATTTAAAAAAATTACTCTAGTTTTAATTAATTTTCATTTGTGGTTGTAAGAAGCTCATTACTACTCCAAGTATTCCAATCCAGCCAGACCTACCTCTGTATACAAGTAGGTATAAGAATTTAAAGTATATGACTTGTTAAGTAAAACAAATTTGGGTTGGGTTGTGGATTTGGTGGGGGGTTTCGTCAGGGTTTTTGTGATTTTTTTTGTGGGTTTTTTTGTGCTTTTTTTTTTCCTTGCTCTAGACAGATTCATTTAGACTGTTCTAGAGAAACATTAGCCTACTTTGACAACTAAACCCACAGAAGAAAAAATAGTACTTCTTCCCTGAATTCTCTCCTAAGTCTGACAGTTTTAAACCTTTAGCTGTTATTTTTCCTATTCTGTTTAGGCAGCAAATTTAAAGAACAGATCTGCACAGGAAAATCCACTTTCAGAGATAACTAAAACTAGAAGCACTGTAGCTGTCAGTTTATACATAATTTACTGCAAATTTAGCCCAGATATAGGTCTGTAGTGATGTAACTACACTGATTCCAGGACAGAGAGTGTCTCTGCATGGCACTATACTATACTACATAAATATATAATCTCATTTAGAGGCAACCCTGGCATCTCTGCATGGGATGCTGTTGTACCAGGTAGGCAGCTCTCCACTGAGCAATTCAGGGCAAGAACTCTCTTTTCATTATATGCATGTATGTGTAACTGCCTCTCCCTGGGGTCTCGAGGTATTGCTGTGCTAGAAATAAATTATAATAATGAATAAGTGACCTGGACACATACAGTCCAGGAATCCCTGATGTATGCAAATGGTGTTCCATGCAAAGGGCTAACACTAAATCCAGATGATAAAGTTAACTTATAGTTCTGCCCTGTGCATTTTAAATTTTATGTGAGCTTGTTATGCAGAGCATTTTGCCCCGAGAGAAATAAATTAAAAAGAAAAAAAAAAAGAGATAAATGTGAGATGATAGCATCCACCTGTTTAGTATTAGCAAGGGCACCAGAAAATTCCTGAATACTCCCACTAAACTGTGACAGAGGAATTCACTCTGACCATAAACCCCATTGGCAGAAACTGAGCAAATTATTTCATTCCAAATAGTCAGCCATATATTTGCAAAACTATCCACTCGTGAATTTTACAGCATGCCCAGCTCAGAGACATTGGACAATAATTATGCAACAGCTAAGCATGTGTAAGGGCTGGGATAAACAGCCAGCATGGGCTCAGAGGGGCTTTAGGGGACTTGTGTTATTGTAGGGTTGTGGTGTAGCAGCGAATGTCGGGGTACCAGGTACATCACCTGGCCAAAGTCCTCCAAGTGCAATCCTACTCCTTTTCTGGTCTTGACACTGGGTTGAAAACTTACAGCCCTTCAAAGCAGAGTTTGCAGTTACACTTCTAGTGATTTGGTGATAATTGAATTTCAAGCAATTACTGGGAATGGTGGGGATCTTTCACTTGATTTTTTTAAAGTAAAGACATTACAAGCCAGTGGGATGTATGTATGGATGTTAAAAGTCCTGTGACACTATTATAAGAACCGTGAGCTTCTATAGCGTGTTGGACTCCCCTCTACTTGTTTGTTTACTGAGAAAAAAAACATCACTCAAAAAATACCATTAGAGCAAAATCACACATATTTTTCAGATGGGCTGAATAAAAAACAAAGGAAGAAGCAATAGTGATCTGCAGGAATCACACATTCACGTGATAAGTGTCTGCTAGAACTCCCCTTGGCAGCCTTTTCACAAATAATTCGTTGAGGAGTTTGTTTTTTTTTTTTTTAATTTTTAAAGGCTCAAATGTTTGGCAAACCATTAAGAACTGTTTCTCCATATTAAGCAAACAACCAGGTTAGACCTTTATCCACCAGACAATGTTGAGGCTGACTCTGTCCAAGGATTGTCTAGGAGCATCTTCATGCCTTTTGACTTCAAGCATTTTAATATTGATGTTAATAGAAGTATTTCATCATTCCAGGACTTGTACTTTGCATTTTGGACCAAGTAACCTACTGTGATGTGAGTAATTATGTTGGCAAAAACTTTGTGTATGCCATAGAGCTCCCTACGTGGGTTTAGAAAGCTGCTGCAAGATGAAAAAGAAGCTAAAATGATGAAGCAGAATAAAAGTCACCTCCTCTGCCACATAGGGGCCATTTGCTGGTCAGGAATCACTGACCAGCATGTATTTTGAAGTCGTTGGTCAGAAATGCATTCTGTATCTCTGGCAGAAGGGTAGGAGAAACTACTTATGCTACTTTCTGGATAATTGCCAGTCCTCCGAGTTAAAATTCACAGTTTTGGCTTGGAATATCAGAGGCATTTAAAATCCATGCCTTGCTAACTAACTAGGAAGGGAGAAATTCCTAATTTGTCAACATTAAGATTTTGGACCTAGAAAAATGAATCTGTTCTTCTGATAAATCGTAATGTAAATTTTGGTTAATTGAACAGCATCAAAACACTGTTTTCTCTGTTCTTGGTCTATCGTGATCACCTTAAATTGCATAGTTGTGTCTGTTCATATGCATATATATGTATTTTACAGGAAATGCATATTGCTAAAACAAACTTGAAATCCTGACTGATGCTAGAAATCTCTTTCATAATAAATACTGATGAAACATTCATCTTACAGTGACAATTAAAGCTTCTCAGGAGCTGAAATAGGACTCAAATCTTTTGAAACAATTCAACCCTGGATCTTTGCATTATTGTCTGAAAACACATTATTCTTCACTTTACAAAGTGTCTGTTCCTGCTCTGCTGCAGAAATTCACTCTTTAGCCTGCAAATGTGAAATTTGTGCTCCTTCACAAGAGAAGATCCTCTATAGCAGATCCCATGGGAATCACTGAATGGGAAGAGATAAGCCCAGTTGCTCTGTCACACTGTGAGTGGATCTCACTATCTTCTGCTGAGACCCAGCATGATTCAAGGTGACCTCTTTTTTCATTAGAAGAAACATGCAAGAGGTTCCTGTGGTGAGAGAGTAAAGAATAATTACTTGCATCCAAAGGATTAAGGGGGTACTAAGCAGAAATGTAGGGTGCTACAAGGAAAGTGATAATTTCTGTGTCTCCTTAGCAAAACTTCCTTTTATCTCTCTATCACCTCTGGCTTTTATGCTACAGCTCATCAAGATCTTCAATACTGTCTGACACCAAAAATTCCTTGTGGCTTTTAATACATTATTCTGGGTGTTTGAAGCCTTTCAGTAGACATGGTGGTGAATAAAATGAAGCAAAACCCTGACCAGAAACCTTTGAAATGAGAAACAAAGCTCATGAGCAGTTCCACAGGACATCCAAGATTAATCAGCTGTGCCTTGTGGGCATAGTTTTGGAGTCAACAAACAGAGTGTTGTCAGATGAAGAAAGGGTGTGAGGAGGGACAGAGAGATCCTGATGTGCATGTTACCTCAGCTAGCCTAGCATGATGTTTCCTTGACTCAGCAACCAGCACAAGGAATTTACTGAACTCCAGGCAGCTCTTGAAAACTCAGTGGGATTGTGTGTGATGGGAGCCTCATGCAACTCTATCCAGCCTGAGAGGAGGATGCAGTTCTCTCTGCTTTCCAACAACAGGACCAATCTGATTCTTTTCCACCTTTGTGAGATTATGTCTGTGCTGCAAATTAATTGAAACAAGGACAAACATGGATGGAATCCCCTTCTAAGTAAGGAGTTCCTATGCTGCCTCTGATAAGTATCATATTTTGAAGACTTCTCTTCTAGAACATCCCAGTCCACAATGTCATGACAAAGTCAAGTCTGGTCTGTGCCCAGACCTGACTGCAGAGGCTCTTGATGCTTGGCTATCTGGAAAAAAGACCTGCACTTCTGTGTGTCAGGTTTCTCCAAAACTATGGGACATGGGAGCCATGAGGGAAAAGGTATGGGATCCAGCTAAATGACTCTGGTGTTCAGTCCTAAATCATGACTGTAGCACCAGAAAACTAGGATGATTTCAGACACCCTTTTAAACTTCGGGAAATAATACACTAAGCCCAGGAATCAGCCCTTATTACCACCTAGTTCCTTGCTGTAAAGGTATTGCTGCTGAAGATGAGACAATACAGGGAGTGAGCAGTGGGTACTTAGCTAACAGTGAAATAATCGTGATCAGTGTGATAAGTGCTGCTGAAATAACTCCTACTTTCCCACCCCTTTCAGAGATAAAGACCTCGTGATAAGAAGGCAGCTAGGAGAACTAAATTTATTTTGCTGGCTAGAAATACCTGTAATTTATTCCTGAAAAGTATAGAGATCATGCTGATTTCATAGCAGAGAGTGAGGAGGGGAGAAAGCCTGCTAAGTTCCCTGCACATTTCAGATGCTCTCCTATGGTTTTCTGCAGGGACTGAAATCACAGACTCGGTGTACAAGGCGTACAGGAGCAGTTTGGATAATGACTTTGCTTGAGCCAAGTTACCTCTTCCCATGGCGAAGTGAAGGACTTTACTATTTTCAAGAATTTTTATTAATTTCACTCTCCTCTCTTATAATATCTCACCTGGTTAACACAAGACAATAACCCCAATACCTTCTCTGTTAGCAGCCTGCACTCCCTCCCTTCTCTCATTTTCTTCTGAGAAGACCTTCCTGGTCAGATCCATGAATCCTCCATGAAGAAATCAATCAGGGGAAGATGTGGGAAGAGGGATGAATTTTGTTTCAAGAGCTGTTGCTGTTAATAGCATATGGATAAAGCATATGTTCAGAATCAATAATCTCTGCTTAAACTGAATAATGCAGTTTTGTGTAGAGCCCTTGTCACTAATTCTGACAGACAGGTCTTCCTCCCTCGAGTAATGGGTCTGAGCTGGTATGGTCCTTCCTACCATAAATTATGAAAGATTGAGTGGCTAATGCAGATATAATCATGGAATCATGGAATCATAGAATGATTTAGGTTGGAAAGGATCCTAAAGGACACCTTCCACTAGACCAGGTTGCTCCTAGCCCTGTCTAACCTAGCCTTGGACACTTCCAGAGATGGGGCAACCACAGTTTCACAGCACTCACAGTGTATAGTATTACCTGTTTGGGGCTCATCTGTCTGATACATCCTTAGCATAGGTGAGTGGGGAAGGAGTTTTTATTTGGTTTTAAGTGTAGAAAACTGTAGCACTAAATCTGATGAGAAACTTGTTTAAACATGTCTTAAAATGGCCTTTTGTGGTCTCTTTGCAAACACGTGTTTCTTCTTCCCAGCACCCCCCAGGACAGGTTATCTCCCATGCAGGAATGTCCTGGGAAAGGTGTCCTGAGGTGTTTCCCATTGGACCTTGTTACCCCATCCTGTGACTGGGTGTTCCTGTAAGCCCCTTGAGACTTCTAATTGGTTACTCTGTGAATCCCCCTAAACCCTATAAATGTAACACCCCCAACAATAAACTCTCTCTTGCCTCCTCTCCACGCTGGTGTGCTGTCTCTGTACCAGCCATGGGGCCACGTGGGTGCTGGGGGGAGGGGAGGGCACCTCTCCCCTCCAGGCTCGGGGCCTGAGAAACCCTGTCGCTGGAGTTCCCTTTCCCCATCCCCTCAAGACGTCGGAATGGTTCTTCAGATGGAGATGGAACTAGAACTGGGCTCCCCCACGCTGTGGGTGGGGAAAGGGATCCAGAGAAAACCCCCTGATATATGTATCAAATTGCCAAAAACATTTTAACAAGTGTCATCTTTAAAGCTGCTTTTTCAGGCACTTAATTCTTGTCCAAGCATCCTTCCTGAGTCCTAGGGCTACAGAGTTCTTGGGAAGGGAATTATGGAAGAAAAGGGCAGCTTGAGCAACCTGGGTGACATCCCTGCCCATGGCAGGATGGTCAGAATTACATGACTTTTAAGGTTCCTTTCAGCTCAAGCCTTTCTATTATTCTATGATGAAAGTCTCATTTAAAGTTGCTCTCTGCTGCATATACACAAAATCAAAGGCTTTGCATTTGCTAAAAAGGCCTTTCTGCAAGTGGAAAAAAAGTGGGAGCCTCATATGTGAGGGAGGTGGCAGGAAACATCAATAAAACATGGTCTTTGGCAACTGAAATAAATAGAGAGATCCCTGACATGCCTATTGATAAGAGTGGGAGTGAAGATGGCTGCCTCCGGCCAGAGAGACAAGGGATGCCTTCGGGCACTACACAGCCCCCCCTCCGACCCAGTGGGCTTCTGCAAGGTAGTTTGGGCAGCAAAGTTATAAAAGCAGCTGCTACTTACCTTGCATCAAGGATCAGTGTGGAAATTTCCACGCGGGCAGCAGCGGGGCCAGCAGGTGGCACTGCGAAGTAGCCCAAGACGAGTGATCCTGCATCCCAGCATCCCGGCCACATCAGCTGCCTGCGCGCTCCGAGCTGAGTCTGCTGAGACCACAGACGTTTTTATTATTGTCATTCTCTATCCTCCCCACACCTCTCTTATACCCCCCGCACCCCAGAGATGAAAAGTACAGTAATCAGCATGAGTGGAAAGGAAAAGCAAGAATGTCCGAAAATGTCAATCCTGAGAAAGCTACCTTTTCTTTTCTTTTTACTCCTCTCCTCTTCTCCCCTCTCCTCTCCTCCCCCCCTCCTCCCCTCCCCTCCCGCCCGCTGGC